>NC_137774.1:64619814-65132314 GCF_963455305.1 Plecotus auritus | reverse complement strand
TGTTTTCCTCCTGAGAATGTGGGGGTGTGGAAGTGGGGGTCAAATTGGGCACTGACCAAGTCCGAAGCCCTGAAAGGGGAGTGACCACAGTTTGGGTTGAGAGTTAAAGCTCAAGGCCTGGATAGCCTACATTTCCTAAAAAGCAGAGCAGATGAAGGACAGCAGATGGAGTCATTGGAGATACTGGAGCAAGAAGCATGGGGAGAGTGACCCTGATGGGCCTGCCTGGGTACCCTTCCCTAGAAACTGATAGCGGAGCAGGAGGGCTAGGCTTTCGAGTCTCAGAATCCCAGCTCCTCACAGACCATCAGTGGGTTTACTGTTTGACAATCGGGGTGCATGAAAGTTCAAGCTGAAATTTCCCGTAGGTACTCTTTGTTCCGTGTGGGCTCTTAGGGACCCCAACTTCTGAGTCCTGTAGCTCCTAACCTGTGACCATTTAGATCAACCAGGGCCCACTCAGCCATAGACACTGTTCTCTGCAGCCCAGACACTGCACATTTCCGTAAGCCACCTCTCCTCCAGTGGCTCTGCGGACGGGAGCTTCAGGTAAACCATCAAGGATGGGAAGCAGAGGGAGGGGTGGGGTGGACGAAGGGGACAGAGGAGGCGGCGGCTCTGTGTTCCCAGCCTGCAGACACTGCACTGGTCCATGGGCCTAGAAAGGCCAACAAGACTGGTTGACATGCCCCAGTGGCTGTGCCAGTGCCTCTACAGGGCCTGCGCAGATGCTGCTGCGCAGAGAAGGGGGTGACTTACTGAAAGAGTCTAGGAAAGCTGAGCTGAAGAGGTGACATTTGACTAGGCACTTAAAGATGAAAAGGAGCTCATCAGTGAGGAGGGAAGGAAAGACAGTTTAGGGAAAACAAGCTGTGTGAAAGCGTGGCTGTGAGGGGCCGTGGCGAGGATCAGGTGGGGGTTCCATCTGGGAGTGACAGGAAGCCACTCAGACTGACCTGGGAGCAGCATGACTCACCCACATCCAGGGATTATGGATTCCCATAACCGACAAATTCAGGAACATCTCAGATTCAGGAACAGCTGGATGCAGGTACTCAAGAAATTCCACATTCTCATTCTCTCTCTCTCTCTCTCTCTCTCTCTCTCTCTCTCTCTCTCTCTGTTTTCAGAGACACACTAATGCTCACCCAGATTTCTGAACCTTCCCTCTTCGCTGTGCATGCTCCCTTTTGCATCCCTTCTTAGGTTTTTCTTTTTCCCACCATCCCTCCAGAAACAACTCGCTCTGATTGTACACACACGCACCCCCTCCTTCCCACTGCCATCTTCCCCTGAACACGCACCCCCTCCTTCCCACTGCCATCTTCCCACCAACACGCACGCCCTCCTTCCCACTGCCATCTTCCCACTGCCATCTTCCCACCAGCACACACGTGATTATGCTCACTGGTCTCGGATGCGTCCCAGGACTGTGTTTCTGTGTCTTCGCAAACCCTTCTCTGAATGGATATGTGCATTTGTGTGTCTCTATTTCTATCCAACTGAGAACATGCTATTTTGAAGCTCATTATGAATGATACAAAGATTAGCTCTAGTTGTGAATCATTAGAGTACAGTGGTAATGGATACTTTAACTTCCTGTGAAAGAAAAGTCAAGAACTTCCCTCCTGGTGCCCATCTTCAGAGAGCATGCATGGCAACATGTGAAGACGCTGGTGCCTGTCTCAGAGAGCACACATGGTAGCATATGAAGACGCTGGAGCCCCGTCTTCAGAGAGCATGCGTGTTAATGTGGTGAAGATGCTGGTGCCATCTCAGAGAGCATGCATGTTAATGTGGTGAAGATGCTGATGCCGTATCAGATAGCATGAGTGTTAGTGCAGTGAAGATGCTGGAGCCCCGTCTTCAGAAAGCATGCATGTAAGTGCGGTGAAGATGCTGGAGCCCTGTCTTCAGGGAGCATGCATGTTGGTGCAGTGAAGATGCTGGTGTCCCATCTCAGTGCAGTGAAGATGCTGGTGTTACTGCAGTGAAGATGTTAAATACCGGGGCCTTGGAGGAACACGTTTAGGTGGTAGGAGCCACAGAGGAAACTGAAATAATCTGAGTGCTGAGGGCCTGGGCAGTGCAGGGAGAGGGGAGGTTCTCCTTTGCTGGGGGTGCTTGTCAGGAGCCTGGCTTGGGGCTCTCCTCTAGGGCAGATGGTCAGTCTCTGGCACCTCCCTCTGTCCCATCCTACAGTGTGAGCCCTTTCCGTTTTCCTTCTGAGGGCTAGAAGCAGTGATTCCAAGGTCCCTCACAGCACAGTGGGCCCGAAGCTGCGCTCTGAGGGTGGTGAGGTGGGACCTGTGTGGGGTTCACATCCTCTGGGGGCACCCCTGGTCTGTGCATGTGTGGGTGTGATGCACACACTGCTCTGCGCCCACTCTGCCTGAGTCTGTGGTGGATGATGTACGTGTGTGACTGTGTGCCTTTGTCAGATGTATACTTGGCCATGGAGCGTGGCCTAACGTGGCCACTGGCCTCTAGTAATGGTCATTGTGTGACTCTACTGTGTGACAAATGGGACCATAATGCTGTCTATTGACACAGCCTTGGCCAAGCGCAGGGCTACAAAGGCAGAGGCGCACCTGGTGACTGGTCTGCACACACACTCCCTCCCATGCACACACAGGTACACAAACCATCTCCTCCCCAAACACGCTACACACAACCATCTACGCAGCCACCAGCCACTTGCAGAAGGTTTAGGTACAAAACTCCAGTCTTGTCTTTCCTATGCAGCAGCTCACAACCACCCATGTGGCATCTGGAAATGAGAGGGAAATGATGTGATTATCATGTGACCTGTGCGCGCTGGAATATGCATTGTCCATACTCAAAGGACGTTAGTTCTCGTGAGAACACTACAGCCCACCCAGATCCACCCATCCACCACGCCTACCGTGCCCCCACCTGGAGACATGCTGAGGAAAACACAAAACTGGAAAGCACACACACAGAACTGCTTAAACACCCCCACACAGGACAGGCCACCTGTACACTCACCTAAACCCACAGACACTATGACCCATGTGACATCCCACAGGCACAGACAAGGTGAGAAAATACAACCAGGCACTCGTGACACGTGTACAAAGACTCAAGTAACACGGACGTGTCATGATCAACTGAATTGTTCAATTGCACACTGAAAGGAATGTAAGGTGGAAAATGTTGATAAAAACTATCTAACCCAATGTTACTGGCAGCGTATTTCAGGGTATCTCTGAGCGGTGTTTCTCTATTTTTTATGTGCCACGGACCCTCCGGGAACCCGGGGACAGCGCGGATTCCTTCGGCAGGGCTGGGGCGGCCCGGAGGGCATTTCCAGCTGGTTCTCAGGACGCACGAGGCCGCCAGTTGTCCAGGCTCCAAAACACTGCTTCTCAGGCTGGGCTGCACAGTAAGATCATGGGGCCTTAACAAATACTGATGGCTGGGTCCCCCATCAGCGAACTCATTTGTCTGAGATGTGACCACGAAATCACCCGGGACTAAGTAAAATCTATGCCTGGGCATAGAGACTTCCAGATCACATGTGGAAAGTTTGGGGACCACTGTCCCAGGTCACGCCCCTCCCTCTATGGCATCATAGCAGGCAGGACCATCTGCTGTGGCCCTCTAAGGCCGGTGGGTCTCCCACACTACACCCCCCCACCCCCCACCCCCGCCAGGGGCCGGTCACCGACCTAACCTGCTGGTCCCCGTCCCTCCTTTATTCTGTAACTGCCAGCAGGAGCCCCCCCTTGCTCACCGGTCAGGATCCCCAGGCCACCTGCAGGGACTCTAACCCACCTGGACTCGAATTCGCATTAAAAACAAGCAGTGCCCCCTGCAACTGAAGCCGCCCCAAGACCTGAAGCGCAGCCCAGGCCAGAAGCTAGGGGCCTCATGCCGGCCCCAGCCTGGCCCCTTCCCCCGCCGACACCTGCCCTCCTCGCCACCTTTCTGGAAGTTTCTGTGTGTGTCCTATTGTTCCCTATCTCCGGGCTGTGCACACAGTGCTTGCTGTCTCTGAAATGTCTTCCCAGCTTCTCTCGATTTGGAACATGCCCATCCTCCAGCATCACCTCTCTCCTGAAATCTTTTCCGACCCTCATGGCAGCTAATTATCCCTTCTTCGCGCTGACCCTGCAGGTATCTCGGTCATAACCCGCAGTCACTGCATTGCTCACAGGGTCTCCCTCGCCAGGTCACAGCGCTTTTCTAACCGGACGGGGCCTGGACAGTCTCAGAGCGGCTGAGCCGCTGCTGCTCTGGGCGCCGGAGCCCTGGGCACAGCACCGGTCTCCCTGCGCTTGCTCCCCGCCAGCCCCCCGCCCCCGCACCCGCACCCCCCGCACCCCCCGGAAACTACGAAGGAGAGCCTCCCGGTGAGGCCTGTGGCGAAACTGACTGAGAATACGCAGAGCGCACGCCTGACCCGACTGGCTCACGCCGTCACAGCCTCTGCACCTTTAGAAGCGATGCGCTGGGCTCCAGGAGCAGGTGCCTGAGCTGGGAACCCCGACAGGAGGCAGGGTAGGGGGGCAGTGGTCGTCGGAAGATGAAAACTCAAACCTGTAAATAGTGACTGTGCAGGTGTTGATACACTTTGGTCCAAAACCTTCACTCTGGGACTGTAGCCCGAGAAAACCGGACGAAACCGCAGGCTGCTGCACAGTTCCCGCTGCGCTGTCTGCGCGGCAGAGGGAGCCGCCAGCAAGGCTGCCAAGCGCCCAGGCTGAGCCGGGAAGTAACGGCCCATCCTTACCGAGCTTGCTGGCCAGCTACCTAACTCTGTGCAAAGCTCTGAGGAATGCAGGGGAGTGTTTATGTCCAACATTAAATTTAAAAAGACAAATACAAAATGATTACAGTGGGCTATTACTCAACTGAATTTCATCAGCGGGTGAAAAATACTTAAAGGAAATGTGTAGAGAGGAAATAAGTTGTGCTTGTATTTTATGGTTATGTATTTCTTGTTTTCTCCTCCTTGTTCTAAAAAAGAATTTATTTCGAAAATCTCTGTCTAAGAAAGCCATGCCTCCTGGTTTCCCAGGTACAGAGGTTGCCCTCCTACAGCGTGTGCACTGGCATGTGAGCAGGAGGAAGAAGTCCAGCCCGCACCGTGGAAGAGCTGCGTCCCAGTTGCCACCCGTGTGGGTCAAGTCACCTTGTTCCTCTGTTAAAACCCCCGCCGCCTCCCTAACTCTCTCCATAAAGCCAGGTCCCAGCAGGGCCTCCACAGCCCGTGTGGCAGGGGCCAGTCTCCTCACATAGCCTTTCTGCCTTGCTCACCTCCTTCCAGCCACTCTGGTCTCCGCCCCCAGGGCCTTTGCAATAAGGTTTCCTCTGCCTGAAACACCTTTCCCCCCTCCCCAGACATTACTGACTCTCCCGCTTTCCTCAAACCTTTATCCAAATGCTATCATTTCCTTGATCATTCTCCGTAAAATTGCAACCCAAGTCTCCCTATGTGCTTTCTGCTTTATTTCCCTATAGCACTCATCACTACCGGATGCAACGTGTATTCATCATTTCCTACTGCCTCTCTCCTCTGAAACGTAAGCTCCTCGTGTGCAGGAATTTTTGTCTCTTTCATTTATTGCTGTATTGCTAGAGTTTAGCACCATGCCTGCACATAGTAGGTCCTCCACAAATATTTGTTGAAAAAGAATAAAAGAATGCACTCGCCGCCTCAGTGTCTTCATCTACAAAAGGGGGAGTGACAACATTTGTCCCTTCATGAGTCGCTAATGTTAGGGCAGCGGGCACCCAGCGGGCAGGCAGGAGACCTGAGCAGAGGGTGACTATCCGGAGGGATCTGTAAAGATCAGAGGGCTGGACCGGCAGGCCCACCCGCCCAGAACCCCCTGCAAAGGAGGCGGTGCCCTGGCAACCCCCAGCTTCAGTGCATTTAAACGAGAACACAGGCTTTATTTCTGCACCAGCACAGGCTGTCAACAGCCATGGGAAAAAAGAAAGAAAAAAGAGCAAATGAAATGCACTTCGGCTATTTTTGCACCCAGGAAAGGACACAGATTTTTAACAATAATAAAACCAGAGAAACAAGCAGCCAGCTTAACAAATTAGGTCTTGCTCTTGTGGAAGGAAATGTTTTTTTAAACCAATACTAAACAACACTCCCAATGCTGTAAAAGTCTCCAAGTGTGAAACTCTTGGAGCTTGAAAAGGTCTCTTGCCAGAGAAAAGGCTTCCAATAATACCTGGCGACAGGATTCATTAAAAGCTATCTTTAGCATTATCAGCGGTTTTGTTATTATCCCGTGTCCTTCAGAAAAGTGCATGGCAGGCCTCCAGGCTGAATTACAAAGGAGGAGCCCTGGCCCTGGGGACCCCTCGCTGCACGGAGCCTGAAAGAGAACTGGAGAGGAGGGTGTAGGACTTGAAGAGATAAATCAGACGAGGAGCAGCAGGGTCTTTAAACACCAAGAGTAACATGCCGCTGGGATGCATTCCATGGGTGAGAGTGTCATGTGTCTTCCAGGTGTCGCAGAAGTGACACGAAGTTTCAATGCCATTTAAGAGCAGAGCTAAAAACTGAGGTCAAGAGGACCGCTGGGGATTGTGTGAAGGACAGGGGATAGTCCCTAGCATGGAGGTAGCACTTAATTAATATTTGTAAATGAATGAATAAGTGAATGGATATAAAATGAAGCAATGACCTGCCCACATGTTCTCCCCTCACACAGCCTTACACCGGCCGTCCTCAGGGAGCTCAGGCGCCTGGATGCAGGCTACCCAAGTTCCCTCCCCATATGCAAGGGAGTCCAGGGCACCTGAATCCACATGATGCAGTTCATTTCCCAAAACAGAGAGGGCTCGGGCATCGTAAGGAAGAGCAGAGCAGGTGCAGGGATCAAATCTCAGGCTGGTCAACTTCATCAGCCAGTTTCCCCAGGAATAAACTCAGCAGCTGCTACAAATCCCTATAGCATCACAACTCCATGTTCCCTGTGGGACAATGAACCCATTTCCGGTGTATCATCCAGCATTCCTGTGGACCAGGCTTCGAGCTACATATTTCATATGCACAATCTTAATCCCCCTGAAGGACAGTCTTATTACGTGGTGGAGGGCAAGGACTCTGCAGCTCTGGCCTAGAGCCCAGCTCTCCCATCTGTTAGCTGAATGCACTCAGGCAGTGACCAGCCTCAGTTTACTCATCTGTAAAAGGAGAACAATAACAGTGCCTTCCTCAGAGGACTGAATGCTGAGCCCATCTGTAGCACCTGGGGCGTCTTACACACAGGAAGCTATGGAGGTGTTAGGTACGACTGTCTGCATTGTAGATAAGGAAACAGAGGCCCATAGAGGCTGAGCAAAAATTGGCTCCCAGCACTAAAGTATAACCTGGGATTTTTTTTAAAGGGTAATTTTTTCTCTTACATTCATCCTCTTAACATCCATGCTAGCCATCAGTCAGGTTTTTATGCCAAAAAATAAAAAATCCTAAGTCAAATAGAAATAGCTCTTATGTCAGTTCTTAAGCTATTACATCATAATTTGGGGAAACAGGAATTAAGACCGATAGATACTGATCTTTTAAAGCACAAAATCTATGGGACTTGGAGCTTTGATTGGCTGCATGGGAAGAAGGAAATGCAGAGGTCGGCATAGTTCCCTATTTTCCGCCATGTGTGCTTGGGAATGAGGAGAAGGTGCCTCTGGGGAGACGGGCTGCGTTGAACCTGTGTTGACTATGGGGTGCATCCCAACAGACAGCAAGGAATGGGTCCCAACCTCAGCTGGGAACCTGGAATAAGTAGATCTGAGAATCATCAGAGCATAAAAGAGAGTGAGATGGAGACATGGGGGCCTCCAGGCTGTCCTCATGGAGGAAGCAGGGTGTCCGCAGAGGCTCTGAGATTCTGACAGGCATATGTGAAAGGAAAAACCCCTCAGTGGATTGAGATGATCACGTTCCCAAAGGGGTGTGCTGCCAAGCTGCTCTGCCCCGAATGCAGTGCATGGAGCCCATGGCAGCTCAGCGACAGTAAGGAGAGGGAGGTAGACAGGGATGAAGAGACATACAGAGACAGGAACAGGCACTTGGGATTCCACCAAGACTCCCTCATTCATCTGGGAGGATGGACACTTCCTGGGAGAATCAATGTGTCTGGGAGAATGGACAGTTCCTAGGAGGAAGGACAGGTCCTGGAAGGATGGACACATGGTTGGCCTAGAGACTTTCCTCCTGCTTACAGCTTTTTTTAAATTCTCATTTTATCACTTATGTTAAATGTATCTTTTGTATTTTTGGGGAATGAGATGGAATACAAATACTATCAATAAAGAAAACATGTATTTGTCCATATGTGCTAGTGTACTTCTATTCGTGTACACGTGCCACATCTGTATGGGTGCCAGTGAGCAGCCTGGCACCACTAAGTCTTCATTACGACTGTGTTCAGCCCCAGACTGCACTCCACAAGGGCACATGGTGGTTCCCACAGCGCCCCACGGGCCTCTCTGGCTGCAGTCCTGTCTCCTGGATCAGAGCATGGCCCTGCGTCCTGGTGGCAGCTGCTTCCCAGGGGAGAGTCTGGTGTTCATGTGACTGCAGTCTCTGCTGTAAAATCCGCTCCGGGCTCTGAGGCCTTCCTCACCGCTCCCTTCCTGGGAATTACAGGTCTCTGATCAGGAGCGAGGCAATTAGACACCTAGTCACACTCAGCAAACACTCCGCCCACCCATGCCCCAGGGTCAGGCAGATTCTCCGAGAGCTGGTGAGCCTGGGCTTACAGGACCCTCATCCACGCAAAGACTCTCACTGAATCTGGAATCTCTTTCCTGGGGCCTGGGGGTGGTCCCCCAAAGTCAGAAGCTTCCACTGCCCTGACTTCTCTGCTTCCTTTCCCTGTGTTCTCTCTCACCCCCTCTCATTCCCCCTACGTTTTGAGTGTGGAACTGAGTGTGGTGGCCTTGGAGGGGTGTGGCTCCCCCACTTTGAGGAAGAACTCATTTTTGTAAAAAGAATCAACCAAACTGAAACAACCTCTGGCTTGAGCCCCTACTATGTTCCACACATGGTTATGGTCCTGGAGGCACACCTTTAAGCAAAATAAAGATGGTACCTAACCTCATGGTGCTTGATCCTCACAGGCGGGGAAGGAGAAGATGGCCAATAACACAACTCACTAAGCCATAAGACTCAGGTAGTGAGCAGAGTGACAGAAAGCGAGCCAGGGCACCAGAATCCAGAAGGGTGTGTGGTGTGCGCCTGGTCCCTCCTTCAGCTGGGTGGTCAGGGAAGGCCTCTCTGAGGCTTTTGAGCTGAACCCTGAAAGAGGAGAGAAGGCAGAGCACTTAAAGATCCGGGAGGAACACCCAGGCAGAGGGGAGAGGAAGGACAAGTCCTTGACGACTGCCAGCAAATAGTTTTCTCACAATGGCATCTACCTGCCATCGGCAAGTCCTCCACACTCACCTCTGTGCCACATTGTGGGCAATATGAGTGAGAGCATCTCTAGGTTCCCTATTCCCTGACATGTTTCATTCAGTGCATCTCCCTGGGCAAAGCCAGTGTCTAGATGCAGTGAGGGATTTGGAGGAAAAGAAGGGTCATGGGCTCAGGATGCTCTTCCACAATGGTGCCCCCAACCTTCCCTTCTTCTCACCATCTTCCTAGTCAAGTCAAAGAGCAAGGGTCAAACATGAGAAGATTCTGTTCATCCTCTTGAATCACCTCCTGCCCTTCACCTTGATCATCTCCCAGCCTCCCCAACTCTGGCATCTAGAGCAGAGAGGAGACCAAGAAGAATTAGAAAACCACTTGTTTAAGGCACCACTAAGGTTCTGCAGGTCAGCCCATGTTTTACGCTGGCTGGACTCTGCCGTGCCTCATCCTCAGCAGGTGGGCCATGGCTTCTCTAAGCTTCAGTGGCTCCTGCTCCACAGACTTCAGGCAGCTGCTGAGCTCTGCTGGGTCTTCCCCAACCTGCCTGTGGGCCAGCCGGTGCCTCTGAGGTTTCACGGCTCCCTCTTCTAATGACGTGTGCAGATGAGTCTTCTTGGTTCTAGGGAGAACTTTGGATTTTCCAAGTGCAAGGTGGTCTCCTGGACTCCTGGTCTCATGAGAAACCACAGGAATGTGCCCTAGCCCAGGGTCCCTTAACCTCAGTACCATGGATGTGTGGGGCCAGATCATTCTTTGCTGCAGGGGACTGTCCTGCACATTCTGGGACGTTGAGCAGCATCCCCGGCCATCCTCTGCTCACTAGCTGCCGGCAGTACCCCTGCCCTTAGTTGTGAAAAACAAGAAAAATGGCTCCAGACATGTTACTGGGAAACCCCTGGGCACGGGCTGCCGGTCGCTGTGTCCAATAATGAAGGCAGGGTTGAATCCCATAAGGCGTTTATTGGGAAGGCCAGCCAGCAAGAAGACAGGGTGCTTCAAGCATTCAAATCCTGTCTTCCAGCAAGGTGCAGGGAACAGGGTTATAAAGGGGAAGGGACTGGGGTGATGCTGGGAACGGAGTGGAGCTACATGCAGCCCTGGCGGTCCGCAGACGTCAGCTATTGTCTTTAGTCCTCAGGGGATGAGATGATGTTTTGACTCCTGGTGGGTCGGTCTGAGCCTGCTTATCTGAGCCATCTGCTTGCTGGATTCACAGCTGAGTCACCTCCTCAATCACTTCGCACAGGCCTTGAAAAGGAAACTTAAGAAAAACCTAACCCCCTATTCACATATGAGAAACTTAACCCCCTACTCACATAAGTATATGTGCTCTAAGATTTAAAATAATGTGATTATTTTTCAGATTAATGCAGGTGCTCTATCTATCAGGTTATAAGTCCCCGTTATCGGACACTTCAAAATGTTTCCTGGGGGACAAAACCGTCTCTGTGGCAAACTGTTGCCCAGCTTACCCTGAGGAGAAGGCATGTGGCTAAAGTAAGGACATGTTTCTACTTCACGTATGAAAACTGGATTCACACTGATTCCATAATACCCTTCAGAGTGTGAGGTCACTTGTTTTTCAGCGAGAGGCTTGCTTGAGGTCTTCAATCTTTGGGGTCCCTTCAGCAGGATGTCATCAGATCACGGAGGAGATTAAACACTGACATTAAAAGCTTGTACAAATTGAGAAATATGAAACACGCTCAGTGTCGCAGCCCCGCAAGATGTTACCAATGACACTGCACTTGGAGCTGCTCCCCTCTGAATAACACGCAGACTCATCAGAACACGGTGAGCTCAACCAGTTTCACTTAGCAGGGCCCGGTGCCTCCCTGGTGAACATCACGGAGTTGGCTAGTTATGGGAATATCTGGAATTTGGGAAACATCTCACCTCATGTAAGGGGCCCTTTATAAAGCACTCGGATCAAATGAGAGCACGAGTTACCTAGAGGTGAATGCCTCCAGTTGCAAAATCACATCATTCTATTTGTTTCTGTGGCAGCTGATGCTCATCAGATCTTGTTTAAATTCTCTTATGTGATTGAATAGCAGGGTCTTGTCTACCTTCTTCACCACTGTACCCTCCATGATGAGAACAGTGCTGGACACATAGTGAGTAAAGGTGCCGCGGCCAAACGAGTGAAGTTATTCTTCACACACACATCCCTGCAATTGAGAAGACAAAGTGGAGGGAAAGAGTAGGAACGGCCCACGGGATGGCTTCTGGGAGGGAGCAGGCAGGAGGCAGAGTTCGCTGTCCTCCCTCCCTCCACATGCTGCATGCTCCCAGGCACGTGGATGTCATAGCTGCAGCCCCAGCAGCTCCCACTGTCTAGAGTTCAGAAGACATATTTGACACCTGATTTTGCTGCTAAGACCTGTGTGGCCTTGGGTACATCAAATAACTGCTGTGACCCATAGGTTCTTCCTCTGTAAGATGGGGCCTAACACCCACTGTGTCAGAAACATTTACTGCCAAGTATCAGTGCTGCCCCCCCTCCCCGCCGCCATTCCCATTCCCAATCAGGCAGGGCCATGTGACTAATTCTGGCCTCGGGGCTGTGAGAGGAGGTGAGCCACTTCCCTGCGGAGACATTCCAAGGCCAGCGTGCTCCTCCTCGGCTCCTGCTTCCCTGACAGTGAGCACGTGGGCAGACTTCGCACGGATGTAACTGGACACAGCATGAGTGGCACACGGGCTGTCATAGAGTGAGGCTGCTGACAGCGCAGGCTGAGGGGACAGCTACAGCATAACCTAGAGATTCCGACCAGTGTGCAGTGTGAGGCCATGGATTCGCGCACCCTATGGAAATAAAGCAAAAACCTCTAACAGGAGTGAGACACAGAGTATATGGTCACCCTCATTTTCACCCGGGTCTTTATATCTGTTTTCTACGTGGGTGGATGACAGCCTCTTCCCGCCTTGCCAGCCCTGGCCCCACTGCCCTTCTCACACACGAAGGCCCGTCTAGGACAAGGTGAACGGCGAGGCCTCTCAGTGCGGGCAGGAGAGTTTTCTGCTTGGTTCGGCATTCTCTTTTTTTCTTTTTCTTTTAAGGGCCCATGCAGAAGTCCTTGGAAACAGAAGGCGCACCTAGACGGTGGCGATGTGTGTGGATAATCAGCGGGCGAGACCACCTGCTCTGGAACCTACAAACTGCGTGTCGCCAAATGAGCAGCTGCTGCAGGTGTGATTGGAGAGCACACATGTTTTGCTGTGACAAAAGCCCCAAGACCTGGAGAACAACTTCTCCCAGAACCAGCTAGCACAGCCTCATGGTCCGGGCCTCACCAGCAGGGTTTTATTGTCATGGGGTGCTTATGGTGCGAATGCAGCAACCGTCATCTTTTCAGCGGCACATGGCAAAGTGCATTAGGACCGGCGTCTGGCACAAACTGAACGCTCAGCTCCTGCTCAGCACCTCTTACCAGGTGAGTTTAGGTGAGATTTGGCCTCTGAGCTGCAGCTTTCACCTGCAGAATAAGGATGAATGCCCATGCCTGCCTGTGGGTTACCAAGAAGACTGAGCAGATACACAGGGAAGCAAACATGGCAGCGTCTGGCACCAGAGTACATGCTCAATGCATGTTTATAATAATTGTCACGACCATCCTCATCACCACTATTATTCTCAGGACCCCATCTGTTGCGTCACTCTATCCCCATGATTACATGGACTGCTCTTGAAGTGCTATTACATTTGAGAGGAAATTCTCCAAGTTCTCCTTATTATTTCTAGACCAACTTAATTCAGCAAATTAACTCTCTATCAGGCACTGAATTGTATGTTTTCACTCAAGTTATTTCAGTGTATTCTTATAAAACCTCTATATAATCATTAAAACTGTACAGGTAGAAACACATAGGCTCAGAGGGGGTAAGGAATGTTCCCAAGAGTAAACAGTTCATATATTTTAACTGTTGGGGAGTACAAACTAAGATCTGATTCTAAAGCCCCCACTTTGCCCATTTTTTCATTACAATTTCAAGTGACATAGGGTAGCCACCTTGAGGTCTGGGTCCCCTCCTCCTCCCAGCCTATGTAATTTTGGCCAACATAATCCTTCTCTAAAATTAAGTATTTAATAATATTCATAGTTAGATATTATTTTTCTGTGCTTTAATTAAAAAATGCACCCACAGACATTATTTTATTTGAGTCATGCAATAAACTGTCTAGTCCAATGGAAGCCCATTCATCCTCTTTTTCTAGAAAAGGAGATTAAGGCTCAGAGCAATCAGGTGGCCCACCTGGGTCCTAAGGGTACCCAGGGGCCGTGCAGAGACACCAGGCAGGTCCCCCATACCCAACCCACGACCCCTCCTTTTGTCCCCATAATCACAGAGGCCACCTGCAACCTTGTGTTACTCATCACCATGAGAGAAAAGGTTAAATTTTTGTTTCCAAATGCATTGCAGGAAGGACAAAGCACTCTACATTTTTATGCAACCGAGCTCCTTTCAAACTATTTTGTTTTCTTTGCTGTGAAGAAAATGCAAAAGGAAATACTCCATGCTGGAAAATAGCCCCCAAGGGTATACCAATGAACTCTTTGCCTAAAAATAAACTCAATTTGGCAAGAGCCGCCTGCTGTTTCTAATGAAGTGGCTGGGGAAACAGAGATTCACGGGCCTCAGGGACCTGTTCCCTTTCACTTTTCTTCCCCAACTTCCCACACCCTCTCCGTTTTCCAATCAATGTCTCTGAGACATAATAAACACCCAGTGAGATGCACATATTTTAAGTGTAGAGTTCTATGAGTTTGGCAAGTAGGTAGACAGATGTAACCAGCATCCCAAAAGAGATATGGAATGTTTCTGCTGCCACAGATAATTGGCTAATGAGCCTTTGCAGTAAATCACCGATCTGATCTCTCTCATTATAGATTAGCTTTTCCTAATCTTCAAAGAAATGAAGTCATCGAGTGAAGTCATCGAGTCATCGAGTCATTGTATTTGGTTTCTTTGCTCCGTATATTTTTGAATTGTGTCCATATCATTGTGTGTATCCGTAACTTGCTCGTTTACCTTGCCGGGGAGTATTCAATGTACAACTACATCTCGGTTTTCAATGAATTCTGTTGTTGATGGGCACTTGCTCGGTTCTAGTTTTTGGTTATTATGACAAACGCTGCTATAAAATACGGACATACAAGGATTTTTGTGAACATATAATTTGATTTCTCTTGTGAATTGCTTGGTCATATAGCAATGTTTAACTTTATCAGAAGCCTCCAAACCTTCTTTTCAATGTGGTGGAGTTTGAGCCTTATAATAGCACCACACCCTTCATCAATGTCCTCCCAGCATGCCCTCAGGCAACCACCAGGCTGCTCTCTGTTCCTAGAGACTGGTTTGCGCTATGGAGAATTCTGTCTAAGTGAAATCATATAGCACGTACTCTTTCATCTGGCTTTTTCACTAAAGGTAGTGCTTTTGACATTCATCTGTGTGTCTTGCTGTTGCGTTACTTGTTTTTGCTGAGTAGTATATCATTGTGTGCATGTACCACAAATTGGTTATTAATTAACCTGTTGGTGGACATTTGAGTTATTTCCAGTCTTTGGCTATCACAGATAATACTGCTATAAACTTTCCTATACAAGTGGATGCATGGACATATGCTTTCATTTTTCTTGAGTAAATAGCTAGGAGTGGAATAGCTGAGCCACATGATAGAGGTTCCATTAATTTCTTAAGAAACTGCCATATTGTTTTTCAAAGGGTTATAAAATTTTACAATCCTGCCAGCAAAATATGAGAGGTCTAGGTCTTTCCCAGTTTGGCATGATCAGTCTTTTTTTATTTTAGGCATTTCAGTAGGTGTATAATATTGTCTCATGATGGCTTTAATTAGAATTTTCCCAGTGGCTAATGTGTATCTTTTCATGTGCTTGTATCCATCTATATACCTCTTAGTGTGACATGTCTGCTCAAACCTGTCACCCTGTTTACTTTTTAAATTGGGGTATCTGCTTTCTTACTATTGAGTTGTCAGAATTCTTCATATTTTTTAGACAAAAGCTCTTTGATGGCTATATGGTTTATAAATATTTTCTACAGCCTGTGAATTGCCTTTTCACATTTATAATAATATATTTTGAGGGACAAAAGTTAAATTATGATGAATTCAAATTTACCAATTTGATTTGAGTTTTATGATTTGAGTTTTTTGGTGGCATTTGTAAGCAAGAATGCAAAAAGTTTCACCCTTTAAAAGTATTATAGTTTTAAAAAGTATATATAAGTCTACAATCCATTTTGAGTTCATTTTTATGTGGCCTGGGATATGGGGTCAAGGGCCAGCTTTTTGCATAAGGTGTTTCAGGACCATTCTTTGGAAAAGACTACCATGTTTCACTGAATTGCTTTTGAAGCATTTTTTAAAATCAATTTATCACATATGTGTGGATCTACTTCTGTGCTCTGCTCTATCCCATTGGTTTTCTCTGATCCAATGGTTTCATTACTCCCACCTTGTCTTTATTATTGTATGTTTTAATTACTTATTTTTAAATTCAGAACTGTAAGTTCTTTAACTTCGTTCAGTGTTCTTGAAAATGTTTAGATTATTCTTGGTTGGTTTTTGTTGTTGTTTATTTTCATTTCTTACCAAAATGACATAAACTTTAGATTCAACTTGTTGATTTTTTTTTTTTTTACAAAAATATACTTCTGGGGATTAGATTTGAATTGCACTGAATCACAGCTTTGGGAGAATTGACCTCTTAACCATATTTTGTCTTCCAGTCTATGAACATGGAATTTCTCTATTCATTTAAATCTACTCTGTTTTCTTTCAGGATATAGGTATTGCACATTTTTCATTAGGATTCCAATTATTTCATGTTTTTTTCTTATTATTATAAATGGAACCATTATTAAATTTTATTTTCCAATTGTTCATTTCTGGTATATATAAATACAGTAGAATTTTCTGTTGACCTAGTGGTCCTATAATCTTGCTAAACCCATTTAATAGTTCTATTACCTTTTATGTAGCTTCTTTAAGATTTTCTATGTAGACAATCATGAAATTTTGGATACAGAAAAATATTTCCAACTGCATGATTTAATTTATTTTTCTTGCTTATTATACTGGCTAGGACTTCATTATAATTTGGATACAAGTGGTACAATAAAGAAACTCTGTTTCTGATATTGAAATAGAAAACATTTGTTTATTCACCATTAAACATAATGCCATTTGTTTATGTGTTTTGTTTTTATACACACCCTTTATAAGGTTAATAAAATAACCTTCTATTTCTAACTTGCTAAAGGTTTTTATCATGGATGATGGTCAAATTTTTTCAAGTACTTTTTGTTTTTTTCAACTATTGTGATAATCATATGATTTTTTTTTTCATCTATTAATACATTGATTGGTTTGGGATGTTGAACCAACATTGTATTCTTTGGATAAACTGTACTTATTCATTGAATGGTTAATTTTATGTGTCAAATCAACATGACTGGACTAAGGTGTACCCATATAGCTGATAAAACTTTATATCTGGGTGTGTCTGTAAGGGTGTTTCCAGAGGAGATTAGCATTTGAATTAGTAGATTGAGTAAGGAAGATCTACTTTCCCCACTGTTAGTAGGCACCACCCAATCCATTGAGGGTCTGAATAGAACCAAAGCAGTAGGAAGGAGGAATCTGCTCTCACTCTTAAGCTGCACATCCATCTTCTCCTGCCCATGGACATTGGTGCTCCTGGTTTTCAGGCCTTTGGAATTGAATCAGGGCGTTACACCACTGGCTCCATGGTTCTCAGGCCTTCAGGTTTCTCTGGGGCTCCAGCTTACAGATAGCAGATCATGGGACTCCTTATATTCCATAATTGTTTGATTGTTTGAGCCAATACCTCATAAAGTAAGTCTCTCTCTCTCTCTCTCTCTCTCTCTCTCTCTCTCTCTATATATATATATATATATATATATATATATATATATATATATATATATATACTAGAGGCCCAGTGCGCGGGGGTATGTGTCCCTCAGCCCAGCATGCACCCTCTCCAGTATGGGACCCATCGAGGGATGTCTGACTGCCCGTTGTCTACTGGGATCGGGCCTAAATGGGCAGTCGGACATCCCTCTCACAATCCAGGACTGCTGGCTTCCAACTGCTCACCTGCCTACCTTCCTCATTGCCCCTAACCACTTCTGCCTTCCAGCCTGATCACCCCCTAACCACTCTCCTGACAGCCTGATTGATGCCTAACTGCTCCCCTGCCAACCTGATTGCCCCTAACTGCCCTCCCCTGCAGGCCTGGTCACCCCCAACTGCTCTCCCCTGCAGGCCTGGGTCCCCCCCAACTGCCCTTCCCTGCAGGCCCGGTTGCCCCCAACTTCCCTCCTCTGCCAGCCTGGTCACCCCTAACTGCCCTCCCCTACAGGCTTGATCACCCACAACTGCCCTCCCTTGCAGGCCTGGTCCCTCCCAACTGCCCTCCCCTGCTGGCCATCTTGTGGTGGCCATCTTGTGTCCACATGGGGGCAGGATCTTTGACCACATAGGGGCAGCCATCTTGTGTGTTGGAGTGATGGTCAATTTGCATATTACTATTTTATTAGATAGGATAGAGGCCTGGTGCTCGGGTGGGGGCCAGCTGGTTTGCCCTGAAGGGTGTCCCAGATCAGGGCAGGGGTTCCCTTGGGGCATAGGGTGGCCTGGGCGAGGGGCCTATGGTGGTTTGCTGGCCAGCCACACGCCCAGGCGACCCAAGTGGAGGCCCTGGGATCTGGGATTTATTTATCTTCTATAATTGAAACTTTGTAGCCTTAAGTGGAGGCCTGGGCCTGCCAGGGTGTGCGAAAATCTTGGCTTCCTCCATTGCCGGAGAAACCCAAGCCTCCTGCTCTCTTCGTGGCTGCAGCCATCTTGGTTGGGTTAATTTGCATACTCTTTCCTGATTGGCTGGTGAGAGTAGCTTGTGGGTGTAGCGGAGTGATGGTTAATTTGCGTATTACTCTTTTATTAGATAGGAGGGATATATATATATCTTATTGATCTTATTGGTCTGTTTCTCCAGAGAACCTTGACCAATACAGCATTATATATTTTCCTTTTCATATAGTAGTTATGAGTTCATGTTGCTAATATTAGCTCAGGATTTTTGTGTCCATGGTCATGAGGATTATTGATTTATGGTTTTCTTTTGAAATGCAAGTTTAAATTCTGGTGAGGTCAGTCTTTTTCTTTTATAGACCATGATTTTGTTGCCATATCCAAGAACTCTTTGTCTAGCTCAAGGACTTGAAGATATTCTCCTATGTTTTCTTCTGAAATGTTATTTTTAACTCTTACATTTAAGTCTATAACTATGACTTTTTTACCTGGCTATGTTTTTTTCTTGTTATTCCTGGATTTCAGCAGTTTAATTATGACATGCTTACGTGCGATTTTCTTTGCATTCATTCTGCTTAGTTTTGCCAGAGTTCTTGGATCTATAAGTCAATGTTTTTAATAAATTTGGGAAAATTTCTAACATTATTTCTTCATCTGCATTTTTTTGTGTGTATTTTTCTCATTCTCTTCTACTTCTGGAACTCTATTATATATGCTTAATGTATTGTTTTATAGTCCCTAGGACTTTGATCACTTTTATCAATGTTTTTTCTTTTATCTTCTTTCAATGTCTAGCAGTTTTTGACTGAAAATTATAAATGACTATAGATACTAGGGGTTCTATTTTATTCCTCTCAAGACAGGTGCTTTTTTGTTGCTAGATAATCCAATTACTGACTTGCTGCCTTGAAACTTGTGTAGACTCAGTTTTGCTTTGTTAGAGCAGATTTGTGGAATTCCCAAGGTTTCCCAGGCCCCTGGAACTTGTAAGATCAAAGCCACCAGACTCTGTGTCCCCTGCAGTCCAATTAAGGCATCATTAGAGGGCTTGTTATGGCAGGTGTAAAGAAGACCTCACTCTAGGACAGCCGTGGGCAAACTACGGCCCACAGGCCGGATCCGGCCCATTCGGCTGTTCTATCTGGCCTGCGGAGCCGAAAGAGCGGAGGGTTCTCTTGCTCTCCCCTCCGCTCCTTCACCAGCAGCAGTGTTAACAGGGCAACATCGGGAAACACGGCCGCCCACAGCTCCTTCTTCTGAGTGGGCGGATTTATATCCGCCCATTCAGTAGAAGGAACAACCTCTCAATCTTCCAGAGGCTCCTTGTAATGCCCGCGGACGCGTCCCCCGACATCACCCTGGGAATGCGTAGACACGCTATCGTGGTGATGTAGGGAGACACGCCCCTGGAGAGCACAGTATCAGAGCATTAGTTAAAAAGGAGACCAACAACACTGTTCCCACTGAAGTTGATGTTTTAAAGACCAAAAACCTTTCAACCCAGTCTACATTGCCATCTACATCTACGTCCCGGGCATAATTTGGAAGTTGCACTAAAGAAAATGTTTAATTTACTGTTTACACATTTTGTTCTTTTCTATTTGTTTTAGTTTTCAATTATTTTATTATATTTAAGTTTAATTTGAAAGGCTTTTGTACCTTTCCTTTGTTAGGCAATTTTATTTTGCCTTTGCCATCTTCAATATAAGGTATGTTATTGTGCTATGATTCCTCCATTTTTTGAAGTTTCAAATTATAGTAATTAGTGTTTACATTCTTCTTGTTAAAATGTTTGAAATGAATAAAACTATTGAAATAAAAAAAAAGACCGTACCCTTTTATGTAATGATGTTTACTTTGAATTTATATTAGTTCACACAAACACTCCATCCATGCTTTTGTTCTGGCCCTCCGACCAGTTTAAGAATCCTTTGTGGCCCTCGAGTCAAAAAGTTTGCCCACCCCTGCTCTAGGATGATACTATCACCCTTAAGCTATGGCTTTTCTGATGTCTCTTTCCAAAGGGCTGGGGCAGGGTTAAGTAACAAGTTGCTAAATAAACTCTTTATTCTGACCAGGCTGGAATCTAACATCCCTTAACGTTTTGACCTCTTTTTTTAAAAAATATATATTTTTATTGATTTCAGAGAGGAAGGAAGAGTGAGAGATAGAAATATCCATGATGAGAGAGAATCATGGATTGGCTGCTTCCTATAAGTCCCCCACTGGGAATCGAGCCCACAACCCAGGCATGTGCCTTTGACTGGAATCGAACCTGGGACCTTTCAGTTCACAGGCCAACGCTCTAACCACTGAGCCAAACCAGCTTAGGGCACATTTTGACCTCTTGTTTCCCTGTTTCACTTCCATCCCTGTAGTAGGCGCTTCCTTGCAAGCCTCACATTGTCTTACCCTGCATATGTGCAGCCCAGCATTTAGCTAAGAACTCGTGGGGGCTTTCTCATAGGCTCCTGGGCACTCCCTTCTCGTAGCGCCCTGATTTATGTGTCACAGATTCCAGCTGCTCCAGCTGCCTTAGAGGCTTTCTCTGCTTCTCGGTGCAGCACCACTGAAGGGCTCTGCTTGGACTACAGTGCATCTATTCAGTTGGGGAATCACCCCATGACAGAGAGCTGGGGCAATTGTGGGGTTGTGGCACTCACCTCGTGAATTTTTATTTTCAGGGATTGTAGCTGAAAATGTTGCCTCATTTACATTGTGTAGTTTCACAGTTGGTTGTATGGGTAAGTTTTCTACTAGTTACTCTGTCATAGCAAGAAGCAGAAATTCTCTCCATCATTTTTTGACAACCAAAATAAAGAAGACAAATAGGTCAATTTCAGCTGACAATCCTAATTGATTGGTCATGACTGATTGCATTGGGAAGGGGTTTGGGTCTGGGAGTGATTGGTATGTTCTTCCATAGGTGACAGTGGTTAAAGTGAAGACTCATATTACTTACCTGATAACAACCTTTTTCCTGAATCATAGCCCCTCACCGGAAGGTCTTCATAGGTCATCTTGTTTAAATACCTTCCAGGACACTCAGTACTTTTGGATAAGGAAGGATGCACTTAGTTTTGGCCCAAGCACTCCCATGGTCTGGGAGTCACATGGAGACTTTAATTCTTGGCTTTCTCTGTTCCAGAATTCATGTGGACAGTTCTTGTGGGTAAGACTTATTCTTTAGGTATCTAGTGCTCACCTCTGTCTGGTTCTGCTCTCCTTCTTTGGAAATTCAAAAGGGCTAATATTTCTGCTCATGACAATCAAGCAGGACCCCATGACTAGGTCTCAGGAAGGAAGGATAAGCAGAAGAATTAGGTGTCACTTATGAGTTGAAACATTAAGGAGTTGATGTGCCACCCCAGCTTCTTCTCAAGCCATAGTGATCTAGGAAGCTACATGTTAGAACTCATGGGGGCCTTTTCACAGGGAGAAAGGCTGGGTCCCTGTGTCACTGGATGGAGCAGAGTCCCCACCAATTAAACTGGCCCCTTTAAGAGTAATACATAAACTTTTATTATGCTGAACTACTGAGATTTGAGAGTTTACCTGTAATAGTAGCTACATAGTAGTTATTTAGCATAATATACTCAATTCTTTCACAAATTCTGTCTTCTGTTCCATTGAAACATCAGCATTCATTCTTTCTCATCAACCTTGACTTAAAATTCTAAACCCTTAAGGTAACATTTAACAATGGCCCATCTTCTCCCATTATCAATGAACTTCACTAGTTTTAACCTCAGAAACTTTGAACTGTTCATTAACATGTATCTGCCACTTCTAGTCTTGTCCTCTTGTCTTCCATGATCAGGTAGTCTGTCCCTGTTCTTCAAGGGCTTTATTTTTAAGCTGAGGTCTTATTCAGGCCTGATACCTAAAGAGAGACAAGGATATGCTGAAAAAATGAACAATTGTTTTGAATGCCAGAGGCCAACCTCCCGAAGCGAATCCCTGAGTGCCTCAGCCTGGCTTCCTGGAATTTGGAGCTTATCAAACTTCACTACCTGAGGCAAGTCCAGGGGGATGCATGCTCATATCGCATGGCCAAGGATAGCCTCATGTTTGCCAATAATCTTCATTGAGCTAAATTGTTCCTGTCTAATTTAGATTTTCCCAATAACATTTCTCTACGTATGGAAAACAGAATCACCATGAACACATCAGTCCAATTTCTCAGCTCCACCATGGTCACCCCCTCAGCTGCAGCATCACCACCATCAACACAAGCGTGACCATCATTAAATTAAAACCAGCCCCACACTTTATGACTAATATAAATGCTTCATCCATACAACAATCCCTCCTGTGGCTGTGTCCACCCCCATCTCTGTAACAATCACCTTTAAAGTCAATAATTGTTATTGCATCCTTTGCATAGGGAATTATCACCAACACCATCATTATCACTATTACCTTTATCAGTTAGTTCATTCTTTAAGAAAGACTTTATTTCCTACCTGACTTGACCAGGCATCAGCCTAAGTCTTTAAGAAACAGAGAACAACTTATAAAGTGCCTCTGTGGACCTGTGAAGACAGATATTCTAACAAATATTTATAGAAAACATGATTAATTTTGTAATACGGGAGCTATAGGTCCTGCGACAAGACATAAAGGACAGTTTTTCCTCAATGAGTCTGAGACTATCTCTGGGAAGATATTATTCTAAACTGAGCCTTAAATGGCCTGTGAGCGTTAGCTAGATAAAGATGGTATGGAGACAGGTGGTTTCAGGCAGAAGAAATAGTAATTCACAAAGGAAACCAAAGTCAATGGCCAATATTTGATGCTTTAGCCTCATTAGTAATAAAGATTTAATTAAAAGGAAATACCATAGTCACCTATTAAGTTGGCAAAGATTATTTAAATATTAATGCCCATTATGGTTAGAAATGCCATGGCTATAGACTATCGGGCATGAAAAACTGGTATAACTTTCTGGAAGGCACTGTAGAAATAAATTGAGAACTTTCAAAAACATTGCAATTTTTGAAATTATGTTCTAGGAATTTATCCTAATTAAAGAAAAAAAAACCCCACAGACAGGGGAAAGGTAAAAAATAAATAAATTTCAGTGCAGCCACATGATGAATGATGCATAAGCACTAACATTACAACTTTAAGGACGATGTGTTGACATAGGAAATGGCATATGATGTCATGTAAAATGACTGAAAGTAGACCATGAGTTAGTGTAGGGTGATAGTCAGGATAGGCTGAGGCATGCTGTTCTGATAGATAGATCCTCAGGTCTCAATTGCAGGGAAGATTTATTTCTTGCTCTTACCCCAATCAGATGCAGGCCACACAGCTCTCCTCTGTGTCTCTTCTTCAAGTCTCAGGGACTCGGGATGCTTCCACCATAAGACAAACGAGGTGGAGATTGGGTGTGGCTAATTGTGTAAGGAGTTTTGATGCCAGGAATAGAAATGGTGAACATCACTTTCACCCCAAGCTTTTGACCAGTCCCAGCTTCGTGTCCCAATTAACTTTAAAACAGGTGGAGAAACATAGAGGAACGTATGGCTATTGGGTGAGAATTAACAATCTCTGACACATTATGATCCCCGTTTTTTGAAAATCAGTCTGCATATCTATTTATCATCAATTCGACCACCACCTGTTCATCCATCCACACCTTCGCTCACCCATTCATGTATCAAGTGGTTTTTAAGAAAAGATTGGAAGAAATGAATGGATGTGCTTTCAGTGATTATATAGATATAATGGATGATTTTTCCTTATCCTGTTCTGAATTCTTTAAATTTATTACATCGTGGGTGTGCTTATATAATCAGAAAAAGAGATGTTCCATTCAATTTTAAAAAGAGCCAGCCAACACACTTGAGTAATCTGCTTGATTGAGGGGGAGGCTCATTTGAATTAGCAGCACCCTGAGTTATAGACTGTTTGCAAAGAAATGCAGCTCTATTACTTCTAACTAGCATCTTGGACCTGCTTTAATGAATAGGTAGGAATGATTTATAATTAGCCTACTAATTGTTTGAGTCTAATTGACTACTTCTAACATGGCTTAAGAACTTTCGTATGTGCTTCTGAACATCAGCTTAACTTCTCTTTTAGTATCACAGATCTTTGAGCAGGTAGAATCCAAATTCATGAGCTTTAATTGGGAACAAATACAAATAAATGTTCACACTAATATGGAAATGAAACTCTGTGATGGAGAGAGAGGGAGATACTTAGTAGTGTCTACTATAAGACCAAGCCAGGAGTAACATAGTTTTCATCGTATAGGAACTCACAGAAGTATTTTTCTCAAGCCCATAGATGAAAAGCAGTTAGACACTTCCCTTGGCCCTAAGGAAGATTTAAAGACACCTCTCTCTCTCTCTCTCTCTCTCTCTCTCATACATATATATATTTGATTTCAGAGAGGAAGGGAGAGGGAGAGAGAGAAACATCAATGGTAAGAAACAATCATTGATCGGCTGCCTCCTGCAGGCCCCCTACTGAGGATTGAGCCCACAACCTGGGCATGTGACCTGGACCCGAATCAAACCTGGGACCCTTCAGTCTGCAGGCCGACACTCTATCCACTGAGCCAAACCAGCTAGGGCAAGACCTATTTTTTTTTTTAATGAACACTTTTTATTTCTTTTTGGTTAATCCTCACCCAAGGATATTTCCCCATTGATTTTAGAGAGAATGGGAAGAGATAGAGAAAGAAACATGGATGTGAGAGAGATACATCAATTAGTTGCCTCCTGCATGCCCCCAGACCAGGGCTGGGGATCAGCTTGCAACCAAGGTATGTGCCCTTGACCAGAATTAAACCCAGAACCCCTTCAGTCCTCAGGCCAACGCTCTATTTACTGAGCTAAACTGGCTGGGATGCATAGACCTCTTGTTTTCATTTTACCAGTTCAGGAACACTTCCTGGAGGAACGTCTGAATGTGAAACGATCTATTCTGTTCATCTGCTTCCTCTCTCAATCTTGTTCTGCAGCCTCAGCAGTCTCCGTAGTCAACATGCTTCTTGCCACCCCAGAGCCTTTGCACAGGCTTTCCACAGTGCTCTCAATGAGTTTATTTCCTTCTTTTCTCTACTTAACTCTTACTAATACTGCAGAACTTACTAATCCTGGCAGAATTCCTTGTTTAGGCCAAATCCCCCTATTGCACACCATATACCTCTATTTCAAGTACTCATCACAGGACTAACTTCACAATTTACTGTGTGGCATTTTTACTTACACCTATTTCCCCAACTTAAATGCAAGTTGCATGAGAACATAATAACTTATCATTTTGTTCATCTTTATTTCTCCAGCATTACACGCTGGCCTGGGCACAGAGTGGGCATGCAGTGACTATGTGATGAACTCATGGGTAAGTGACAGTCAGTGAGAAAACTGAGGCACAGAGAGGTTAAGTAACTTGCCCAAGGCCTTGTAGCTAAGAAAGAGAGAGAGAGAGACAGAGGCAGAGAGAGAGCGCATTTGGCATCCTAAAGAGATTTGTATCATGAAAACAGAAGAGAAAATAACAAATGGCAATTCATATTAATAAATAATGCTGGAGATGCCTAATAAAGATACCACCACTTAAAGTGCTTCATTTACACTCAATCCCCACAGAAACTCTGCGGTTGCTTTCATCATCCATATTTTACAATTGAAGGTTAGGGATATTAAATAACTGGGGGGCCGGAGGCTGATACAAGTTTATTTAAGTACGAAATATTTTAAATTCCTTAAGAATAATATGATGAACAGCTATGAGGTTAGACCGGACTACCTGGCAGAAGGAAAGTTCTCAGGTTTAACTCCTGTGCCAACTTGAGCCCTAAAACTGGAGCAGCTGTAACAGAGAGACACAGAGAGAGATCTGGGTGGGATGAAAACACTGTGAGAGTTCGGAGGATAGAGACAAGTCTGGGCTGGTGGAAGCTGGGGACACTGGTGGGACATTTGACACTTGAGCTGGTCCATCTGTGAACGTGTAGAGATGCTCAGTGACAGGCACTGCACACAGGGAGCAGCGTGAACAAAGGTCTGGCAGGCAGAGCAGGGCACAGGGTGGGGCTGCATGAGCAGTGGGAGACAGGGTCAGGGGATATGCACCTGTTTTCCCTGCTCAGGGCTTACCCAGGGGAAGCATCAATGGCCACTCAGAGGACCAGGTGACGAAGCCGGTTAGAGCTCGGGCATGGGTGTGGCATGTGTGCTGATGTGCCTTGATCACATGAGGCAAGGTCCTCAGAGAGGTGTCCCAGAGACTCTCTAGGGGACTCATTTTGAACTTATTTTTGGACTGGACACTCAGGATGGATGGACACTCACTATCTCAGTTCTCTCCCTCCTTCCTCTCTCTCTCTCCCCCTCTATCTCTGTATCTCTGTATCTCTCTCTCTCTCTCTTTTTCTCTCTCTCTCTCCATCTCCCTCTCCTTCTATCTCTGTATCCCTATCTCTCTATCTCTATCTCTATCTCTATCTCTATCTCTATCTCTATCTCTATCTCCATCTCCATCTCCATCTCTCTATCTCTATCTCTATCTCTATCTCTATCTCTATCTCTAGCTCTAGCTCTATCTCTCTCTCTATCTCTCTAGCTCTAGCTCTATTTCTTTCTATCTCAGGAGTGGGGACCCTTTTTTTCTGCCAAGGGCCACTTGGATGTTTATAACATCATTCAAGGGCCATACAGAATTATCAACTTAGCAATGAGCCTGCTATATGTGGTCACACATTTAATTAACTCACCCCTAATGCCTTGAGGGCAGACCAGTGATTTTGAGGGCTTTATACATTCCCCATCCCTTCTCCATCTCTATCTAAGGAGGAACGGGTTCATGTGAGTATGGAGGCTGAGAATCTACAACTTGCCATCTACAAGTTGGGGACATAGCAAAGCCAGTGGCCTATTGTAGTCTGAGTCCCAGGCCTGAGAACCAGGTGTGCAGGGCCAGCCTGAGGGAACCAAGAGTAAGGCAGGCTGCCCTAAACGGTTTGGCTCAGTGGATAGAGCGTCGACCTGTGGACTGAAAGGTCCCAGGTTTGATTCTGGTCAAGGGCATGTACCTTGGTTGCGGGCACATACCCAGTGGGAGGTGTGCAGGAGGCAGCTGATCGATGTTTCTCTCTCATCGATGTTTCTGGCTCTCTGTCCCTCTCCCTTCCTCTCTGTAAAAAATCAATAAAATATTTTAAAAACACACACACACACACAAGAGTAGGGCAGGCTGAGGCCCTTGGCAGAGACAGAGACTGTGCCTGTGGTTGGTCTTCTTGTTCCCTCCGGTCCCTCAGTGGATTGGGTCTACCTGGGGAGGGAGCTGTGCTTCACTCACTCTGGAAATAACCTCACAGATGCGCCCAGAAATCACACTCAACCCGTGTGTGGGTACCCTCCACCCAGCCAAGTTGACACATACAGTTAAGCATTTCAGGTCTCGATGATGCAGCTGCTGCTGAGTTGAGGTGGGCTGCTGGCTACATGCACTGCCTCTGAAGGAGCGAGCTGTATGTTTTCTCTCCACCTCTCACAATGCACCTGTCCCTGACCATGGGGGGTCAACCACTGCTCGCAAGTGAGACCCTTGCTTCACACCTGCAGACTGGACACTTGAAAGAGTTCTTCCAGGGGAGATCCAAAGCCACAGGGGTTCAGAGAGGCAAATTCATCACCAAGCATGTGGCCTTGTCATCAGACAGTCCTAGGTTCAAACCCGGAGCCTGCTGCTATGCGCTGGGGGTATTTGGAAAACTATCTCAACCTCTTTGAACCTAACATTTTTCATCTGTGGTGTGGTCATGATGTCTCCCCTCGGGAGATGCTGTGGGGTCACCGAGAGGAGGAAACACCTTGCACAGTGCCCGGAGTCAGGGTCAGCCTGCTGCTGCTTGAATTGGTACTTGAACTGGTGTTACCGTTCAGGTCTAGGTAACCAGGCCGAGAGTCAGATACTGAAGTCAGAGTGCAAGGGAGTTCAGATTTGATAACAGCTGCTGAAATTAAGGTGCGGATCTAAATTACCCAGGAATTCCATTGTTTAGTGTCAGATCTCGAGAATCACTCACATTTGCACACAAAAGAATGTTCATCCCAACATAGTTTTTAACTTTAAAAAAAGAAAAAGTCTATATGTTCATTGATGGGAAATTGGCTAAGTAAACTGTGATATAGTTAAGCTATGGAAAAGAAGCTATGGTTTAAAGAAATAAACCAAATAGAGCTATAAAATATCATTATGTGGATATTAAAAAGACTTACTATTGGATAAAAGCAAGCAAATTACAAAACAACATGTGCAGTGTGATACTATTCATGTCGAGCACACACATGTGGTAACCATGCATATGAGTGTCACAGGCTGGTTACTGGTCATCACGAGGGACAAGAGTGCGCTTCAGACTCTTGGTCAAAAGGAACTTTAGAATTTTCCCGACTCTTTTCATTTGTTACAGGAGGAGATATTCATGCAGAATTTGTCCACTAAACTTTAATTTTAGACAACACCTAGACCAGGTTTGTTTCAAGAGCGATTTGGGAAGCTACATCTCCACTCTGCGGACAGAGGCCTGTTTTCAGAACAATGGAGCCCCTGGCAGGGCTGAACCCTGGAGTCCCTGACTGCGAGGAGAGGCGGGGGCAGGGGGGGTGGGGGCACAGAGGGTCAGCCACCTGTTGGCCAGTGAGGGAGGTAGAATATGAAAAGGGAGCAGAGGCAGAAGAAGGCCATGTGCGCGCCTACAGGTCTCATTCCGGACGAGCCTAGCCAGCGCCTGTTGGTTATCCTGCCGCGTGATGTAAAGTCTCATTATTTCTAACGTTGCACACCAACTGGCTTTCGAGGTCCTATTTTTTTCACTATTATTTGTCTCCAGTCTGATTGAGATGTCTTTGACAAACAGCCCTGTGTGAGTTTAAGGTGTATAGTGTAGTGACTTGACCTCCCTACAGTGTGCCGAGGGACTTGTTAGCAGGTGACCCAGTCTTCTTGGCAGCTCACTGGGATGGGGGAACCATGGACCACCTGGCCTAGGAATCTATGCTCAGCAGCCTTCAAAGTGGCCCAGGATTCTGTGAAACAACAGACAATCGTAGAGAGTTTAAAATTCAAGGTTCAGCGAGTGGGCAGTTTGTAGAAGCCACCACCTGAAGCAGAAGCAAATAGGGGTAGACAGAAAAAACCATGGATGACATGAATCAGGAGATGCCCTAGTTAAGCAGACACTGGGAAGACAAAACTGGAACAGAGCTGGAGACACAATTGTGCGACCCTGGGGCAAAGACCACTGGAGGCTGCTGCTCAGGTCTATGCTCACAGCCAAGATTTTGCTGCTGAGAGGTTGACCAGATGCCCTGGAAGTCACAGCGATGCTATATCCCCAAACTCCTAGTTGCTGCCCAGTCATTATAGGGGTCCTTACTTTCACAAGTGTCCTTACAGAGAAATAAAGAGCTGCTCAAGTTCTGGCTTTAAAACCAGACTAGCTGGATTTTTAATCATGACTCTACTAATAATTCAATTATCTAAGTCACGTTTCAATAATTTTAAAAATCCACGCTTTTTAAGGCTCACGCAAGTTTGTCTCCTGCTTCTTTCATGAATTCCTGGGCCATTAGTGAGAGGCCCTGTTCTTTGTCATGTGTGTCACCTTCACCAGGTTGACAAGGCCGCCACCTTCCCAGGGAAAAAGGTCCTTAAGGTTTCATCCCAGAGTGACACGTCACATCCAGTCACAGCTTATTGGCCAAGAAAGTTACCAGGCTCACAACCTACACAGATGGGGAAGGCCAATAATCTCTTGTATCTAGACAGTGGAAACCCAGGCATATTGGGGTGAACCCATGGATGAACACCATAACCATCATTAGCTGTGTGACCACAGCAACTTTGCTAACTTCTCTGGACCTCAGATTTCTCACCTTCAGAATGGACGCAATTAGAGTACCTAACAAGCTGTTTGAGAAACAAATGCAAACCACAAGTACATAGCACAGTGTATCATTCATTACACATTCTCTGTAAGTTTTGGCCCTATCCTAGCTAGGAATTAACCAATTCCTATTACTTGCAGTGACTTAGTTCAACCTTCCTCCTCGCCTAAACCAATAAATGGGGGACCTCTCCCCAGAATCTGTGTAGCCCGAGTTCTCTCTGCTGTCCATCTACAGGATGTCAGAAAGTTACATCCAATAATCTATGGCATTGAAATCAGTCTCAGGTTCGTGAATCCAGAAATGCAGCTACATTTTCCGATGGGTCCTTTGCTGAGCCAAGGAGAGAGAAGCCTGTAACTGGGGGGGAGCTAGACACCGGGCAGAGTGAATGCACAGCAGGAGAAACGGGTCCAGGAGCCTCTCGCAAGCTTCTTCGGTGCCAGGGACAGAAGCAGAGATGCTCACACGTGGCAACAGAAGGATGAGCAGGAGGCAGACAAGCAGATACGAGTTATTTTTAAAAAGGGGCAGAAAAAAAGGTGTGGGGAGAGGAATCTGTAGACAAGGGAGTTCTGAAGCTGCAGGTTGGGTGATGGCTTGGGCATTGTATGGAGAAAAAGGTCTGTCTCGGTTGACAACCTGGACCATTATTCTGGGAAGAAAGAACTTTTTTGAAATCATAGAAAAGCTGGTATCAGAGGTACCTCCCATTTCCAATGCCCTAAGCTCCAAGAAGGAGAGAATCATCATTTAACCCAGAAGAGTTCCCAAGTGATGGAAAACTAACTTTGAACTGTTGAAACAGAAAGCTGTTGGTCACAGAATCGCACCATCCAGGCAGAACTGCCCGGATGCTGAGCAGTACCACCAGGTTGCCTATTTCTCTAAGTTTTGTTCCTCAGTGTTGGTTTCATTCTCGAGCAAGTTCTTCCTTCCTTGTGCCAGATGGCAGCTAGCACCTCAGTCGCACCCCATCTTCCTGTCATTCTTATTGACGAGGGCACCTCTCTCCCAGTCACCCCTGCAAGAGTTCTGAGATTTTCTCTGATTGGTGAGCAAGCACATTCCAGAACTGGCAAAGGGCAAAGGGGACAGATTTTCTGATTGGCCAGGAGAGGGTCATATGATTAACCCCAGCCCACAGATGGAATCAGCTCCACTGGAGCTACATGAACTGAGTAGGAAAAAAAAAGTAAATAACAAAGAAATATGATGGTGCCTAAAGATGGAGGAAAACAGGGGGCAGGCAAACAAGAAATGTGACCACGTTTTATACCCTAGTGACCCTGCCATGCTCAGCACCATCGCTGCCCTTATAGGCCCCACTGCCACCAACATGAGTGGCTTCTCAGTGTAGCTCATCTCCAGCCCGGTGGGAGTGCCAAGGCCTCTGTCGTCTGGGAGCTGCAATCTCTCTCATTCCTACCAAAGATCATTGGCTTCCATGCCTAGCTCTTTGGTTTTCTCGAGGAGCCCAAACCTTTCTTTGAATCCCAGAACAGTGGCTCAGAGCTTGAGAGCACACTTACTTGCTGGTTGCTCCATGTGTCCAGATCTATACATCTTTCCCTAAGATATGAGCCTGAGTCTGGCTCTGTATTAGAGAGAGAAATCAGAATCAAGATACCGAGCCCACATGGCATTGACTGCCTCCACTTTGAAGTGAAACTTAAGAGGCAAAACCCAATCTTATTGGGAGAAGAGACTTAGAAATGTCCTGCAGAGAATGGGGACTCACCTTTTCCAGTTGTCCCATAAAAGCATCATTATTATTTTATGGGACATTCCTTCTCATATGGCAAGGCTGCACTAGTTCTCCAAGGCCCATTTCAAAAATTATGTGTTCTCTGAGCCATCGCCAACTCCCCTAAAAGCGATTACTTGTTTCCGTTCACCTTGCTCCCCACAGTGCATGGATCATATTCATTTTAGCACTGAGTTCTTTGAGGTTAATCTTTCTTATTCATTCTGGTATCATCAGTGCCTGGGTGGCAGGCAAGTACTTAATAAAAGCATGATGGATGAATGAATATGAATGATGGCTTATGCAAATTGAGCTGCAAGAAACATTAAGACTTTATAAAATCCAAACCATTGATTATACAGATGAAGAAATGATCAGCCAGTGAAGGCAAACAGCTCACACAAATACACACAGAAAACCCCCAGCTACATGGAAATGGAGGTGTCCTAATTCTCAACCCAGAGTTCCTTGTGTTACAGTTCTGTCCTGCAGGAGGCACTCAGTCTCAGCGTTTTGCATACATTATTTCATTCACTCCTAGTAAGCCTTATTAGCTCTATTTTAATGATAAGGAAGCAGAGGGTCATAAAGGATTGCTAACGTGTTTGCCCAGCTCTATGAATGCTTCAGGAGCGGCTTGTCCAGTCTGTCTGAGCTTCCTCCTGTCTGGTCACCAGCCAGGAAAGCACCCAGAACCCAGCCTTCCTCGTAGACGGGCCTTCTTTCCTATCTCACTCCTTCCCTCTGGCAGACTTCCCAGTCACTGAAATAGAAACGCTTCAGTACAAATGATGCCTATAGCCTGGAATCCTGCTTCAGCTTCCAGAGAGAGCAGGAAGGCTTTGGAGGTGGACACAGCTGCCTCTATGGTCGTGGCAGAAGCAGACAACACATCTTCCCCCAGCTCCTGACCTGGGCCTGTGAGACAGGGCAGAAAGAGGGGACTGGCTCCAAAATCTGATGGCTTTATGCTGAAATTTTCTATGAAGTGACTCTATTTCCTTCCCTGGAAACCCTGTAACTAAGGCAGGTTATATCCATTCTTGATCATAATCTTATGTATTACCTGCCATATGTGCATTATATATAATCTCATATGATCCTCTTGACAGTTTAATAAGGGAAGTGCTATAATTATTCCCACTTTATTGATGAAAAAAAGAGAGTCATACTATGTTAAGCAACTTACATAAAGTCACCCACTTAGAAACTGGCAGGGCCAGTGGGGCACCGAGGCAGGGTGCCTCCAGAGTCCACATAGGTAGCCACTGAATGAGTGTCTCATGATAAAATTAGAATGTTTTCATTCACACCCTGTTTTGAGATCTCTCTACCTGTACAACTTTGTGCAAACCTTGATGTCGTTATCTATAAAATAGAGCTAAAATGCCTATTTGATAAGTTATGTGTTTATCAAATAAAGTTATGTCCACAGGAATATATTACAAAATATATTTTTTTACAGAGGGAACAGAAAGCTCTGAAATGAAAACCTGATTTCATATCTAATCTCCTCAATTTACTAATTTTCTGCTCATAGACAAATTAAGCTCTGTGAACCTCAGACTTGAACTGGATGTGAAAAAATTTTGTCTATTAAATAGGAATAAAAATTGCTGCTTATTAAGAATGGTTGTGAGTACTGAATGAAAAACCACACGAAAACATCTTGCATAGTGACTTGTGTATAGTCAACTCACTGGAATGCAATTTGTTGTTCTTCCTCTTTTGCCAATATATTGCCTGTCACTTCTTTTAATTATTCAGCCTGAACCTCACTATGGAAAACTTTAATCCAAGCTCTAAGCTGTCAGATGCAGACTGGAAGCGCAAACCCAAATGTGAGAAAGGTGCTTAGAGGATGAGAACATTTTGAAAGTCCTGATGATCTCAGAGAGATGAGGGATTTCAGATTTTGAAGGGCACAAACAAATATGAATGGAATCCATCATAAGTCAGGAGCTGCTTAAGGCAGCAACAGTGAATACACAAGAGCTGGAGTCTCACAATTTATCTAGCTTCTGTTCCTCTTAGCACTTCAGAGACTGTGTTAAAGGCAGAAGTAGAGGATTCTGGCCCTGGTCCTTATATGCAACGGCTAACAGAGCTGAGCTGCCCTTTCCCTCCTTAACAGTAGGTGTCAGTGTCAGCCACAATGTACAATACCATGAAAACACACAGTGTGCCAAGTTGTTGGTTTTGGAAAAAAAATTAATTAAAATTTTACAGAAGTCAGTAAAGCATTATTTGAATGTGGCAACCCCCATACTGCTCACCTAAATGTAACAGGGTCACGGGGGAACAGGTCCAGTCTTCCCATGACTCCTCAGAAATGGTTATTCTGATTGTGGGCTAGAAAAATCCAAATTCCTAAATTTTACAAGACTTGGTCATAGCAGGAGCCTGTTAATAGCTGCCCAGGAGACTGGTGGAAAGGGACAGGAAAAGTGAAGGAGAGAATTAAGGAACTTCCAAGTGACCTGGCCAATGTTACTACTTATTAGAATCTTAAGCCAAAATTCCTGGGGGTAAAAGTGTGAATATCATATGGAAAAATTACACACACACACACACACACACACACACACACACACACACACATGAGATAAGGAAAGTGTTATTTCATTTCTATAAAAATATGTGCATATGATAAGGAAATTTCGTATAGTGGTTAAGAGTGACAGCTCTGGCTAAAGTGTTGGGGGTTCTAACATCAAAGTCATCACATGTCAATTGAAAGAACATTGATTGATTTATTGTGCCTCACTTTCTTCATCTATAAAATGTAGTTGTAATAGCACCTATTTCCCAGATTTGTGGGGGTGAAATCATCCATGTTAGTGCTAAACAAATGGCCTAACATATAGCGAGTGCTGGCTATTATGTTTGCAAATAAATAAATGTCTGTTTTTGCAGGGGAAGTCTGGGAGGCCATGAATGTGGTGATGATGGTCATCAGAATTTTCCTTTTTGTTTTCTCATTAGCTTTTGTGTTATCTAATATTCTCCAGAAAATACTATTTTATCATATAATTATTTAAGGCTGAATAAATAATTGGTCAACACAGGTATTTTTTGGAAAATGGTGACAAAAATTTAAAGAGTTGACCTTAAAAAAGTATAATTTATTTCCATCTAGTACAGGGTAAGTTCTCCAGAGCTGAGGCCTTGGATGTGTCTGAGACCCAGCTCTGGGACATGAGGTCTCTCTCCTTCTCACTCTCCTGCAGAATTGTGCAGAAACCAACTGTTTAACCCAATAAAGGACCCTAAAAGTGGGGATTAAAACAAGCTTTAGAGACAGAGAAAGGCAGACTGTAATAACACTAACAACCAATAAAATAAAACTTATAGACAACAGGCCAAGAAGGAGATAAAACGGATTCATAAAAATTAATAAAAAAAGCAGAAAGATGTAAAAGGAAACCAAGAACAGATGGAGTAACTAGAAAAACTAGTTGTGATGGATTACAAGCAAAGTTTATTTGCGATGTTGAAAGGAAAGGCTGGGACCAATGCTGATGTCGAATTTACTGCTAGCTTTGGGTGGTTTAAATGGACAAGGAGGCCCACTGAGGCTGGGGCCTGGAACTGGTGAGGGAGCAAGAGGAGCAGGTGGGGGAGGAGGGAAGCTCAGGAACCCAACCCCCACCCGCCTATGTCTGCTTCTCCCCACACCCACATACATGGGTGTGCACAAACTCACTTCCCTCCCCTCTGTTCTCTTTCCCCCAGTCCCATTCCCTTCTCTCTCTCTCTCTCCTCACTCTCTTTTCTCCCTGTCATTCTTGATCTCTGCTATCCCTTTTTCTCCCCTTTCTCTCCCTTCCTCCCTTCCCTGCCCTTGAGGTCTACTCCCCATCCCCACCAGCCAGCACCTCCCTCTACAGACCTCCCACTGGCATGCACGTGCATGTCTGCACCCTGCCACATGCACTCTCTATCTTTTATACCCTATTTTTATTATCCCTTTTCTGTTTAGATGAGTTTTGATACACAAATATATATTATATGCCAACCTTAATATGCAAATAGTCTGAATGGCAGAACAACAGAACAACCAGCTGCTAGGACATGTGCTGACCAACAGGAGGTGCATGTGGAACATGATGGGCATCGGCCATGGTTGGATGGTGGAGCAAGTGAGTGGGGGCACCAGACCAAGGTGGGGTGCTCGTCATTGTCATTGGAGTGAGCCTCTGGTGGTTACTGAAAATTCTTTGCTCCTGCACTGCGGTCCCACTGGGCACTTGCTCCTGCTGCTAGCGTCAGCCCCACTTGCACCTTCTGCTGGCGTCCAGCACCGGCTCTAATTGCTTGGCATCACCAGCAGGTGTGAGTGGGCTGGCACCATCAGCATGTGGGAGCGGTGGCAGCAGGAGTGGAGCTGCTGGCAGACAAAGGACCAGGGGCCACAGCGGGAGGGGCCAGGCAGGGGTGCAGAGGATGGGCCGAGACCTGCCCCTGTGCCCACTGCAGCCTCACAGCCCACAGTTCCTTTCAAGATGCATGAATTCATGCACTGGGCCCCTAGTTGTGTTATAATTGCCTATAGTAGTCAGTACAGTAGCATGCTGTACAGGTGTGCAGCCTGGGAGCAATAGCTCTACCATATAGCTTAGGTGTGTAGTAGGCTGTACAATCTAGGTTTGTGAAAGTGCACTCTGATGTTCGCACAGTGACAAAATCACCTAATTACACATTTCTCAGACTGTATCCCCATTGTCAAGTGACACATAGCTATGCAACCATATAAATAATCCCATTAAATGTTAATAGTGTGAATACCCAAGTTAAAAGGCAAAATGATTTTCAGATTAGACTTTAAGAAGCAAGACCCAAGTATGTTCTGCCTATAAAAAATGCATTTCAAATATAGTGACAGAATAGTTTAAAGTAAAAGATAGAAGAAGATATGCCATGTGAACATTATTCCAAAGAAAGCTGAGCGGTTACATTAATATCAAACAAAGTAGATTTCTGAGGAAAGAATATGACAGGACTAAAGAAGGCCACCTCCTAACAATAAAGAAGTCAGTTCACAAAAGGATGCAACAATCTCAAACCTTTCTGAACCTGATAACAGCATTGAAATACACGAAACAGGAGTCAGCAGCACTGAACTAAAAATGGACAAAGCAGAAATCATAGACAGAGATTTTAATACCTTCTCTCAACAATGGATAGAACTGGAGAGAAATTCAAGAAGAATATTGAAGATTTGAACAACATCATCAACAAATGATCCGCTTGACATTTATGGAACACTCCACACCAACAGCAGACTATACATTCTTCCCAAGTACACATGGAATATTTACCACAATAAATCATATGCTGGGTCATTAAAAAATACATTTAAAAGGATGCAAACCATACAACATGTGTTTTCCAAGCATAGTCTAGTTAAATTAGAAATCTAAAGAATCTCTAAACAGAATCCCTAAATAGAATACTTTTAAATAGCACATGTCAAAGATGAAGTTAAAAGGAAAATTGCAAAGTATTGTGAAATGAAAGAAAATGAAAATTCAACATATGAGAATTTGTGAAATGCCACTAAAGCAGAAGGAAAAACTTATAGCACTAAATGGTCATATTAGAATAAGAAATGTCTCAGATTAATGAACACTTAGAAGAATGAGAAAAGGAATTTAGCCAACTAAATTCAAAGAAGAAAGAACATAATAAAGAACAAAGGAGAAAGCAATGCAAAAAATAACAGAAACAATAGAATAAAGTAATAGAACAAAGCTGGTTTTTTAAGATCAATACAATTAATTTACCTCTAGCTAGGAAAATAATTGAGAATACAAATAATCAATATCAAAAATCAGAGATATGCCACAATCAGAGATTCTACAAATATTAAAATAATATTAGTAGAATATTACAAACAACTTTATGGCAATAAATTTGACAACTTAAATGAAATGCACTAATTACTTGAAATATACAAACTACCAAGTCACATTGAAGAAAAAATAGTTAACAGTATTTAGCCCTATGACTTTTAAAGACATTGAAATTTTAATTAAAAATCATCCCATACAGAAAACTCTAAGCCCTGATAATTTTTTCAGGTGAATTTTACCAAATAGTTAAAGAAGAAATATCATTAATTCTATACAAACATTTCCAGAAAATTGAAAATGAGGAAATAACTTCCCATCTGATTCTAAGAGGAAAGCATTACCTGATACCAAAACCAAAAGATTACAAAAAAGATAACTACAGATCCATTTCCCTCAAGAACATGGACAAACACATTTTAAATGGCAAGTTGCACACAACAATGTCTGATAAGGATATGCAATGATATAATGGTAATTACATATTCCTGGGTGCTTATCATAAGAATGCAAGTTTGGTTTCACTCTCAAATAGCAATCAATTGTAACTCACCATATCAACAAACTAAAAAACAACAACACACATCTGATTATTTTATAAATTCAGACAAAATATTTGACAAAATACCATCTATTCCTGATAAAACTTCTCAATTAACTAGGAATAAAATAGAATTGTCTCAACTTGGTAAAAATCATCTGTGAAAAATCTACAGCTAATATCACACTTAATGGAAAAGGCTGAATGCTTTCTTGAATGGGACATTTCACAAAATTTTATATATTGAATTTTCTTTTTTATTAATACTCACCCAAGGTACACTTTTATTGACTTTTAGAGAGAGAGAAGTGGAGAGAAAGAAACATCAATGTGCAAGAAACATCAATGCAAGAGAAGCATCAATTGGTTGCCTCCCATATGTGTCCCCACTGGGGATTGAACCTGCAACCCTAGGATGTGCCCTGACAGGGAATCAAACCCACAACCTTTTTGGTTTATGGGACAATACTTTAACTGGGCCACTCAGTCAGGCCTTGAAATTTCATTTAAAATTACCATGTAATTTTTATTTTTACTACTTTTTTGACAAATGTGTTATTTAAAAGGTAAGGATAGTCATTTTTCACCACTTTTATTCAATACTAGAGGTGCATGAAATTTGTGCATAGGTAAGGTCCCTAGGTCTGACCAGTGATCAAGGCCAATCTGTGGGGTGACTGGAGGAGCAATCAGGGGGCCCCTACTGGCACCTGCCTTGGCTGGCCTGGAGCCTGCAGGCTGGGGACAGCTCCTGCATTGAGCATCTGCCCCCTGGTGGTCAGTGTGTGTCATAGTGACAGGTCATTCCACTGGTCATTCTGCTGTTCAGCTGATTTGCATATTAGGCTTTTATTATATAAGATTATAACAGAGGTCCTAGCCCATGCAATTAGGCAAGAAAAAGAAATAAAGATATCCATATTGGAAGGAAAAAATAATACTGGTTTTTTATATAGATGACAAAGTTCTATATGTAGAGAACCCTAACACTCACACACTTCTAGAACTAATGAGCAAGTTTAGCAAGGTCACAGGATGCAAGACCAATATACAAAAATCTATTGCAATTTCTCTATATCTGCAAAGAAAACCCCCAAAATGGAACAATTGCCTTCACTATAGCATCAAAAGGAATAATATACTTATAAGTAAATTTAATACAATAAATTTAAGTCTTATACACCGAAAACTACAAAACATGGCTGAAAGAAATTAAAAGTAACTTAAAAAAATAGTAAAATAAACCATTTTTATGGATCAGAAGATTAAATATTATTAAGATTTCAGTTCTCCCAAGACTGACCTACAGACATTGATCCAATTATTTAAATTCTCTGTGACTTAAATAATGGGCAAAATATTGGTAATGACAGTATTTTATATGGTTAGACCTGGAGAGAGTTAACTTAGTCACAGAAGAGAACTATCCATCAGGAGCACAGCCCAGCTAAAGCAGAGGGTCTGATGTACAATTGACATTCAATGCATATCTGTTAGGACAGTGGTCGGCAAACTGCAGCTCGCGAGCCATGTGGCTCGCGAGCCGCAGTTTGCCATTCTGTTGACTGAGTTTGCCAACCACTGTGTTAGGAGAAGGAATTCAGGAACTGTCCAAGGTGGCATTCTTTTCTCAATTTTAATTTAGAAGTGCCTGGTAGCAGTTTCCAATCCAGCCATTATGGCCCAAGTGAGAAATGAAAGCTATGATTGAAGAACATGGATGGCTCTCCAAGGCTGAGCAACTTTATATAGACATTCATATGTATGTGTGTTTTATATATACTATGTACATATAATACGTACTATATATGTATGATGAATCCAAATATCTACATAGTTACTAATAAATATTCATTTTATATATATATACATATATATATGTGTGTGTGTATATATATACATATATATATATATGTATATATATATACACACATCTATATTCATATATATATTCTGATTAATTGGGTAGGTAATAAAGAGAGATGTTGCCGAAACCGGTTTGGCTCAGTGGATAGAGCGTCGGCCTGCGGACTGAAAGGTCCCGGGTTCGATTCCGGTCAAGGGCATGTACCTTGGTTGCGGGCACATCCCCAGTGGGAGGTGTGCAGGAGGCAGCTGATCGATGTTTCTCTCTCATCGATGTTTCTAACTCTCTATCCCTCTCCCTTCCTCTCTGTAAAATATCAATAAAATATATTTAAAAAAATAAAAATAAATAAAGAGAGATGTTAAGACTTATTCTAGTTAATTGGTGTGAATCCTGGGTGAATGGTGGACCTCTTACTGAAACGATGGAGGCCCTGGGAGAACTAGTTTTGGATCCTCATCTGCAAATTCAGCTGTTAAGAGCTGTAGATGAAGGACTATGTGTGAAAGGATCAAAAAGGGCAAGCCTAAATTGGTCTTTCATTTCTTGACATCTCATTTGGCACTGGGCTACTTTAGTTTTCAAGTGCCAGAGTCCCAGCCTGCTCCACGCCCCCAGCGGCAGTGCCTTCCCAGGGGGTACCTGCCCCAAAGCACCATCTACCACCTTAGCTGGCCCCTACCATAAGCTCCCTAAGCCCATCCTTGAAGAATTCAGCAGGAAAAAGGCACTAAATTAAGCAACTGTTGTAAAATGAAGAACAGCTGCAGGCTCACAACACACACACACACACACACACACACACACACGAAAACAAAAACTCTTCAGCTTTGAATCTGGGTCCCAGCATGAAGCTCCTTGGCCCCATGCACACTCTGCTCAAATGCTATTTATCTGTTTAGGAGCTTCTGTTTACACGGAGGTTGATGATGGTGGATAGGAGACTATAAAATATGGGCTGATTTTCAAGTATGAAGGTGATAAATGAACAGATTTTCTCTCAGATTGCTGAGCAAACATCAGCCGAGCCAACTAATGTAAAGATATAATCGTGATTAATCTCTTGATTAAAATAATTAATCTTGGTTAATTCTGCATTTAATCATTCGTTTTTATCAATGTCTAACATGCAGCTTTATAGAAATATTCATTTAGACTAATGGATATTTCATTTCTCCAATTACTCTGTTTATTCTGAGCTTCTAAAAACCTCAAATTCCAGCTCTTTCATTTGCAGCAAACTTCAGTATATAATCAGAGCTCCAGGCAAGATGTTTTTTCCAGACCTAAGAAGGCTCTACAATGTTTAGTTAAGGACCAAAAAAAAGGACTAAGTGGGAGGGCATGAGAGATCTGAGGGCTTCAGGGCCTGAAGGAGAAAGTGTGGATGATCCTTGTCAAACATTTGCTTAAGACCCAGAGTTCTACTTTATGGCCACTCATTGCTTGTCCTAGTAATAATAATGTCATGCATTTCATAGGAGTTTACAATTCATTCTTTCACATCTAATACCTGACTTAATTCCTGCTAAGAAGAGGAGTCACTTTCTCATTTTAGTGATGAGAAAACCGAAGTCTTTTTTTAAAAAAATATATTTTATTGATTTTTTACAGAGAGGAAGGGAGAGGGATAGAGAGTTAGAAACATCGATGAGAGAGAGACATCGATCAGCTGCCTCCTGCACACCCCCTACTGGGGATGTGCCCGCAACCAAGGTACATGCCCTTGACCGGAATCAAACCCGGGACCCTTCAGTCTGCAGGCCGACGCTCTATCCACTGAGCCAAACCGGTTTCGGCAAGAAAACCGAAGTCTTGAGTGGAATGTGGCTCCCTCAAATGTATGACTAACAACAAAGTTAAGCTTGGAGTCTGGCTTTTCCAGCCAACAGTGAAGTTGCCGAGTGAGCCGAATGAGCATTCCGGCCTGTGTGCACACACAGCAGGTCCCTCCTGTCTCTGAGTGGGGGCTCATGCACTCAGTGAATATTTAGTGAACAACCGCTCTACAGCTAAGAGTGAGAGACACTGTCCGAGGAGCAGGAGAAACATCAGGGAACAACAAAGAAGCTCAGAGATACCCTAACCGGTTTGGCTCAGTGGATAGAGCGTCGGCCTGCGGACTCAAGGGTCCCAGGTTCGATTCTGGTCAAGTGCATGTGCCTTGGTTGCGGGCACATCCCCAGTAGGGAGTGTGCAAGAGGCAGCTGAATAGATGTTTCTCTCTCATTGATGTTTCTAACTCTCTATCCCTCTCCTTTCCTCTCTGTGAAAAATCAATAAAATATATTTATTAAAAAAAAAAAAGAAGCTCAGAGCTGACTTCCAGTCCTCCTGAAACCACATGGGTCAAGTTTAGTGCCTGAATCACAGAATCAGGGCTCATCCAACCCAGCACCATGGGAATGTATGGCAGGAGAGAGGTCACCACGACGTAGGTGTAGGATGGGCCAGCCAGATAAGCCACTAACACCGAGGTAGGACTGTAAACTCTTGGATGGGTGGTGAGGAGTCATTTAATTTGACTCCTGACCTCTGCCGATAGGGAAACAGAGACCAAGCAAGACAGTGATTCAGTCACACAGCTGATGGGTGGCAGCATTGGCATTTAAACTTACCCTGACTTTCTAGCTCTCAGTTACTCCCAACCATGTCCATCTGCTCTCCAGGAGTCCTGCTCTGGACACCAAAGCCTATGCCCAGCTCCACTGCCCAGGACCCTCCTCTGAACTCAAAGGCCCGATGGCCAGAGGGCCAGAGTCATACTCTCTGAACAGCTGCCATGTGCAGAGCATCTACCAGGGCCCAGTCACTACAGAAAGCTCGGCAGACACCTGCAGGAGCCTGTGGCATCCTTGCTACAACTTCTGACCTGCAGATGCTGGAATTTGAGGTTTTTAGAAGCTCAGAATAAACAGAATAATTGGAGAAATGAAATATCTATTAGTCTAAATGAATATTTCTATAAAGCTGCATGTTAGACATTGATAAAAAGGAATGATTAAATGCAGAATTAACCCTAGCAAGCAGAGGTGACTCATCGGAACTCACACAGCAGGGACGTGATGGGACAAATTGAAGCGCTCCATCCCCAAACCCATTGTGTTCTTTCCACTGCATCTGTTTCCCTCTCTCATGAGACCAAAATGTGCATAAGCTAGAGGGTGGGGTACTTTTTGCTTAGTATGTTGGTGTAACCGGCCTTTGCAGATTAACCCTGAGCCCGAGCAGGGACTGGAAGGAATGGGGCAGGAGACCTGCTTGCTGATCTTTCTCTCATTTATCCCTTCAGCAAGTATTTTAAGGACACTTACTGAGAGCCAGCGCTGTGCTAGGGTCCACCACTGGACAAGACATGTGACCTCGGGACAAGGTGAATCTCTGCGCACCAAGATGAGGGTGTTCTTAGGATCGTTCCTCCTCTCTTTTGACTCTGGAATTCCAGTCTCCCATTTGGTCAGGACAAGAGGGTCCTGATGCTTCTCTCTGTAGAAACAGCTTCCTTATCCTCAGCTTGGAGTGGTACTGAGAGAGGTGGGGCCTCAGGTTAGGCTCCCACATGGCTGCCTTGTCCATGTTTAGAGCTGTAGGTTTAGGTGTTTCCTAAGCTGGGCTATAGGACGTTCAGATCCACTTGTAACATCCAGCTTACTAAAACTCCATGGTGGCCTTTGGAGCAAAATCCTGATAAAAATGAAAACAGGAGGAGCATCTGTCCTAACCCCAGGAATTCTGCCTCAAAGGGGCTGGGTGACAGTATTACACATCAAGGCCAAGAGCCCTTTGGTTCAGAACAAAAGATGACTAATTTCCCGGGGGCATCCCTTCCTCATATCCTGCGTTTGGCCTGATGGCAGAGTAGGCAGCTGGGTAGAGATTTGAGCCTTCAGAGGTCCCAGGCCAAGCCACACACCATCTCCTCATTCCCATTGGGGTGGTGTGGGGTACTGAGCTGGCCACCAACCCAGCCCTTTCTCTTGAGGGCTTCATGTTTTCATGTTTGTAAGCAGTCTGAGGCCTCTGGAACGGAAGAGATGGGTTGGAAAATGATGATGTGATGGTGTCACCCTCCTTCTCCTGCCCTCCCTTCCCCCAAGAACTCAGACCTGAAGGTCAGAAGAACTGCAATACTCCCCTTTCTGGGGAAAGTGCTGCACAGCGTGCATGAGGCAGAGGGTGACTGGGATGACTCCTCACCTCATGGCTTCAGGCGCACTCAGGGCTGTGCCACCTGAGCAGCCGAAAGTCCTGTGTGTCAGCCTGGGACTGGCATCATCTAATGGATCACCTAACCTCCCTTGTTTGGAAGGTAGACTTGCACTTTCAGAGCCATCAGATAGAGTAGATGGGGTGGTCCCAGAGCTGGCTGTGCTGCAGAAGTGACTGTACTTGGAGGTCTGGAGCTGTAGGGCACAGTGTGGTGGATTAAAGGACGCGTGTGCCATTTACAATACTGAAACTGGATTCTTCCTGACCAGGGGCTCATCACCCTGTGGAGTCAGATCAATGCTCAGCTCACGATGCAAACTCCTGCTGGGTCTCCACGTGGCACCGCCCCTCTACAGCTTTTGACAGTCAGCTGTTCAATCAATAAACAATTACTGGGTACCCTGCTGTGTTCTGAACATTGGCCTGTGGATTTGTACATTGCTGCTAAGTTCAAATTGTGCACGGAACCCGGGGCTGAGTGAGGGTTCATTCATTCACAGGTACTTCCTGAACCTCCAGAGTGGTAACTGTTTTTATCACCCAAAGTAATGCTAAATTTTTGCCAGGTATTGTTCTGAATGCCATATACCCTGAGTGGCCAGATTATTATGACCACCCTATCGGTACTTCATTGGGCCACCTTTTGCCTTCAATACTGCGGCAATTCTTCTTGGCATTGGCTCTACGAGTTGTTGAAAGGTGATGCAAGGAATCTGACACCATGCCTGATGAATAGCACTGTCCAGTTCTGTGAGATTTGATGGTTGTGGAACCAGCTGCCTGATAGCTCTTTTAACTTTGACCCACAAATGCTCAATTGGATTGAGATCTGGTGATTGTGGAGGCCACCTAAGCAAGGTAAAGTCTCCCTCATGTTCTTGAAACCGCTCCTGCACAATACAAGCACCATGGCGTGGCACATTGTCTTGTTGGAAGAAGCCATCTCCATTGGGATATGCCATCAACATAATAGGATAAACTTGATCAGCAACGATATTTAGGTATGTTGTGCTATTCAGACGTTGTTCAACACGAATTAAAGGGCTCAAATCATGCCAGGAAAACATGCCACAAACCATAACACTGCCCCCACTAGCTTGAAGGGTTGTACTCATGCATGTGGGGTGCATGCTTTCATGCTGTTTCCGTGAAATTCTCACTCTGCCATCTGCATGATACAACTGGAAACGTGATTTATTGGACCACATGACTTTTTTCCAATGCTCAACTGTCCAATCCTTGTGTTCCTGTGTGAATTGGAGACATTTTATCTTGGTAACTGCAGACAGCAAAGGTGTTCGAACAGGCCTTCGGCTTCCATATCCCATATAATGCAGTGTACGGCTAATTTGCCTACAAACGTCAGGTGGTCATAATAATCTGGCCACTCAGTGTATAGTAGTATGGGTAAGTATTTGATCTTCCTAACAACTCTATAAGATAGATACTATTATTATTCCCAGTTTACTGAGTAAACTGAGGCCCAGTGTGGCCACAGAGCTGGTGGGTGAGAAATTCAGTGATTGATCCCAGGCAAGAGTTAAGACTCTTAACTACCCAATGTATGCCTGGCAGAGTGTGCAGTGCTAGGTCTGCATCATGAAATGGGAGTAGGGTCACTGAAGTTGTTCAGAGTCTGGATAGTGGAGTCCACATGCCTCAGATTGAAGTTGTGTCTACTGCTCACTGCTTACTTCTTGCAAAGGGACTTCCTGTCCCTCATTTTCCCTGCCTGTAAAACAGAGAAAATAATAGTTCTGGTATTCAGAGTTATTATAAGAAGTGAACCACAAGGCATGGTGTGTGGTCATAAATTAGTAAATATTATTGATGATAATAATGGTTATAATTATAGTAATATACATATTTGCCCTTGAAAATGTATAGTCTAGTCAAAGAGAGTTCCCATCCCTAAATATTTTAGTCTAGCTAATTTATGTGTGAGAGTCAGGGGAGACAGAGATGCACAGGGCAGGGAGGGTTCTCTGTAGGTTCCTGAAATGCAATGAACTTGTGTCTCTTGTTTGCTGCTGTATCCTCAGCATCTAAGCATGGCTTTCACAGGTACAATCTAAATATTACATATTTAATCAATCAATTGACTCATTAATAAATAGATTAAAATACAAGACTGAATCTGGTCTATGTCTAAGAACCAGGGATCTGTCATATCCATGCTGGGATTAAGAAAAAGGAGAGAAAAGTTTTAAGGTATCTTGAGGTCCAGACGTTAAAGGGCTATAAGATTGCACAAATGGAAGTCAGGGACTGGGCATGTTTGGCATGAATTAATCATGAGACATTACCACATTCCAGATGCATGTGGAGGACAGGGACAGAGCAGTCTGGCCTAGACAGGGCATGTTATTGAAATGAATAGTAGAATGAAACTGCAAGGGAGGCTTGGCACTCAGTTGTGAGGGTCTGTGAAAAAGCTTGGACTGTTTCCAGTCATCATGAGAACATTTTCACTGGTTGTGACATAACTGAATAAACCTGGAAACTGGCTAGATTGCAAGGGGAGAGCCTGGAGCATGGGATATTGGGTAGAAACACATGCAATAATCCAAGTGAGAAGCAATGAGACCAAGTGAAGAGGCAGAGCCAACAGAAAGGAGACTGGCCAATCCATGAATGGCATTCTGCTAATAAGAAAGAATGCAAGAAGACATTGGAGACACAACTGGCAGAGTCTGACCCTACTCAGCCACTGTCTCTGGGAGCTACACCTTGGAAAGAACCTTGGCATCTAATGGTTCTGGAATGTAATCCAGCTCACTCCTTACTGGTTAGATAAGTGTGAGTGAGCTCAGTGTTCCCTGTGGAGCTCTGTGTTTTCATCTTTAAGAAATGGGTTGGGGTGACCTCATGCATTGTATTTGTAAGTGTATGTATATGTGGGTGGGGATGCATGTGTGTTAATCACGAAGCCTGGCCTGTGTGTAGGAGCCTATATATGTAGGGTAGATTTTAGTCTTCTGTACCATTTGCTAATGTGCAGTTGAAGAACAAAGGCTGGGGAATGTTTTGCTGTTAGAGGCCAGGTACTGACTGAAGATAGAAATGCATTTAAGAGAAGGTAACTTGGAACAAATCTCATTAATGTACCTGAGCCCTGATTTATTTATTTGTAACATGAGACCATATCCACATCATAGTGTGGCTGAAAATGTAAAACGATTACCAGTGCCTCAAACACTAGTATTGTGTCTGGCACATAGTAGTTACACATGATGAACAAAAAAAATCAAACATTCTTTGACGTGTTGGCTCTTTGGACATGAAAACACTGGCAAACGGTTGAGGGAACATGCACCAGCTTTTGAGAAACATCTAGAAAACACTCATCAGTTTGGGGTGCAAGCCAATGCCCAACCCAGGGACACCTGATATGTTTGGACCCTCAGACCTACTAAAGTTATCGTTTTTCAGCAACAAGATCTGATATATTTGTCAAAAAAATGCTAGTGAACATTATCTGATTTCCTTTTGGAACTGAGATTTTCTCTGGGTTTGTCACAAAGCTGTGGCGTGACAGGTAGCAGCCGATTTCTTTTTTTATTGCAGATGTCTGTTTCAAAGGAGCAGTTTTCCCCACCTGCTGCCTCTTTCCCTCAGAATCTATCACAGGTTATTTTGGTAGCTCCCGTGCCTTAATCTTGCAATCACTGCCCCGAATTTAGATGCAAATAGCATTTTCTTTGTCAAAAGCACCTCCCACGCTCACATGGTGACTTAGTGCTTGTGGCAAGCTGCCCATCTTCTGTCAAAGGTGGGCTTCTCCTGACCTAGTTCACAGCTCAGGAGGCAGGAGAGACGCCGCTGTCCATGGTGCTGAAAAAAGCTTAGCCGCTCCCCTCTCACCCTCACGCCTGGGAATTGACACAAGTGGAGAAGAAGGAGCTCAGACCCATTTTGAGATCCCTCAATATTCCCTGGCAGGCCCTGTTTTCTCCAGAACATTCAGTCTTTTCTTCAGAGGGATGCTCATCTTCCCTGTGGGTTCAGGCCTGATGTGTGCTTTAGTTAATCAGAATCAGATGCCAAAATAAATCATAGACTAGGACACAAGGCTCTCTTCTACCCTCATGTGGGCACCACCAGAGGAACCAGAACTTTCATTCCATGTTTTTCCACGTTTCTCTCCCTTGAATGTTGCCTCCCTTCCTCACTTCACTCATTTATTCAACAGAAATTGCTCTTGGCCAGGTCGCTGTCAGGGTGTGCAGGATAAACATACCAGGGTCAGGCATAATTTTTTCATTTGGGGGCTCACACTGTAGCACTATGGTAGATACACACACACTGATAATAATTTCACAACTACACAACAGAATGTGTGTGTGGAAAAGTTTGAGTAAAGTTATGCTCAAGGATAAGTTGAATATAAACTGAGGCGGCTAGTAACTTGGCTAAAGGTGGTGATGATGAAATTCTTCCCCAAACTTTAACATTGAAGTTGGGATTTGGAGTATGAGTAGGAGTTAAACTTGTAGGCCAGGTTGGCAAAACCCTTCTTGGAATAAGCAATAAGATATGAAAGAAACAGACATAGGACATAAAGGCAAATAGATTATCTGGGCAGTAGTGAGCTTAGTAGCTAGGCTGAGCAAAAGAGCCCAACAAGTTGATGAAGACAGCAAGGAGGTTCTGATATGTGAGTAAACATTGTGGGAATAGAGACCAGAGAGGGAATTTGGGATCAGATCACGGGGGCTATACGCACAGGTGAAGGTTCTGGGAATCCATGGAAAGACTTGTTCAGTGGACGTGCATACCAATCATTTTAGTACCATGTGATCCCCAATTCAAGAGTTTGTTCCAACAGTTGCAGAGACTCTGGATGTCAAAGAAGGGCATATGGAGGAGATGTTCCAGCAAATTTTGGAAGATGAGTAGCAGTTTTTGATGCATTTTATTGTATGTAAATTATTCCCCATTAAAGTTGATTTAAAAAAATAAGTTACATTTTCCTAATGAATGAGATTTCACATCTTTCATAATTTTTAGAACCATTTGAACTGTCTCTACTGTGAATGTGCTATTCATATATTACCCATTCCCCCCATAGAAATGTAAGTCATTTTTTTTCTCATTGATCTATAGAGGTTCTTGATAATTTAGAGACATTTTTTGTGTGTGTTCTGTGCCATATTGTTGTTGTGTCCTATATGTGTTATCCATTTTTTACTTAATACAATGATTTAAAAAAACACATCTTAGATCATGCCATGCTTCTGATTCAGAATAGCCAGCGGCACTCCTTGTCCATAAGGTGAATATGGAAAACTACACAATGTACTAATTATGAGCTTAAGTTTGGCAACAGGAAGACTTGAGCTCAAAACGCAATCCCACTACTTTCTAGTACCATCTCCTTAAGAAAGTTATGTGACTTTTCTACAACTCATTTTCTATTTTTATATTGAAGATAACACTGCATGAGAGCTATTTAGAAATAATGTGGGTTGATTCATAAGAAATTTTCATATTTGTATTTCAAAAACAACAAATGCTATCAATTACACATATATCAATTATATATCTAGATCTCTCTTTATAAATGATTCTTGCACATACATTTGATGATTATATATATACTAGAGGCCCGGTACATGAAATTCGTGCATGGGGGGGTGTCCCTCAGCCCAGTCTGCACCCTCTCCAATCTGGGACCTGGTGGGATCGGGTCTAAACAGGCAGTCGGACATCCCTCTCACAATCCAGGAACTGCTGGCTCCCAACTGCTCGCCTGCCTGCCTTCCTGACTGCCCCTAACCACTTCTGCCTTCCAGCCTGATCACCCCCTAACCACTCCCCTGCCATCTTGATTGATGTCTAACTGCTCCCCTGCCAGCCTGTTTGCCCCCAACTTCCCTCCTCTGCCGGCCTGGTCACCCCTAACTGCCCTCCCCTGCAGGCTTGATCGCCCCCAACTGCCCTCCCTTGCAGGCCTGATCCCTCCCAACTGCCCTCCCCTGCTGACCATCTTGTGGTGGCCATCTTGTGTCCACATGGGGGCAGGATCTTTGACCACATGAGGGCAGCCATCTTGTGTGTTGGAGTGATGGTCAATCTGCATATTACTCTTTTATTAGATAGGACAGAGGCCTGGTGCATGGGTGGGGGCCAGCTGGTTTGCCCTGAAGGGTGTCCTGGGTCAAGGTGGGTGTTCCCTTGGGGCATGGGGTGGCCTGGGCAAGGGGCCTGTGGTGGTTTGCAGGTCAGCCATGCCCCCCAGCAACCAAGTGGAGGCCCTGGTATCTGAGATTTATTTATCTTCTATAATTGAAACTTTGTAGCCTTAAGCAGAGGCCAAAGCAGGCCAGGGCTGCGGAAACTTGGCTTCCTCCATCACCGGGGGCAACCCTAGCCTCCTGCTCTCTCCAGCTCTGTGGCTGCTGCCATTTTTTTGGGATTAATTTATCTTCTATAATTGAAATTGTGTAGCCTTAAGCGGAGGCCTGAGCCAGCCAGAGTGTGCAGAAAGCTTGGCTTCCTCCATCACTGGGGAAACCCAAGCCTCCCTCCTGCTTTCTCCATGGCTGCAGCCATCTTGGTTGGGTTAATTTGCATAGTCGTTCCTGATTGGCTGGTGGGCGTGGCTTGTGGGCCTGGCTTGTGGGTATAGCGGAGTGATGGTTAATTTGCATATTACTCTTTTATTAGATAGGATAGTGAATTCATTTATTAGTTCTAGTATTTGTGTGTGTGTGTGTGTGTGTGTGTGTACTCTTTGGACCTTTCTACATATAGGATCATGTCATCTATTAATAGAGTTTTACTTCTTCCTTTCTAACTTAGATTTTTCTTATTTCTTCTTCTTGCCCAATTCCTCTGGCTAGGACTTGTAGTACATTGAGGAGCAATTGGCAAAAGCGGAAGTCCTTGACTTTTTCTTGATCTTAAGTGATAACTTTATAGCCTTTCACCATTGAGTATGAGGTAGTTCATTTTCTTTTCTATTGAATACTATTCCATTGTATGATTTATTTTTAAGTTAAGATATTTGCTTTGCCTGGAATATATTTATTATAAGGAGTGAAATATAGATACATTTATTTCCATAAGATGTCTAATTTTCTAATTTCCTCACCTTTCCCCCCAGTAATATACATTTCCTTTATTATTTCTTAAATTTATTTCTGTATTTGCTTCAGTTTTTACATTCTCTATTTTCTTCTATTGATTTGTTTTTATTCACTAAAACCACACAACTTTGATTACTGTAGCTTTACAATATTTCTATCTGGTAACATTAATCTTCATGAAAACTCTTATTTTTTCTTATTTTTCTTGGATATTTTTATTTTTATGTGAACTTTAATATCAATTTCTTTGATTCAAAAACAAACCTGGTGCTATAGTTTAACAAAATCATATTGAATGTACAGATTAATTTAGAGAAAACAATTTGTATTAGTCTTATAAACCAGAAGAGAGTATGCCTTTCAATTTGTTTATGTACGAGTTGTACCTTCTATTTTTTAAAGAGTTTCTTCATGCATATCAAGCGCATGGTTTTTAAAAATGGATTTCTAAGCAAATGGAACCATTTCTTTAAGAAACACTTTCATCTTCATTTGATTTTGAGGTTTTAAACATCCCCACAAGCGCCCACTAAATCCAGTGTTATTATCCTGGCTTCATGCAGACTGTATCTGAGCCAATATTCATACCAAGTCTGTCTGACTCCAACATCTGTGCTCTTAATCACAGTTACATCACAGGGATGAGGGAGAAGGGTTGGGCTGTACCTAACAGGCCGGTGTTTCCCAAGTAGGTTGGAACCCACTGTGCATAGAACTGGACCTTAGAAGCTTAACTAATAAACATTCAGGTAGCCATTCCTACACCATTTGTTTAGAAATTATCTTCAAAAGCAACTAGTGCAGGCCCTCTCTTTTCCACTCCCCCCACCCCCAGCAATGACTCATACATCTATTTTGGCAGGAATACATAGGAGGAGAAAACACTTCTTGTACTGGTGAAGGAAGTGTTGATGCTCTGGGCAATGAGGCTCTGGGATGCCAGAAGGTGGAGCAATGGCACCCAGGACAAACTACACTCTAACATTTTTAGTAAAGTCTGACTTTGCTCCTCAAATACTACTATTTGCACAATCAGGAGCATGAGTCAGTATGACGGAGGTGGAAAGCAATAATTTAAAAATGGTAAAACTTCTTTGATAGTCAATGTTACTGGAAATATGTGAAAAAAAATTTTTTTCAAATTTATATCCACCTATTTATGGGGCCTGAGTTCTGAAACTTTTGCAATAACAGAGCAAAGAAGCTTTGCCCACATGTTGATTCTAACATGTAGTATTACTGCTCTTTAGTACCATGATTTCTCCTCTTATTTTTATGAAAAAAAATGTTTTATTATTAACAACTAGAAGCCCGGTGCATGAAATTCATGCACTCTGGGGGAGGGGGAGGGTCCCTCTCAGTCTGAGAGCCCTCAGAGGGTGTCCAACTGATGGTTTAGGCCCGCTCCCCACAGGAGAGGCTGTGGGCCTAAGCCGGCAGTCAGACATCCTTAGTGCTGCTGTGGAGGTGGGAGAGGCTCCCACCATTGCCACTGCATCTGCCAGCCATGAGCCCGGTTTCTAGCTGAGTGGCGCTCACCCTGTGGGAGTGCACTGACCACCAGGGGGCAGCTCCTGCATTGAGTATCTGCTCCCTGGTGGTCAGTGCATGTCATAGCGACCAGTCATTCCACCATTAGGTCAATTTGCATATTAGCCTTTTATTATAGAGGATGAGGCTGTAAAAAACATTTTTGACATGTCCATCTCTGTGGACATAATCTATCCAATATTAATTTATTGCCCAGCCTCAAAATACAGGGTGGGACAAAAGTAGATTTACAGTTGTTCATATGGAAAATAATACAATAACTAATAAATGATAATACAAGAGTGAACTGTGCTTTGCATACTCAAATCAGTAAACCTTCTTTTGCCCCACCCCGTAGAGTACAAATGCAGGAATCAAGGTTCATGTGAGGCCACTTATGGCAGTGGCTCTGATTTGTATACCATGAGACAAACTAATTGACAAATACCTCTAGCAGTAATTCTGACTTCCAGAAAGACAAGTTGAAATTATAATAAAGATAACATAACAACAATAATAATACTAACAGCTACCACTTGTACAAACCACATTCCAGGCATTATCCTAGACACTTTCTGTATTGACTGATTAATCTTCACAACTACCCTGTGAGATGCCTTCCATTGCCACCACCTGAGAGGTAAAAAAGTGAAAAGAGAGGGTGTAAATGACTTGCCCAAGATTGCAGAGCAGATGAGGTGGCAGAATCAGGCCTCACAACCAGTGGTCTGGCTCGAGTTTGCACTCTAACAGTGGCTCCGAACCCTGATGAAGTCATACTGTAAGGTACAAATGGCTGATGAAGAAGACAGAAAATGGGGAAGATAAAGGTGATGATGGGGGTAGGAGGACTACAATGATGTACAGGCAACATGCTGGTCATTTCACATATCTTATTTAAGCCTCCAAATAAAAGTGGATGGTAGAAATGCTTATCCCAACTTGTGAATAAGGAAATTGAGGCTCAAAATGTTGATTTACTTGCCTAAAGAGACAGAGCTCGCACTGGACTGTACCTGCATTTTTTCCAGGAGCGCCTCCTGGTGTGTCCCCCACAAGAGCCTCTATCATTCGGGTTTTCACTTGGGAGCATCTTTAAGTCACCTTATGCCCTTTGCATTCACACGCACAGACCATTGCCTAGACCTACACTACAAGGAGACATTTGTCACCAAAAATGGCTCTCTGGCCACTCAGCCTATCTGTTGAGGACCAAACATGCTGAAGAATTGCTCACCACCTGATTTTATTGACTGTAACCCCAAATCATCTTTTTTTAAATAGGCCATTTTCAAAGGGTGAGTGGAGAGAAGTGACATTCTATTGCACAACAGCCAAGACAAATCATCAAAGAGGTTGGCAGCCTGGAAGAAAGCCCTTCCTGAAGTTACAGATGTGGAATTAACCTTTACATTTATCCTACAAACTGGAAAGACACAGGCAGGTGAGATGTAACTGGGGAAATGAAAAGAAGATTCTTACCCAATGTGCAGGCATAACGTGGAAAATGCCAGAGGAATCTATTACAGTCTTGGGAGGGCACCTCAGAATGTTCGAGTAGCTACAGGCCTGGCTTTCTCCAGCATATTCCATCTCTGAGCCCTTTACAACATAAATGCCTGAGCAACATTCACTTAGTGCCACCAAGCTGTCTCCACCGAGAGCATGTAATGGCCCCTCGGTGCCAGTGCCACAGCCTCCAGCATCTAAAACAGCCTCTTCTACAATTTTCTCAGGCAAGAGGCCTTCTTCAGGAAGCCACTTGACCACTTGACAATTGGTCAGACCCTTTCGTACTTTCCTCTTGCTCCATCTGGTCTGCCCACTTCTCTGACATCATCTCTTGCCATCTGCCCCTTTTATCTCTATACTTCGGCCACCTTGGTCTTCATCCCAGTTATCCATGCCTCCAAACCTTCTCTATCTCCGAGTTTTGGGTCATTTCTCCTGGTCATTTTCCACAAGAATGTCCTCCTCTCCTCCTTCAGATCTCAAAATATCACCAGTCCCCTAAGACCTTCTGTGTTTACAGCATATACAGTAGCATCCTTGCTCCTCTCATGCCCAGTTACTCTCTATCACTTCACTTGCTTGGAGTCTTTTTAGAACTTATGGAAATGTAGTCTCTTGCTGTTTTCTTGTTTCTTATCTGTGTCCCCCATTAGACCAGAAGCTCCATGGAGAAAGGGCCTGGTCTCTCTTGTTACCCCCTCTCCTTATGTCCTAATGCCCAACAGAGTGTTTGGTTTGTAGGAGACACTCAGTTTAATTCCATGTCTTTGGATGAATAAATCTATGATTTCATTAAAATCAGTTAGGTAAGCTTTCCTCCCGTGTGCTGTGGCTGAAGCCCATTGTCTCTATTTCAATCTCCAGTCAAATTGGGAGTTATTTATGGAAAGAGTGTAGGTAAGAGGAAAATTCAATAGAACCGAATTAGAAGAACAGATTCCAAGTCTTATCTCTGTTCCCTAACTACTGCATATTTTAGAGAAATCCAATCTCTCAGAACATCAGTTTCCCAACTTTCTTATGAGTGAATGAATAGAGTGTGGGCAACATCAGCATGCTCAAGTTAAACCACACATGTGCAATGCTCATGAAATTAATAAAGATAATAAAAGCCACACGAAAATTGCTAGCAGGAACCATGCAATGAAAAGAGTCCATCTTAATGTTAAAAACCTGAAAAAATGAGAATGAGGAAAGTAACAGAATACCTGTCGAAAAGCCACAGAGCTTCTGCCCCAGACTGCATTCACCAGAATAGTACTGGGCGCAGGGGAAGGGCTCAGTCAATAAAACGCTCATCAGTGCTTCCTAGTGTAAGGAGGCATGGCCTGAGGAGCTGCCCATTAAAAGTTATAGAGCAGCTTTCAATCTTGACTACTTACCAGAAACTCGTTTTGCTGAGACAGGTGGAATCATTAAGTTCTGCTTTTTTTTTTTTTTTTTTTTTTTTTCAGCCACCTAGACCTAATTAAGCATAATATCCAACGTGTGAATTAATTTTCTCAAGTCATTGAAATGCACCTTCAACTAAGGGGTGAAACCTAGATCTTGGACATTTAACGAGAGAGAGAGAGAGAGAGAGAGAGAGAGAGAGAGAGAGAGAGAGAGAGAGAGAGAGAGAGAATGCGCCTTGGTGATCTATTTCTACAGCTAAGGTTTCTTCCTGCCTCACCTCACACCTCATATTCTTCTTATACGTGTGTGTATGTAAAAGTACATGCAACAACATCTAGACTTCAGCCCTTGCTCATCATAAAGATAAAATAAAATTCCCAAAGGACCAAAAAGGGCAAAGCAAATTCACATTTATATATACAAAAGGTGTGGAAAGAGCACCCATGCTTAGTATGAGCAAGAGGCTTATGACAGCATTGCCACTCTGAAAATCTACCAATGCAATGAAAAGACAAGAACTAGAGAAACAGGCAATAAGCTTCCCAAAAGTTGGGTGAAGAAACCTGTTGGAAAGAAATGCTCATAGAATTGCATGAAGGGCACTTTCAGCAATAGAAAAGCGAGAACAAGGTACAATAACAGGAAAGCCCCAAGCTGAGAAGCTAACATAACAAAATGGGATGAAAGGGGACATCGCAGATTTCAAGAAACAAATTGAGAACCCAAGCACTGTTGTAAATTTAATGAATTAAATAGAAATCACAAGAATAAAATAGGCCCACCTACAAGCAAAATAATGGTACAGAAAAGCAGTTTGGAATAAGCACATGAATGAAGAGGTAAATATACAAGGTAAAAAAGTTAAAAAGAAGATTACAAGTACGCTTTTTCTTATTTTGCCACCACGTGGAGAGAGCTTATTTCAGCGTTAGACCAACAGAGAATAAATGGGGCCCAGGAGATAATAAAGACAGATTGCAGACAGTGTCACTTAATCACCTGGCTCCACTGTACCTAAGGCTAGAAATCCCCTTTCGACTTCCTGGTTACCTGAACACTAAACCCTCCATGTCTTTGCATAAGGCACTTTTTGTTATGTTTTTCTTGCACCTGAAAACAGCCTTCTTAATAAAATGCTTCCAGCTGAGTGATCTAAAGTAACATGGGAAGCTTTTAGAGTCTTATGTCCTCACCTGCAACATAGAGATAACAATAGCATCTACCCTGAAAGGTGGTGGTAGGCACACTGTACAGCATCCGACACAGCATTTGGTATGTGGTGAGTGATGTACATGAAGGCTATTATTTTTGAGTTCCGAGTGAATTCCACCTAACCTGGAGAGATGAACTGTTTCCATTTTGTTTTGAAAGATTTTATTGACTAACTCTTATATGGTCCTTAATATATGACAGGTTTTTTGTTAACCATTTTTTACATACATTAATTTAAGCCTTACAAACCCCATGGACTAGATATGCCATTATTCCTATTCATTCCCATGTTATAGAGGCGCAGGACGTTAGGCAACCTTCTCAAGGTCACACGGCTAGTTAGTGATGGAAGGGGAGCTCTGGGAGCTGGTTAGTGATGGAAGGGGAGCTCTGGGAGCTAGTTAGTGATGGAGGGGAGCTCTGGGAGCTGTTTAGTGCTGGAGGAGGAGCTCTGGGAGCTGGTTAGTGATGGAGGGGGAGCTCTGGATACTGGTTAGTGATGGAGGGGGGCTCTGGGAGCTGGTTAGTGATAGAGGGGGAGCTCTGGATACTGGTTAGTGATGGAGGGGGAGCTCTGGATACTGGTTAGTGAAGGAAGGGGAGCTCTGGGAGCTGGTTAGTGATGGAGGGGGAGCTCTGGATACTGGTTAGTGATGGAGGGGGGCTCTGGGAGCTGGTTAGTGATAGAGGGGGAGCTCTGGATACTGGTTAGTGATGGAGGGGGAGCTCTGGATACTGGTTAGTGAAGGAAGGGGAGCTCTGGGAGCTGGTTAGTGATGGAGGGGGAGCTCTGGGAGCTGGTTAGTGATGGAGGGGGAGCTCTGGGAGCTGGTTAGTGATGGAGAGGGAGCTCTAGATACCGGTTAGTGATGGAAGGGGAGCTCTGGGAGCTGGTTAGTGATGGAGGGAAGCTCCGGGAGCTGGTTAGTGATGGAGGGGAGCTCTGCGAGCTGGTTAGTGCTGGAGGGGGAGCTCTGGGAGCTGGTTAGTGATGGAGGGGGAGCTCTAGATACTGGTTAGTGATGGAGGGGAGCTCTGGGAGCTGGTTAGTGATGGAGGGGGAGCTCTAGATACTGGTTAGTGATGGAGGGGGAGCTCCGGAAGCTGGTTAGTGATGGAAGGGGAGCTCTGGGAGCTGGTTAGTGATGGAAGGGGAGCTCTGGGAGCTGGTTAGTGTTGGAGGGGGAGCTCTGGATACTGGTTAGTGATGGAGGGGGAGCTCCGGGAGCTGGTTAGTGATGGAGGGGGAGCTCTGGGGGCTGGTTAGTGATGGAGGGGGAGCTCTAGATACTGGTTAGTGATGGAAGGGGAGCTTGGGAGCTGGTTAGTGATGGAGGGGAGCTCCGGGAGCTGGTTAGTGATGGAGGGGGAGCCCCAGGAGCTGGTTAGTGATGGAGGGGAAGCTCTGGGAGCTGGTTAGTGATGGAGGGGGAGCTCTGGATACTGGTTAGTGATGGGGGGAGCTCTGGGAGCTGGTTAGTGATGGAGGGGGAGCTCTGGATACTGGTTAGTGATGGAGGGGGAGCTCCGGGAGCTGGTTAGTGATGGAGGGGGAGCTCTGAATACTGGTTAGTGATGGAGTGGGAGCTCTGGGAGCTGGTGAGTGATTGAGGGGGAGCTTTTGGAGCTGAGCTCTTTGCCAGAACTTTCTGCTGTCACAAAGATACAGCTGGAGGAGCTGGTTGCAATGGAAAGAATCACAAAAGATTTCTGAGCCAAGAAATATTATAGGAGTGAGGTATGAATTCCACACAACATAATTCAAAAACGTGCAAGTGAGGGGCTGCTGTAGCAGCATCTGTGAAGCATGTCTGTGGGTATCTGCTGTCCACCATCTCAAAGGGAAGGAAGTGAGCTCAGCACCTTGGAGAGCTCTTTAGGCATGAGCCAACTTTACCTGTTGACTTCCAAGCAATCTTGCCTCTAGCAGTTAAAATAATACTTTGACAAAGATAATTAAAATGCACATACAGCAAATATGCCTATACTGAGGAAATTTCTGAAGTTCATGAAATGTGACTGTTCTCTTGTGATATATAGTCAATCATCTTAGCAATATAACAAGTTACCATTGTGCATCTCAAATGAAGAAGGAACAATAAAAAGCCGAGGAAGGGCTGTTAATGGTTTGAATAAAGGCAGCTGCCTCCCTGAGCTGTGGGGGTGATGAAGGTGCTGACACATGACAGCAGCAAGGTGGGGATGGAAGGCTGAGGGCGGAAACAAGAGCAAGGAGGGGACAGATTCCAAGGAACAGGAAGCGAAGGAACATCTTTCATTAATTAAGAGCCTGCTATATACAGCAATGTTGGGAAACTTAAATGTATTTTTTAAATCTTAAAATAGTCATGATGACACAATTACTGATCCTTACATTACAGATGTAGGAATAGGAAGAGACAAAGGGTAAGGGTGGAGAGAAGGAATGTGTAAAGCAAGTCGGTGGAGGAGAGAGAAATGGAAGAGGAAAGGGAAGCAAAAGATCAACATATATGCCTAGCCGATGTGGCTCAGTGGTTGAGCATCATTGTCCCATGGACCAAGAGGTCACTGGTTCAATTCCTGGTCAGGGCACTTGCCCGGGTTGTGGGCTCAATCCCCAGTAGGGGGCGTTCAGGAGGCAGCTGATTGATGTTTCTATCTCTCACTCTCCTTTCTCTCTCTGAAATCAATTAAAAAAATAAACTTACATAAATGGGGAAGTAAAAAAAAAGGTACAAAAATACCTAAGAGAATAAGAGGAAAACCAACACAAATCCAAACCCCAGTGACCCTAAAAATAGGACAAGTTGAGCTCTTTTTCCCCAGAAAAGGTTCCATGGGAAGAGATTGTTCCAAGTCTTGTCTGTGCAGAGAACACAGAAAAAGGAAGAGATGCCATGCTAGTTAAAAAGGGGCAGAGATTTGCAAGTGTTTGCAGGAAAAGATACCAATGGTTGTGCAACACTGGCCTGAGGCTTCCTGACGGGGGCCTGCAGTGACCTTCTATCTTGAAGGAGGCTATCCAGGCCAATTATTTCACCTAACTCTCGTATTGAACAACCTTAGGAGCTAGGTACTATTGTCAACACCATCACAGAGGTAGTAAGCAGCTGAGATGGGATTCAAATCTGCTGTGTTAACTATAAACCTGATGTGTAAACACTGCCCTTCTTAGTTAAAAGAGTGGAAAGAAAGCATAATTATTTGCTCATCCTTTGAGGATATCTAGGTAACAATGCTCAGCAGGCCTCCTTCTTCTTCCTCAGACCAGTTCACAGGGCTGGGCCAGGTCATGACTTGCTGAAATGTTTTTGCTGGAATTTACAAAGATACTGGTTGCAACCCTCCTATAGATATATTTTGTTTAGACTACATAATATTTATTTTTAAAATTGAATTAGTTAAAAATGTTAAAATATTGGGAGATTTCACACAAAATTCCAGATAAGCCCCCATTCACCTGGTAGACCTGGAAGCTACAGGAGACCCTAGGAAGTGAATCCTTCTCTTTTGTAATAGCACCAGCAAAAGTCCAGAAGCTGCTGTCTGTTGTCTCTTAATCAACCAGTGCTTTCTTGTGGGTTAAATGCCCTGACTCACCCGGCCTCAGTCATATGTCCACCATGCTTGTAGCTGGGGTTGTGGTCATTCCCACCAAAACCACAGGATGGGTGAGTGCAGGACAAGTGCCTTTGCAAAATAAAAGCAGGACACTGTCACAAGAAGAGGAAAAAATGGATGTTATAATAACAGATTTCTACGTCAATTATAGTAAACTACCTCTGCCATTAAAACATTTTTAAGTGAATAAGTGAAAGCAGGGCACTAATCAAGAGCCACCTCAGGTCTGACCTTGGGGGCCTTTAGAAGTCACTGTTCTTCTGTCCACTGTGCGAAACGCTATGCAGGCACCCCAGAACACTCAGCATTTTCAAGGGCCAGGCAGGAAGCTCTCTGCAGGACTAAGAGGATTCTGGGGCTATTAGGAGGCAGCTATTGGCTGATACTGTTCAGCAGCAGGCTAGCTCATTGACTCGCAGACAGTGAAACCCTAAAAGGTAAAGTGGGTGCAGGTTTGGGTAATGCTTTCTCTGCAGCCCTTGTAGCCTGCCCATCTGGAAAGAAGGGCACGTGGTGGTGATTCAAGGAAAGAAAGTGAAAGGTACCTTCTTTACCAGGATCCTTTATTTTCCAGGTACTGTGATAGACAATTTTCTATTTACTATTTCATTCAACTTTTACAACAACCCTGTAAAGTTAGAGGAATTTTAATACTAATTAAAGATGGGGAAACTGAGTCTAGAAGTTTCTAAGCATCTTGCTCAGGGTCACATGCCTACGTACTTATTGCATCCACATATAAACATAGATATTGATTCCCTACTTTCATTATAGGCATTAAGTGCCCCTCTTCTAAAACTTTCCCATTAAGGCATTTGTATGTGCTCATTTACTCACATCTAACAAACAATGCATTAGACTGCAAGCCTCTTGTAAGTACCAGTCTTACCTGTCATATCTGCTAGATCACCACTTTACCACCTGGCAAGGTGTTTGGCAAAATGGATAACTTTAATGAATATATGAGTGAATGACTTAACTTGTGCTTATAAAATTCATATTTATTTTATTCCACAATCATTTTGTGTGTTTGCTTAAAATGCCTCTTTACTCCCTTGACCACTGGAATACACTGTCCATAGTCCTTGCATAATATGTAAAGCTATACACAAAATGTTTTATAAAAATCATTTTACAAAATTAAGCAATATTCAAATAAGTTTTTGCACCTTGTTTTTTTCCAATGAACGATACATTATAAACATACTTCTAGAGTAATATGTATAAATCTAATTCAGTCTTTTTTTTTTTACAACTGCATTATATTTCATGGAATAAATATACTAAGCTTTGTTCAATTCTTCCTTTGTTGGTCAATATTCAGGATTTCCTGGCTTTTGTTCCTTGTCAATTTAAACATGATTCAGTAATATCTCTGTATACATATTTTATTTACTCATACATTTGTATTTATGGAGTAGACTTCCTGAAGTGGAACTTCTAGGTTGGAGACTATAGTGTATGAGATTTTTTAAACAGTATAATAGATATTGCCAGACGGCTTCCCAAAGACGCTGCAGCATTTCTTATTTATGCCAGAAACACATGAGAGCATTCCTCCCCTTCACATCTTTGCCAAACTTTTATACTAATGCTTTCATTTCTTTGTCATCCATTGAATGAGAGGTGATGTTTTAATTTTATTTTATCCAGTACTAAGAAGAACTTGTCAAATGTTTATTGGCCATGATTTCTGCTTTTGTGAATTGACAAATTGTGGAAGAGTCTTTCAGAAGATCATCAAACCCTATTTTCTCTTCTTGAGCACAGGACTGGATTACATTTCCCAGACTCCTTTGCACTTGGCATGATCATGTGACTGAGTTCAGACCAATGAAATATGAGTGGAAGTAATGGAATTCTCTTCCCCAGTCCTGTTTCAACAAATCCTCCCAAGTGTCATTCTAATACAGAGAACTCTGAGGCCCTAGAAAAGGGGAGTTATGAGACCTGTAAATGAGCACATGAATGGCACCTGCTGTACAGGAAGATCTATTTTAGTCTTCACAGAACAGATACAGACATTCATATTATTTAAACAGTGGCGATTCGGGGGTCAGAGAGCACCTGCCACTACCTATACTAATATTCTGTTGATACCATTTGTCTACGAGTTTGTTTTTTTGTTTTGTTTTTGCATTTTTGAGATGCTTGGTTTTTCTTAACATTTCTGCATCACCTGTACATGTGTTAATCTTCTATTTGCAATGTCTCAAATTTATATTTTTCTCAATCTATCCTTTGTCCTTTGATTTTATAATAATATCTTCTTCCTTTAATTTAAGAAATTTTTCTTTGACCTGAGATTTACAAATATTTTCCTTAAACGTATATTCATATTTTATTATGAATTATTTTCATCAAGCCAGAGCTTGTGTCTATATGTTCTGCATAGTAGGGATTAAGCATTGCATATTCCCAGATAGATGGCTTGTTATGCCAGAGCCTTTTAGTAAATAAACCTTTATTTTCTCACTTGAGTTAAACTATCATCTATGTAAAACACTAAATTCATTTATATGCCAGGATCTAGTCTATATTTTCTATTGCTTTCTACTGTAGTGTCTATTATTATGGCAATACTGTTTTGATTAGAGCATCTTTGGAGTATGTTTTTACATAAATGGTAGAATAATTCTCTCTCTGCCATTCTTCATTTTCAAAAACCCCAAATTCATTTTTAATGAATAATTAAAGCCAAAAATAAAAAAATAATAAAACATGGGATTCTGATAGGAATTTTGGTAAATATAGTAACTTGGAAAGGGTGGATTTTTATGATCCATAGTCATCCATTCAGGAGCGTGCTTTGTCTCTCCATTAATTCAGATCATGTTTTATGCTCTTCAATAAAATTTTATAGTTTTATTCAGATAAGTACCGTGCTTGCTAAATTTATTCATAGATATTTTATAGTTTTTATGGCTATTGTGAATGGGTCTTCCCTCCTCCCACTTTCATTTCTAACTGTATATTTTTAATGTTGAGTGATCTTTGATTTGCTGCTTCTATAATTCACACCACATTAAGAAGCCCGGCCCACAATGAGTGCCATAGAGAATGTGGAGGATGCATGCTTCCAAGTTTTTTTTTTTTTTTGTGTGTGTGTGTGTGTTTTTCCCCCCACAAATTATGTATTCTAGTTGGGTATTCTAGAAACCAGGTTGACAAATTGGTATACTATAAAGTAATGGATGAATAATCAGGGTGTGAGCAGAGGTTGAGCTAAACCAACTTATCTGTGGCAGCTGAACTTGTCCATCTTGAAATGCATGGTGATTCTCTTGGGTAGGAGTTAACACACAGAAGCACACAAGGGAGTGCTCAGAGGATCTTCTACATGATGAGCTCAGGATAAGCTGGGCCTTCATGATAAAGACATAAGGGAGCTGAGTCTAATGCAAGTAATAAGAAAAACTCAAATGCTCAATAGAATAATTGAGCAGAACAAGAACTGGAGAGCACAGGAGACCCAGACAAATAGGATCAAAGTGCTGTTGTGAAGGGGAGGAATAAAACTTCAATTGTATTTTTTAAAATTTATTTATTATGGAAGTATTACAGATGTTCCCTTTTCTTTCCCCCATTGACCCCCTCCACCCACAACCCCCAGGCCTTCACCACTCTATTGTCTGTGTCCATGGGTTATGTATATATGCATAATTTCCCCAGTTAATCTCTCTCCACCCACCCCACTCACCCCTGCCTTCTCTCAGAGCTTCGTCCATCTTTTCCATGCTTCTTTGTCTCTGGATCTATTTTGTCCATCAGTTTATGGGTTAATTAGATTCCACATATGAGTGCAATCATGTGATACTTGTCTTTCTCTGACTAGCTTATTTTGCTTAGCATAATACTCTCCAGGTCCCTCCATGCTGTCTCAAAGAGTAAGAGTTCCTTCTTTTTTACTGCTGCACAGTATTCCATGGTATAAATGTACCACACTTAGCTTTTTTACCCACTTAACTACTTGTGGGCACTTGGGCTGTTTCCTGATCTTAGCTATTGTAAATTGTGCTGCTATGAACATAGTGGTGTATATATTTTTTATGATTGGTGTTTTGTTTTGTTTTGTTTTAGGATATATTCCTAGAAATGGGACCACTGGGTCAAATGGTGGTTCCATTTTTAATGTTTTGAGGAAACTCCACACTGTTTTCCATAGTGGCTTCACCAATCTGCATTCCCACCAGCAGTGTACTAGGATTCCCTTTTCTCCACATCCTTGCCAGCACTTGTCATTTGTTGATTTGTTGATGGTAGCCATTCTGACAGGTGTGAGGTGATACCTCATTGTGGTTTTAATTTGCATCTCTCTGATGACTAGTGACTTTGAGCCTTTATACTAGTACTTAACAATTAGAAAATTAAAAAAAAAAAACATATAAATAATTTTGCTAAAGGACATGCAATACCTGTACACTAAGATTTTTAATTGACAAGATAAATTTAAAAAGACCTAAAAAGTGGATTAGAAGACTCAATATTTTTAAGATGCCTATTTTCCTTAAAACCCATTTAAAATCCCAGGAAGCTGTTTTCTTGTAGTAATTAATGAGCTGAATCTCAAATTTCATTGGAAATGCAGAGGCTTTAGAATAGTCAAAACAATCTGAGTAAACATATACTATTAAATTAAATAATATAGTAGAATTACTTTGTTATTCCTCCTCACATGTTTACTGTATTGTTATTGAGGTCTGAGTTAGAGAACGTATACTCTCTAGACTTATTACAGAGCTAAAGAGATCAAGACAGTGTGGCATTGGTGTAAAACAATGGGACAGAATAATGAGCCCAGAAATAAATAGACCCACATGTGTTTGGTCAACTGAATTTCACAAAGGCACTGAGGCAATGCACTGGAGAAAGATTAATCTTTTCAATAATAATTGATTCTCCATTTGCTAAAAGTAAGAAAGAATCCCAGCACTTGCCTCACACATAAAATTTAACTTGAGTGGATTATGAATCTAAATGTAAGAGCTAAAATATAAACTTATAGAAGAAAACACCAGAGAAAATCTCAATGACACTTAAGGCCATCTAGTACTTCCTAAATAAAACACACAAAAATCTAAAATAATAAAAGTGTAATACGCTAATTAGACCAGATGTCCTTCTGGACGTCCTTCCGGACAAGGCCTGGGCTGCGAAGGAAGCCCGGATCCCAGGTGCCAGAGGGAAGCCGGTGCCGGCAGCCTGAGGAAGGAAGGCCTACTCTTGCCCAAATTTCGTGCATTGGGCCTCTAGTAGATATTATAAAAGAAACAATATTAATAAATTAGATTTCACTAAAATTAAAAAGTTTTCTTCTTCAAAAGACTTTCAAAAAATCAAAAGGCAAATCGCAAACCTGGAGGATATGTTTTGAAAACATATATGTAAACAAAAATTTACATCTAGAATATATAAAGAACTCAGTATTCAAAATTAAAAAGTAATCAGACTGAAGGGATGTGAGGGAACTTTCTGGGCTGTGGGAATGTCTTCTGTGTGTTTGGGGGGTGGTTACATGGGTGACATCATGGTAACATGTGAGATCTGTGCATGTATTGCATGTAAATCAGACCGCAACGAAACACAGTAAACAAGTGAGGAGGAATAACAAAGTAATTACCATGTATTAGTTAATTCTGACCTGGGTTATCTCAGTGAATCCTTACCTCAGCTCTAAAAGGTAGGTACTCACTTCATTTTCTAGTTGAGGAAATGGAGACTCAGAGGGCAGGGGACATGCTCAAGGTCACACTCTAGTAAGTGGCCGAGCTGGGATCCAAAACCTGAATCTGGAGTCAGACCTTTGCTACCTCTTCATCTCATTGAAGCAGGAATTTGGGGGGAACCTAGGCAGGCTTAGGGATCTTTTTAGAATTGGGGTCCATGAGAAGGTACATTTCCATAACACAAGGAAGCCAGGTGCAGTTATATTTCCATAAGACAAGGAGGCAGCAACAGGTATATTTACATAAGACAAGGGAACTAGAAGTGGCCAAGAAAGGTCAATTTTTACAAAATAAAGAGAAGGAAGCCCAAAGGAAATAGGAAAACAATAAGGAAGGAGGAGGGGAGAACCTCACAAGTCCCATGTGAGGTTTAACCTTTGAGCCCAGGAGTTACTATAGTAACCAGAATAAGGGAATAGTGACCAATCAGAGGGGATATCAAGGCACCAGGATCTGCAGCCTATATAAGCCATAGCGATAGGGAACCCAGTGGGACTCTTCCCCCTCCCTACATGGGAATCAGTTCTGTGGGACTCTTTCCCTCTCCCCATGTGGGAGTCTGTACTTGTTCTTCAATAAATCTCCGCCTTTGCTATACCACTTTCTGTCCGTGGATTCATTCTTTGATTCCAGAGTACAAAGAATCCGGGTTCCAGTCCAAAAATTCGGTATCACCATTAAGTACATTATCTTGAGTCAGATGTGAACTGGGACTCGTCCAGGCGACAGAGGCCATCGTGAGGGATGGCGAGACCCCTGAGCAGCACAGACAGAGAGGGACGAGGTATGGGCACTTGTGCGGTGGCCTCTTATCCGTAGAGCCGGTCTGCACCCAGGCACGCCTATCAGGTCAGAACGCGCGATGAAGGCAAGGCCAAATTCTCCAGGCCCTCTGAACAGCTGGGGATTCTTTTCCTGTCCTATGGCGTCTCTTGGAGCTCTTCTTCATCTCCCGAGACCTGGGCTTTTCCAGAGTGAGTTGGAGGGAGACGGTGTCTGGAACATCAGCCCCCTGAGGGCAGGGATCTTCACCATCTTATTCACTGGTTTTGCCCCAGGGTCTAGCATAGTGCCTACCTAGCTACTTGATGATTAACTAAATCTACCCGACCCTCCATCCACAATTTCAGCAATCTTATGCCCTCTGACCACTGTCTGCCTTGTTAAACCTCATCGTAAGGTGAGACCCGTAAGTACTGCTCATGGCCATGTGAAACCTGCGGGGCATCTCTCAGGCCCAGGCCTGTGCTGGCCTGGTGGCCTTTCTCCCGGAGACTGAAGGAGGCACGCAGCATGGCCCCTGCATGGGCTGGTGCAACAGGACCCCCCTCTCCTCACTTGGCCCGGTGCCTGCTCCCTGGGACTCACAGGGCCAGCAGTTGACGGGATTAAGATTTGATTTGACACCCCATTGGGGCACCACTCCGAAACTCAATTGTGCCAAGCAGTGGAGGAGCACTTATTGGTTTCAGAGGGGATGGAAACCAATTTAAGCAACCTCTGTTCTCTTCAGCCCAGACACACACCATTGCTCCGCAGGCTTAGGAACAGCTGCTGCCACCGAGCAGAGACGTGAGCTCGCTGCGAAGCCCTGTCTGTCTGCAGCACAGCCAGGAGAAACTGTGTGCCTGCTTGCTCAGACCCAGCCTGCACTGTCCTTCCCACCCAAGTCAGCCTGCTTTCCTCCCGGAAGGCAGGGCAGGGCTGGGAGTGCCAGCAGCCCTTGGGCCTGGGGCGTGAAAGCAGGGAGTGTCAGAGGCTACTTCTGAGGGTAGAGCTTAAGCTGCAGGGAAAGCGGAGACACTGTGGCTCAGGAACTTTAATGGAACCCAAGTGGGTGGCGGCCTGATTGTTGCAGGAAGAGGCACAGACACGGATTTACTTTCCAAAGTCCAAGGGACACAAGACAACAAACACCAACAAACAGAGCAGTTCACTGCGTGCCGGATCGCATCCAGGCTGCCACAGTTAATGTTAGGTGTCCTCACAGCTGGATGAAGGGTGCCGGGTGGCTGGGGAAACAGTGTTTCTGGGTGTGTCTGGGCGTGTCTGCCAGGGCATCTCTGGGGGAGATGGGCATTTGAATCTGGAGACTGAGAGAGGGAGACCCTGCACCAGGGTGGGTGGGTGGGTGCCATCCACTCCACTGAGAGCCCAAAAGAGCAAAAAGGTGAAGGAAGAACAGATTGTTTCTCTCCCCGCGCTGGGACACCGTCCTCCCCTGCTCTCAGCCATCAGCTCTCAGGCCGCAGACGTGGGCTGAGTCACCCCACCAGCTTTCAGGGTCTTTCACTGGCAGATGGCATATGGGCCTCCTCAGCCTCCATCGTCACAATTCCTACAGCCAACCTCCTAATCTCCTTGTCTCCTTTTGGTTTGGTTTCTCTGGACAGTCCTGACTAAAAACTGGGAGATCTGAACTTCAAGATTTCTGGGTAACAGAGATTTTCAGAATAAAGTGGAAGTGTGGGTTCTAGGCTGTAGAAACTGAGATGGTGACAGAACTGACTGAAATCCTGAGTCCACCTAAGCTGAGAGGTAGTGTTGGCAGGACATGGATGTAAGGAAACCATCAGCCTGTGTTTAGGGTGGGGTCTCTAGGTTGTCAGTTGATTGTGAAACTGGCCCAGCCCCTGTCTTCAGGTCGCTCATAGTCTAATGGGATGGACTGCAGACTTGATGACAAACCGTGACTTGTGGGATGTGCAGTCATCAGAAAGCGTAGGGTGGGGCCAGTGGAGGTCAGGTATTTTTATTTATTTTTATTTTAGAGATAGAGGAAGGGAGGGAGAGAGAGAGAAAGAAAGAGAAAGAGAGAGAGAGAGAGAGAGAGAGAGAGAGAGACATAGATGTGAGAGAGAAACATCAATCAGTTGCCTCCCATATGCACCCCAACTGGGAATTGAGCCCTCAACCTCAGTATGTGCCCTGACCAGAAATCAAACCTGAAACCTTTTTGTTGTGTGGACAACACTCCGACCAACACTCTGAGCCACCCGACTAGGGAGGTATATATTTTGAAGATGCGAGCAGGAACTATTACAGCGAAGGATGGTATGTGTGTGTGTGTGCCCGCGCACATGTGTGTGGTGTTTACATGCATTCCAGGAAAAGGCGGCAGTTGGAACAAGGGCATGGAAACAGTGCATGTTAAGGTCAAGTGAGAACCTGCCGGTCCCTCGGTGGCTGTGAGGAGCCGTCTGAGAGGAGAGCTGCTCCTGAGAGCCCTGGGACACCAGTGTGTTTGTTTCTGGCCAGTGAGCATGCGCCTTGGTTCTTCAGTGACGGTCCTTGGTTATATTTGAGGAGTTGCTCCCCGCCCGCCCTAGGCAGCTACATGTGGCCATGCAGGGTACCTGCTCAAGGCTGGTTAAAATCAAGCCCTGGTTCTGTTCACCAACCACAATGGTGGTGGCCTGTATCCTAAGGAAGGGACATTTCCCCCCAACTTGAACTAAGGTGCCACATGGGCTGTCAGCCACCCTGGTTGTGATTAAGTGCCCAGCTCTCCTTTAGCCAAGAATTGGGTACGTAACCAAGTCTGCCAACAAGGATCTCTCTCCGTGGTGTTTCTAACAAGGATGGAAAATGGTGGGAGGTGATCATCCAGGAACGGAAGCGACCCCATCAGTGCCTGCTGCAAGGACCTCCCCAAGCTCCCTGGTCCCGGCCCTTTCCAAAGGTTCCTCCTGCCTCCATCGATGTAGAGCTTTGGAGAAAACCATCACAGTCTAGGGAATCATGTAGCCAGGAGAAAAGGTGCTGGTTTTGGTAGGATAGCCAGGGCAGCCTTTTGGTAGGTGACATAAGGAGCCATGCAGATATGACAAAGGTGCTCCAGGCTGGGGGCGGGGGGGGGGGGGGGGGCGGGCGGAGAGTGGTAGCAGGAGCGGAGGTTGAGGTGGGAGCGCCGGGGGGAAGGTTGGAAGAAGAGCAGAGGTAAGAGTAGTGAGACGGAGTACGGCGAACGAGGAGGAGACCACAGCCAACATGGGTGCAGCAGTGGCTGAGAACAGGGGCTCTCATGTCAGCCTGTCCCCTCCAATGTGTGCCATTGGTCAGCTACTTGACCTCTAGTCCTCAGTATCCCCATCGGTTAAATGGGGTCAATAATAAAGCCCACCCCACAGGTTACTGTGACATGTTAATACATGTCAAGGGTTAGAAAAGTGCTTGGCACATGCCTGGCTGGGTGGCTCAGTTGGTTGGAGGGCCGTCCTGTACACCAAAAGGTTGTGAGTTAGATTCCCAGTCAGGCCACATACCTGGGTTGCAGGTTCAATCCACAGTCGGGTGTGTTTGGGAGGCAACCGATCTCTCCCTCCCCTCTCTCTCCCTTCCTAAAAACATATCCTCAGGTGAGGATTAAAAAACAAAGAAGTTCCGCTCTAACTGGTTTGGTTCAGTGGATAAAGCATAGGCCTTTGGACTGAAGGGTCCCAGGTTGGATTCCGGTCAAGGGCATGTACCTTGGTTGTGGGCACATCCCCAGTAGGGGGTGTGCAAGAGGCAGCTGATCGATGTTTCTCTCTTATCGATATTTCTAACTCTCTATCCCTCTCCCTTCCTGTCTGTAAAAATCAATAAAATATATTTAAAAAAACACACAAAACAAAACAAAACAAAAACACACAAAGAAGTTCCTGGTACATACTGCTTGATAAATGTTAGTTATTGCTGAAACCGTGATGACAATTACATCTTTATTCTCAATGCAAGGGGAAGTCCTGGAGGACTCCAAGCAGCGGAGGGACATGGACTCACTCAGGTTCAAACCTCGCTCTGGCTATTGTACTGAGAAGAGGTTGCACTGGGCCTGTGGACCAGCCACGACCCAGGCAAGTGCCAGTGAGTGACAGAGTCAGGATAGCATCTGTAGTTCCCACTCTGCTTTAGTCACTCAGAGCTGCTTTCTGCTGCTCCCCAAAGAGACCCAGCACCGTTAAAGAATTCGAGGCTGCCCCTGGGGGGAGATGAGGCGGGAGAGACAGGGGCACGGTCAGATCACACAGGACCTTGAATGCGATTCTGAGGAGGCTGACCTTTTGCTTAAGGCAACGGGGAGCTTTTGAGGGGAAGAAGAAGGATTACATCAGATTTGCACTTCCCAAATCTCCCACTGGTGCGATGCAGATGACAAAGAGGAGGGGAGAGACAGAGACCAGAGACCCAGCAGTGGGGATCCATGGGCGTGGGGGGGGGGGGTGGGGAGAAGGGAGGAGACCTGGGGGAGATGGTTCTGGTGGTGACAATGAGGCCTCAGGAATAATGACTGAGACTAGTTCTTGCTCCTTTCAGTGGTGGATTGGGACTTCTAATGGGACTTCAGGTCCCAGGGTTGCAATGGGCTGTGTCTGCTAGAACCCGGAGAAATACCATCACAGATGGATTGGTTTTAAGCCAGCTCTGGGAGAAATCTATAAGGCAAAACCGGCAGGATTTAATCAAAGCTCCTAGAAATAATCTCAGATTCCAGCCTCCAGGCCAGGGGTTAGAACAAGGTAACACGAGGGCCAAAAATAATACAGACCTGCTCTGTTGACCCTCTCACTACTTAAACGTGTGAATTAGTTGCCATGGAGATTTCATATTAAATCTGAGTTTTCTATACAAAAACTCTGGCTGCCCAGGTGTGGGCACCGTCTGCACTGGCAGTAACGAATTGCAGGCAGGAGAGGGTGGTGCCTGGTCTGGAGTGCCCGGGTCCTGGCTGGCCATCTACGAGTTTTCCCTACCAGCCACCCGCAGGCCTTTGGGATGGTGACCTCCGCCAAGACGCGCTCTGCCCAGGTTCTGTGCTAAAGAGAGCCATGGAAACTGCTCTGTGCCCACCTGCAAATGCCAGGGGCTGGGAGGAGTTCCCTGTTCACTGTCAAATGTCCTCACCCCACAGACACCAGGCTGTACCCCAGCCCCTGCTCCCCAGCTCCTGGCGGTCGCTCTCTCCCTTCCTCCACGCATCACTTGTGCTGGCTTCCAGGCCCTCCGAATAATTGGGTCTGAGCAAGCATTCCCTCTATAAATATTAATTTGGATATGCTTGGAATACGCTGCTTCTTTTAGATGAATTGTTAACTAGCTTTCTATCTGAAGCTTCGCGATGAGCAAAGCGAGATCTCTCTGCTGGCTTCTCCCTCTACTGGGGGCGGGGAAGGTGGAATTCGTTGGAAGTGGCAGGGTTCACACAGGGGAGGGGAGGGGAGCTGTGTCTGGTCAGGCTCCCTGAAGCTGCAAGCTCCCGGACTCATCTGGACAATCTGAGAGGACCACCCTTGCTGGAAACCAGCAGCCCGCAGGTTATAGTCAGATCCCAGCTCTGCCGCTAAGTCCCAGCATGAACTGGGGCAAGGTACTTAACCCCTCTGGGCCATGGTTTCTCATTTGCAAAATGGGGCTAAGATTTGCCTCCCATGGCTGTAAAGGGAATTCAGTTAGACGATGTGTGTTGGGTAAGCACAGCTGATTCTCATTAAAAAGGGTATGTTAACAAAGGAGAGAGGATTCTAGAGCTACTTCAGGGAAGTCCACGTGTCCTCACCCTTCCAGACACCTGCACAAAATTCAGGATTTTGCCTGGGTCCTAGTTAGAGTGGCCCTGCCACACTGGTGTCACGTCTAAGTCACCACTGTATCTTGAGGAAGCACAGCCACCCACCCATTCATTCAGAGAACACTTACTAAGTACCTACTATGTGCCTGGTATGATGACAGCCCTGAGGATGCAGTGGGATGGCGCTGGGGATGGGCCCACAATGGGAAGGTGTTTGCTGCTGGGATCCAGCGTCTGCTGGTTAACAGTTCAGATTTTGGACCATAGAGACTGCTGGGTACATCCCTATGTAGCCTGTGACCTTGAGCTCACAAAGGACCTGGCCTTCAAAAGTCCACTGTCTTCATCTATAGCATTGGAACAACACTCCCACCAGACAAGGGGAGAATAGGTCTGCTTTTCTTGCCTGCCAGGACTTAGTTTTTTTTTCTTTGCTTGCTGCAAAGCACACACAAATGTGCAGTGCTCCTTTTCCAAAAGGAAGTCTGCCAGCTCCCGCAGCCTCAGGGGGTGCCCCAGGTTCACACGGCCAGTGTAGCCCTCCTGGCTAGCCAGTGATCACACTGTTCCAGCTGCCAACCAAGCTCATTGTGCAAGTGCTCATGTCGGTGAGTCTTCCAGAAGCAGAGAGCAGAGCCCAGGCGTTCAGAAACCCAGGAGACCCTCCCACCTACACAGCATGGACTTCCAGTCTCTGTGGAATTCCTGGCCTTGCCACAGCACTGCTTTTGGCACCATGGAGTTCTAGACTAGCGTGCTCCTGTCAGCATATAGCAGCGTGGACTCTGAAGCCAGCTGCTGGGCTCAACACCTGCTCCACCATGTCCTTGGCTGTGTGACCTTTGGCAGGTTAGCCAGCCTTTCTGAACCTCAGCTTCTTTGCACAATGGAGATACTGATGGTACCTAAGTAATCGATGTGCTGCTTGGGTGGCCTTGTTCCTGGTGTTTCACGGTGTCAACAGCTAGGAATGGGCCATTGCTGAGCATGAAGTTAAAGGAAATAATATACAGTGACTGGTGGTAGAAGGACTTCAATAAGTGGCTTTTTGTTATTATCATTAATACCATTTATCATTACTATTCCTATTTATAATGGAGTGATACCAATGCTGATAAATTTGGGTGGGGCCGCCCCTGGCTCTCACTCACAGGGCTCCCAGCACTGGTGAGACTGTACGGGCAGCTCAGGGAAGAAATGCTTAAGAGAAAACCGGCCCGATTCAGAGGGTTGTCATCATTCCATCTGCCCACTGTCCCCAAAGCAGCTTCCATATGTGCTGACAATTGCTTCCACTGAGAATGACTGCCCCTTTCTTGACCTGGGCTCAAGAGGCAGCTCTCACTGGAGCAGAGCAAGCTCACACGCTGTGCAATGTTACCTGCCCCTAGGGGTGTGGTTAGGGACTATTCTTAAGGCAACAGGAGAAGCCAGCAGGAGCAGCCTCTCGGGCTGTGACCTTGCCCTCTGGCCGGCTGTTCCAGCCTCTCCTCCTGCCTGCCCGCTGACTTTAAACATGCTTCCTTCCCTAGTTGCTCAGGGCAACTTGGGCGGCACCAAAGAGTAGCCAAGGTGGGGTTTCAGGGTAAGTGAGGCAGCAAAGTATCTATTCCTCTTTCTGGAGAGTTGACCTGAAAGTAAAGTGGTAGCTACCCCCTCCTTTCACTAACCTTTGAGCTCCAAGAAGGCAGGAACCATGTCTGCCCAATTTGTCCTCTGCATGTACAATGCTCAGCACATAGCAGATATTGGAAGTATTGGATGGACAGATGAACAGATAGATGGATGGATGGATGAATAGATGGATGAATGGACAGATGGGTGAATAGATGGATGGATGGATAGATAGATGGATGGATGGACAGATGGATGAATAGATGGATGGATGGACAGATGGATGAATAGATGGATGAATGGATGGATGGATGGATGGATGGATGGATGGATGGATGGATGGATCGACAGATGGATGAATAGATGGATGGATGGACAGATGGATGAATAGATGGATGAATGGACAGATGGATGAATAGATGGATGGATGGATGGATGGATGGATGGATGGATGAATAGATGGATGGATGGATCGACAGATGGATGAATAGATGGATGGATGGATGGATGGATGGATGGATGGATGGATGGATGGATGAATAGATGGATGGATGGACAGATGGATGAATAGATGGATAGATGAGTAGATGGATGGTTGGACAGATGGATGAATAGATGGATGGATGGACAGATGGATGAATAGATGGATGGATGGACAGATGGATGAATAGATGGATGGATGGACAGATGGATGAATAGATGGATGGATGGATGAATGGATGGATGGATGAATGGATGGATGGATGGATGGATGAATCACTGAATTTCTCTACATCTCCTAGTTGCAGCACCCCTGCAGCTGTGTTCCCTATTGTCCACAGACAAGTGCAGCCTAGTTCCCAGACTCCTCTCCCAAAGGCAGAGGTTTTACATCCCAGTCATTTCTTGGTCTTTCCATCACGAGGGCTGGGCTCCATCTGTATCCACCCATTGGCTGGCTGCACCCTGGGCTCCTCAGAGCTACTCAGACCTTAGGGTCCCAGGTCACCTCCTCTGACAGCCCTGCCCTCCTGTCTGGACATAGGTGTGATGGTCGGGATGACCCACTCCATTTGCTGCAACAACCCCTCAATCTCACAGGCTCGGTACCACGGTGTATTTCTTACTCTTGTCACAACTCAATCAGCTATGGAGCCAGCAGTCTTACATGCCATAACTTAGCAATCCAGTTTCCTCCATCTCGAGGCCTCGCCTTCCCCATGGGGTTCTGCAGCTGCAGGGGGTCCCTATGCTCTGAACAAGGAGCGAGAAGGATCTCCTGAGAGATTAGGGGCCCGGCTGGTGGTGCACATCTCACTCAGTCACGGTCAGCTGGCAGGATCAGCAGTGCCCTCAGCGTAACAGTAAGGGAGACTGGGAGCAAGGTCTCTCTCTGTCCCTAGGTCAACGACTGGGGACCTGTGGCACCTCGCTCTGTCACAGCTTCCTCTGTGTCTCATCCCAGGCCCAGTGGACCTGCGTCCAGGACAGAGCCCAGCTCCCGGCCCCAGTGGCTAGTGTCTCCCAGCCTTTTGTAAGGCGGAGGCTCTGCTGTGCTGGGACTGGAGCTCTATTTTCTGGGGGTCAGACTGGTGGCCGAGGTGCTGCCCCCCAAGGGCCTAGCTTCCTTTTTACTGGGCCTGCCCACCTGCTGGGAGCCCTGGTGTTTCCTTTACCCCAGACCTCAGTAAATGAGAAGTGATGGCAAAGACCTTGGTGACAGGATGTGCCCACCTGAATATCCAGCATCCGATTCCTGACACCATCCACCCAATTGCTCAAGCCAGAGACTTAACCTTCTGGTGACTGTCCTCCTTAGGGGACCACTACGCTGGCCTCTGTCACCTGCTCTTAACTCGCCCGTGAAGGGACTCACAGTGTATACTCTGCCCTGAGTTCCGCTCAGCATGACCTATGTGAGTTGCACATGCTGTTGGCGGTTCAGCAGCTTACTGACTTGTCTTTTTCCTGCAGGGGAACACTGGGCTATCCAGTTGGGGCTCCCGGGAACAGGCTGCCACAAAGCCTCGAGTTTCTCTGGTGAGTGAGAGCACGCATATCGATTGGCCACATTCCCAGGAGTTGGCTTTCTGGGTCATAGGGTCGCTGTATGTTGAGTTTCAGAAGATACTGACCAGCAACTTTAAACTCTTTACACCAGCCCCTGTTCCCAGATGATGCATGCGTTTCAGGACTCCACTTCCTTGCCACCATTCGGAATCATTAGTCTTTTCAACCTTGGCCATTCTGGTGGCAGGGACGACTGTGTGCCGTAGGTCCAGTCCTGCCACCCTCCCCAAGACATCGCCGCTGTTCCCTGGAAGCTGCACTGGGCTCCCCACTGCACCCTTTGCTTTCTGCTCCTGCCAGACCTCCCAGCGTATCTTCTCACAGCACCCAGATACTGACACTTCCCTCTGGAATGCTTCACTGGCCCGGGTCCTGCTCAGATAGAAATCTGTACTCTCCCGGTGACCTTCGGGCCTCCATGTCTCCCTCTTCCCTTCAGATCTGAGTCCAAATGATGCCTCCCTGGCGGGCGGGCCTTTCCGCATTCACTGATTAGATAACGCCCCCCTCCCCCCATCACTGCCCGCATCATCTACCCCACTGGCTCTCTCTGAGCTGCTCCCACTCACCTGGAAGCCCCCTGCCAGTGCTCCCTCTGTGCCCAGCCCCCGCCAGTCCTGCATGTGGAAGACCTTCCTCAGTGTCTATTGTGAGCACCTGGCGTCTCTGGGGATGGGGTCTTGTGAGGCCCAGGGCCTGTTCTTGCTGCTCATGTTGTCACTACACCACTGCATTTCTCACACAAACCCCAAACTGTAGTAAGTGAGAGTGAGAAGCCTAAGGCCCAGATGCCCTATTGTCCAGCCATGCTGGTCTGATGGAAATTCAAGTCCACACCTTGATTCTGACTGAGAACAGACCAAGCCCACAGCATGGCCGGCTGGCCAGCCTCCCTCCCTCCTCAGCAAGGCTTTTAACCTGGGCCTCTGTATGAACACGCCACCCCGCTATCCCTCCATAAAGCCTGCCTTGGGGACCTTCTGGAGAGCAGAGATGTATGGCCCTTTCAGAGTCACCTGCAAGGACCAGGGAGCTGTTGTTGTTATTTTCTTCATTTTTTCTCTTGGACAACCTGGGGCTGATCCAACAGAAGCTCCGCTTCCCCGCCCCCTCCTTCCTGGAGCACCTAGAGGCCTTCCACCCCCCCACAGAGCGGAGATGGGCTGCAGGACCCACCTCCCTTGCAGGCTGCGAGGGAGAGAAGGCAGAAACGGAGAAGAGCTGATTTTGCGGTACGAAAAACACAAGTTCCTCTCTAAGCAGTTTCTCATCATGTAGAGGACTGAGGCAGGGTCCTCGCACATGCGTGGGGATCAGAGGGCCCGGGCGAGCAGGGTCACGGGAGCCTCCACGCTGGGCAGTGCCACCGACTCTCTCACTCTCTTCTCTGTCTCTCAGACTTAGATTCTCTCTCTCTGTCTCTCTCCCGTCTCCTGACTCCTCCCACCACAAACCCATATGGACCTAAACTCCAAAATGTCAGAGACGTTTCCCCCCTCCCTCCCTTAAGTGTGCAGGCACCGTAGAATGGGAATCATCTGAGATATCTCTCAAAACGTTTCTCTCACACAAACAAACAAGCACTAATACACACCCCCACTGGTGCGCACACACACACATAGAGGGAGACACACCCACACACATCACCTGACTCATATCCTCCTCTGCCCACACAGAGCAGCTCTGGCTCCATCATTCATTCACCCCCTCTCTGTCCCTGTTTCTCCTCATTGATGTGGACTCAGAGCTCTGAAATGACCAAACTGAGTCCCTTTCTGGATGCGCTGGCTCCTCCCTGCCTCTAGGTGGAGACATACATGCATGCACATGAACCTGTTTTATCTTCCTGCTCTCAGCCCTGCCTTGCCCCACGTGGTATTCTTTCATGGGTGCAGCTGCTCCCTGGGTGGGCGATGCACAGTGGTCACTTCATCAGCTCCATTGCTCGGTGTCACCATGATTGATGGCAGAAGCAAATGGCCCCAGCTTCTCTCCTTAGGGGGAAAGGGCACACTGCAGCATAGTCACAGACACAGGCAGTAGAGCCAGGACCCTGACCAGGGCGGGGTCAGCAAGGTGGGCCTCTAGTCCCACTCCAGCATCCCCCGCTGTATGTTCACAGGCCTTCACTTTCCTCCACAGATTTGAGGCTCTTCATTGAAACTGTGGCCCTCACCGGTTTGGCTCAGTGGATAGAGCGTCGGCCTTCGGACTGAAGGGTCCCAGGTTCGATTCCTTTCAAGGGCATGTACCTTGGTTGCGGGCACATCCCCAGTGGGGGGTGTGCAGGAGGCAGCTGATCGATGTTTCTCTCTCATCGATGTTTCTGACTATCTATCACTCTTCCTTCCTCTCTGTAAAAAATCAATAAAATATATTTAAAAAAAAAAAAAAAAGAAACTGTGGGTGGCACAGGATGCATTCTTCATAAACGCCAACGCCTATTGCTTAACATTCTTCACTCATTCTCTATTGACTCAGAAAATCTCAAATAGCCAATGAGCTTCTTATAGAAAATCAATATCTCTCTGGGTTCAAGCAACAAGAAATCAAGGACAAGGGTCAAACTGTTCATGCCCTGTCATTGAATCATCCATCCTTCCATCCATCATCTGTTCATCCATCCATCAATCTATGCAATTATCACTCATCCACCCATCCATTCATCATCCATCCATCCAAATATTCATCCATCCATCCACCTCTTTCCATCTCCACTTTGATCTTCCTAGTCAAAGCCAACATCATCTCCATCCTGAACTACTGCAATGTCCTTCCAGTGGGGGCCCCTGCTTTAATTCTTGCCCACCCCTCCTGCAATCTATTCTCCACCTCGCAGCCAGAGTGATCTTTTGAAAATATAAACCAATTCATGCCACTCCCTGCCTAAAGCCCTGACTTCCCCTGTTCATTTAATATACTTCAAATCCCTTTTAATTCAAGGTTCTGCGGACCCTGTCCCCTCCCTCCTTATCTGATTCTCCTTTTTCCATAATCCCTCCATGCTTTGGCTATCTGAGCATTCTTTTCATTTCTTAGCACGATCAAGACTACTCGCCCAAGTGTTTTCATTGTCACTTAGAATTCTGCTTCCCACAGGAAACATGGTCTGTTGGACATCTATGAATGCTAATGCCCAATTAAGCCAGAGTCGCGCACAGTCCCCGGGATGCCCTGGTGGGCCACGTCACAGCTGGTATCATCCTCAGCTGTGATTGTGCACAGATTCTTACTGTTCTCTCCTCTTTCTGACCCAAGTTAATGAACTTCCCTCTGATATGATTTATTCAGATTACCACCCTGTGGATTCAAACACTAAATACTTTTTGGGCTCAGGGTTCGATAGACGAGATCTATCTAAAGAAAGAATTTCCTAATGTAAATAATGTGACCTGTAACTAGTGCCACCGGGGTCTTGTATATAAACGGCAGCTGGCTTTTCTCCTAAGAGTAGTAGATCTGGCCTTGACCTGGCTAGAGCCAGGGGCTGGCTTCTGTGTCCTCAGAACCCATCCCCCCACTTGCTGATTGCAAATCCATGGCAAATCCTCAGTCCCATGGTGAGCTTTTCCTATCATTGCCTGGATGTAACAAGTGTTCTCAACTCCTAATCTTATTAAGCGGCGGCTCCTGCACAGCAGCTGGGTGATTTTCAGTCCCTGCACGTTGGGTGTAGTGCAGCATGCAAGCGGCTGAGCTGCTGTTAATTTATGAGTGGCGGGCAGCCGTATCCACCCAGCCTCCCCTGCGCCCGCCTCAGCCCAGGGCTCCCCTCGCCCTGGTTCAACGGCTGAGGTCTTACTGAGGCTGAGGGGCACTTGCTTTCTGACTGTGGGTGTGAGGCAAACAGGAAGGTCAGAGGTGGCTGGAGGGAGGCCAAGGGGAGGGTCCGCTCCATCCTGTGGAAAGAAGAGAGGACACCTGGGTCTGACCTGAGCCTGGCCCCTCCCTTCCTGGGTGATGTTAGCCAAGTCACTCTCTGTCTCTGGGCCTCAGTCTGGACCTCAGTTTCCCCATTTGTGAGGAGCGAAGTTGGACGGGTAGTTCTGAGTCTTCGACTGCAATAGGGATCACATTCTCTAGGCTATGGCTGCCCACTGCCCGACCCAGAGGCAGGACCAGTCCAATAGGCTGCCAGCTGGTCCAATATATAGAACTCACAGAGGGCGGCGCTGGCCTCTGAAAGCCCATCTGCAGGACGTTAGAATAAAAAATACATAGAAACTAATTTACATCCTCCCTCTCTCCCTCCTTCTTTGTGGCCTCTCTCCTTTCCCTTCCCTTTTAAAAAGTTTCCTCTCTAGCTCCTTCTTTCCCTCCCTCCCTTGCTCTCTTCCCTCCTTTCTCATTTTCTCCTGGTTATTTGATAGCCAAGAGCCTGCTTCAGTTTTCTCCTGATGCCTAGATGCCTGAGCCGCCTCAGTGTCACGTGTCACTTGGAGGTTAGAGACTATCACTATGTGTTAGAGAGAAGGAGAGAGAGAGAGAGAGAGAGAGAGAGAGAGAGAGAGAGAGAGAGAGAGAGAAGAGAGAGAAGAGAGAGAATTAAGAGACTTACGTATGGGGCTGGCAGCCCAGACAGTCAGGCAGGAGTTGATGTTTGAGTCCTGAGGCAGATTTCTCCTTCCCTGGAAGCCTCCTCCGTTTCTGCTCTCCAGGCACTCACCTGATGAGCGGAGCCGCTGTTACCGGGGCAACCTTCTTCACTCAGCCAGCTGGCTGGAGGCGCAGAGCATGTTTGTAAAGGCACCTCACAGAACCCCAGGACCTGTATTTGATTGCTGGGTGATGTTAGCCAAGTCACTCTCTGTCTAGCCAAGTTGACACTTAACAATTAACCCCCACAGCATCCAGCGACCAGTGACATTTAAGACCCCCACACATGTAAACCAGAATTCTGTAGGTTCCCCTGGGTGAGTCCCCTAGGGCAGGGGGGCAGGGGGGCAGGGGGGCAGGGGGCAGTGGCTGCAGCTGCAGCACTGAATGTCCACCCCAGGGGAATAGCGCGGGGACGACTCTGCGGCAGCCCCGGTAGCACAGGTGGCCGCGGACGGAGCACGCAGGGCCAGGGTGCAGGTCTGCTGTGGGAGCCTTTCTTCTTAGACCCACTCCCTGCTGACACTCCACCCTGCCAGTGGGAAGGCCCCAGAGATGTCTGGTGCTCACGGTTTGAGATGAGAATGACGCCAGGGAGCAGGGTGGCGTGGGTTCCATCAAGAGAGCACTTAGTCATGCTGGTCCTGCAAGGAGAGGACTTGGTGGCCTCGGACAGGGGCCGGCTGAGAAGGCCGCAGGGAGAGTCAGGGGCTGGCTGGGGAAAGGCAGCCCATCTGCACATCCCAGCCGCGGGGGTGGCGATGGTCAGAGAGTCTCCTGGTGTAACAGCGAACACTTGGTCTCTGCCATGTGCCAGTCCTTTTTTCAGCGCTTGACCTATGCCTCATCTTTTGATCCATGTGGCAATGCTATGCGGTCATTACTGTTATCATCCACATTCTGTGTACGGAAGATGGAAGCCCAGATAGGGTAAGCACTTGCCGATGGTCACGTAGCTAGCGCGTGGCAGAGCTGGGATTCAAACCCCGCCAGTCTGAATCCAGACGCTGCTCCGGACCACCCGCTGCAGGGTGAGAGGACAGGGTCTGGGCGCGGGGCACCTCTGCCTGCTGTGACAGACCACACGCGACCACAATGTTTACGGAGCAGAACGAGGTCCAGGTGCTTCTATGGGTGTGAGCAATGCAGTGTGAACCAAATGTGGCAATGGACTCTGGTCCTAGTGGTGGACAGGCCACTGGAGGACCTAGTAGGAACCTCGGGTTTGCTGGCTCTCAGCAGTACCCAGAGCTGAGGAAACCTAGAGGTCTGGATGCAGCCCTAAATGCCGAGGCTCAGAGACAATTGGAGTCCTTACTTTTTTTTTTTTTTTTCCAAACTCAGTCATTTGCAGATGATTGGCTTGACATGGACATGCACAAGGATGATGCCATAACCTGGTTGTTTAAAGGGAATTCAGGGGCCAGAATTCCGGGTTCAAGCCCGGGCTCCGCTGCTCCCTCAACACGGGACGCTGGCAGTTTGCTTAGCCTCCGTGTTTCTCAGTTTTCCTCTCTGCACAACAAGGGTGGTAACAGCAGGCCTCCCTCCGAGGATTATGAGCATTAAACGTGTCGATATTTGTTAAGCACATAGAATTAGACCTGGTCGATTGTAAATGCTGTGAGAGCGCCAGTGAAGTAAGTTCCTCCGCATTTTATTTCAGAAGGTCCAAAGCCAAGTGGATCACATCTTTATAAGCAACGATCTCTGTGTTCTGTCTCCCCTGCTTCTGCGACTTCCCTCACCTTTATCCTGGTCTCCTGGTCCACATGGAGCCTACACAGAGTGCTGGCTGCCCAGCCTTGTCCTGGTGCTGAGTGCTGTCCTGGTGCCCAACCCTGTCCTGGTGCCCAGCCCTGTCCTGGTGCCCAGCCCTGTCCTGGTGCTGAGTGCTGTCCTGGTGCCCAGCCCTGTCCTGGTGCCCAGCCCTGTCCTGGTGCTGAGCCCTGTCCTGGTGCTGAGTGCTGTCCTGGTGCCGAGCCCTGTCCTGGTGCCCAGCCCTGTCCTGATGCCCAGCCCTGTCCTGGTGCCCAGCCCTGTCCTGGTGCCCAGCCCTGTCCTGGTGCTGAGCCCTGTCCTGGTGCCCAGCCCTGTCCTGGTACTGAGTGCTGCCCTGGTGCTGAGCCCTGTCCTGGTGCTGAGCCCTGTCCTGGTGCCCAGCCCTGTCCTGGTGCCCAGCCCTGTCCTGGTGCCCAGCCCTGTCCTGGTGCTGAGCCCTGTCCTGGTGCCCAGCCCTGTCCTGGTACTGAGTGCTGCCCTGGTGCTGAGCCCTGTCCTGGTGCCCAGCCCTGTCCTGGTGCTGAGCCCTGTCCTGGTGCCCAGCCCTGTCCTGGTACTGAGTGCTGCCCTGGTGCTGAGCCCTGTCCTGGTGCTGAGCCCTGTCCTGGTGCCCAGCCCTGTCCTGGTGCCCAGCCCTGTCCTGGTGCTGAGCCCTGTCCTGGTGCTGAGCCCTGTCCTGGTATTGAGTCCTGTCCTGGTGCTGAGCCCTGTCCTGGTGCCCAGCCCTGTCCTGGTACCCAGCTCTGTCCTGGTGCCCAGCTCTGTCCAGGTACCCAGCCCTGTCCAGGTGCCCAGCTCTGTCCTGGTGGGGTTCGATGGGGCGAAGGTGTGGAAGCCCAGGTCTTAGTGGCCCTGCAGGACTCCCAGTGCCTCCTCTGTAGTCAGCACAGTCCAGCAGGCTGAACACCTTCAATTGCTCTTTATCAATGACTCTCCCACCAGCATTTTACACCGGTGATGGTCTAGCTACCAGCTCAGTCTCCCGCCCACACCTCTTTGAGAGGGTCCCGCGTCCTGGCCTTCCCCAGCCACAGCGTACTCTCTCCCATCTCCAAGCCTTTGCTGCGCTGTTGTTTATGGCGAGGTCCACCCGCTTCTCTCTCTACCAAACGTACCCCTGCCTTGAAGGTCCAACACGCAATCACTTCCAGTATGAAGCCTTTGCTGATTTGCCCATCGCAGAGGTCATTCTCTCCTTTGAACTGCCGGGTGCGAGGTCAGTCCCTCCTCTGAACCACCAGGTGCAAGGCTGGCACCGTGAACATGAAGATGACATTCTGCCTTTCCTCTTGGTACCAGGGAGGCCAGGATCACAGGGCTGAAGGCAGAGATCATGGAGCCCCAACATCCTGGCTTTGTCCTCTCATCATTCCACTTACTGACTGGGCCGAGACCACAGGAGAGTTTTGGCATCGAGTCTCAGCTTCTCCCATCTACACAGCAGTGGTAACAGCCCCGCCTGGCGCCTCCCAGCGGCCCGTGTCCTCTTGTTCCCGAAGACCATCCCTCACACTGTGGCCACAGCCATTCCTTGAAAACATGCTACTCCTCCGCTTCGAAATCCTCCCAGATTTCCCACTGTGCTCAGAATTAAACCCAACTCCCCCCTGGCCCCTAGATCCCATTTCCCACCACCCCTCTCGCTCTGCTGCACCGCTGGCCTCTAGCTGGTCCTTAGACAAATGTGCCTCGGGCCTCTCACTTCTGTGTCCTCTGGGCCTCTGCGCCTCACTCTTTCCCATTCCTCACACACTCAGAGGTGCTCTCAGGTGCTTGCCCTACAATGGCGACCTGTCCTCTCCGTTGGGCATGCTATTTCCCCCAGCTATTCCACAGCCCGTTGACTGACTTCCAGGCCATCTCCCTCCATAACCACCTCAGGGTGTACAAGCTCCAGGGAGCAGGGACCATGGTGTGATTCACTGTTTTATTCCAGACCTGGATCCACAGCCTCCTTGGCACGTAGTCGCACTTGAACAATGACCGCTAATTGAACGTGAGGCTCCACACGGGGCGGCTTCAGGCGGGCACACGGCGCCACAGCCACAGTTACTGAACTCTTCTTGTGGGAGCGCACACCGTCTTCCCGCTGACATGGGAGTTCCCCAAGGGCAGTGGCTGTGTCTTATTCATCTCCGTATCCCCGCCCCACCCGAATCCGACTCAGAGCAGGAGCCAGTCCACGCATGTTAATGGCAAATGGCAAAGACCTCTGCAGACATCAGAGGGCAAACCCGGGGAAGCAAGCAGCCCCTCGCCGGGGTGTGCAGGCCTAGACAGATTGGGAACATTTCATCACCCTTTATCTCTGGCAGCGAGGACACAGACTGGCAGGTTGGAGACAGAAGAGCAGGGGTGGCCATCCCCTGGGGGCCAGGAGCGCTGAGAGCACTCAGGAGAAGCCACTGTCCCTGCCCTGCACCTCCTGGCCCTCCATCCATCCCCCAAAGCCCTGAGCCCTCCGCCTCACACAACCTCCTACTTCTTCCTTCCTCCCCCCACTCCCGCCACACTCTCAGACTCTAGAGGAGCACAGGGCTCCTTCATATGGGAGCCTTGGAGCCTTCATCACTCCTGGGAGCCCAGGGTGTGACCAGCTCCCATCTCAGAGGCCCAGAACCCAACACCTGCAGAGCCTGTGGATCTGCTCCCATGCTTTGTTGTGCTGTGAATGCTATTACAATGCCCTCTTTATCAGAGTGAAGAAGCCCCAGCTTAAGCCAAACAATATATAGGGTCTAAACAGAGGCTGTGAATTTAGTTTCCGAGGAGCAGTGGTGAGCAAGCAAAGGGCACTAATTTATAACTCCTGGGGAGAAGCACTAGGCACCCCACACTCCAGTTCTCTCCTCCCTCCTGCCCCGCTCAGACCCGAAGGCCTCTGGGCCCCCCGTTGCCCTTGGAGCAATGCAGCTTCTTGCATGATCCCGCCAGCTGCAAACATCTGGAGATGTAGTCACCTAAAGGGGAAGGAGCATCAGGTAATCGATAAGTTATGGGGTGGTGGGTTAAAAAGGAAAAATATAGATAAGTAGGTAATATTTGTCCCCCAAACTTGGCTGAGCAGAATGCCATGTAATGATAATTTTGTTCATACCATGTGTCTGCCCTAGTGCTTCTCTTGTGTTATTTTATTTAATGCTCACAGCCACCCTGAGGCAAGTGCTGCTTTTATTCTCCTTTTATAGATGAGAAAGCTGAGGCTCAGAGAGGCTAAGAACTGGCTCAAAGCCACACAGCCGTAGGTGGCAGGCAGATTTATTTCTTTATTAATTTTAAATTTTTCATGTTGACATTTCTGCAAATGCCCCCCATTTTCCCCCTTTGCCCACCTCCCGGTGATTTGAATGCCAGCCACTGGCCCCGTGTTGAGGTGAGTGCCTGGATCTACCTCTGCTGTAAGCATCACCTCACAGTGGAACCGTGGCATTGCTCTTCCAATGCTCAGAGTTCTGATGAGAGTCACTACTATTCATTGTTGCTCAGCAGGTGCTGTGCTGAGCACTTCTCAGGTGTTGCCTGGTTTATGCATCACAAACATCTCAGGAGGTAAGTTCTGTTGTTATCATTGTATTTCATATAAGAAGACTGAGCATCAGAGATGTGGAGAGATGTCCTGATGACAGTGAGGGCAGAATATAGCACGGACCATGGTCCAGAGCCTTGCTCCTCGCTGCTGCAGTTCCTGCCCTCACTCTCACTTCAGATACAAGAACAGACTCTAACATGAGAGCCTGAGCTCAGTCCTCAACAAACACAACCTCAGAATTTCTCTATGTGATGTGTGTACCAGAGGTGAAGAGAACTCTGAGGACTTGGAGGGGGCAGAGCCACAGGTGGAAGGGGCCTGGGCTCTTGAGTGACGGAGAGGGAAAAAACTTTCTTCCATAAACCCTCATTGGACTATGGTGGACAATGGAGAAATACTTCCTTTTTGAGAATACAAAATATTGCACCAAAATTTTTTGTTATAGAAACTTCATTACTGTAACTAATAGCAAACCACTGTAGTCATTTTGACACCCCGTGGTAGATAAATCTGATTCACCGGTAATGACAGAGTGGAAGGTAGAAGGAACTTGTGGTCTGAGGAGCTCCAGACTTCCTGTTTTGTGAGCTAATAGTAATCCTTCCTGATTCCCAGCCTTGTTCCTGGGGCTAGGCAAGGGCCAGGTGTGGGCCTGGCCAATTGGCCTGGGAGTTTGGCTGTGAGGAACTATAGGCCAGTTGCTGGCGCCTCCCAAGGGAGTTTATTAAAGAGGAAGTGAGCAGGTTTTACAGTATTTTGAGGATATGATGGTCAGTGAGGGGAGGCCCCTTTCTTTAAAATGATGCCATAGAGCTAAGCAACCATGTGTCAGCGATCCTTTATCCTGGGACTGGTGCTCATTAGCCTCAGCCTCCGTAGACGTTGTGGCTCACTTCTGACTGGGACCCAACATAAGCTCCACCAGCACCCCCCCCCCACCTTGATTTCCACCCACTGCCTACCTTGGGGTTCCCCCGCCAACAGAGGAGAGACGTCAGCTGCTCTCAAAGCTGCAGAATGTGAGCCTATAGATGATGAGCTCAACCCACTGCTATGGGAGAAGGCCGGACAGTTGAGGTTCGAGCTGAGCCTCAGTGGCATCCTAGGGCACTCTTCTCTGATGCCTGCTGATGCACTGGGCACACTAGCACCAGTGGGAAGTTAGTCTGCGTTCCAGGAAACGGCGATGCTGGTGAGCCAGGTAACTTCATTTCACATAGAATCAACCTTCCAACTTTTTGAAGCTGTAATAAGGGTCTTGGGAAGTCTCCTGTCTGGCCATAAAATAATAGTGGACTCCAAGAAGCCCACTGGTGATGTGAAGGTTAAGGATAATGATGATAAATTATTGCACTGGCTCATGACCTGGCCATGTGACAGCTCCCTGCCTTTGAAACACTCAGAAAGGAATTCTGTATTTTCTCACCTAAGACAGCAGCAGTGCCCTGCAGGGGCTGGTCCCTGTTGGTGGAATTTTGGATTTGTGGCTGATGCCTAGAGGGGTCTGCATGGATAGGCTGGCCAACGGGCAGTGGGAGCCCTTTGGGACCTCCGGGCAATGACATGGGTGACAGAATGTTGTGAACACGCACTTCAGCCACAGGGTTGAAAGCACAGGATTTCGGATGCTGGGCTGGATAAGAACATCTCTTGAGAGCTTCCTCTTTGAAGAAAAATAAGACCTACACATTTTAGTGCTACTGCTGGGGATTAAACTGAAAAGTCATATGTTGAGGCCCTAATGTCCAATGTGACTGGACGTACTCAGAGATTAAGCCTTTATGGTGGTAGCCTGGTTCGTGTGGCTCAGTGGTTGAGCATCCACTTATGAACCAGGAGGTCACTGGTTTGAGTCCCAGTCAGGGCACATGCCCAAGTTTCAGACTCAATGCCCAGTAGGGGGGCAAGCAGGAGGCAGCCAAGCCAATCAATGATGTTCCTCTCTCATTGATGTTTTGATCTCTTTATCTCTCTCCCTTCCTCTCTCCATAAAAATCAATAAAAATGTATTTTTTAAAAAAGCCTTTATGGTGGTAATTAAGGTTAAATGAGGTCATAAGTGTGGGGTCACTGATCTGATAGGGTTATTGCCAGAGTGATATCTCTCTCTCTTTCTCTCTCTCTCTCCTAGATAAGAACGCAGCAAGAAGGCAGCATCTATAAGCCAGGAAGAGAGCTCTCAGCAGGAACTAAAAGCATTGGCATCTTGATGTGGGATTTCTTGCCTCCAGAACAGTGAGAAAATGAATTTCTGATGGTTAAGCTTCCCAGTCTGTGGTATTTTGTTACGGCAGCCGAGCTGACTACAGCAGCTACATGCCGGAGCATTCAGGATTACTGAGGGAGAGGTCCAGCGTCTGGAGCAGGGTGAACATGTCCACAGGGCAGCCAGTAAACTCTGGGACGCGTCTCTGAAGGCTGCTCCAGGCTGAGCTCCTAGTGCGGGCTGCCATCTGCCCGCCCCTTCCCCTGTGCTGTACAGGGACGGTGCAGGGCCCTTCCTCAGGAGACCTGTCACCTCCAGGTCTCTGACTTCTCTTCCACTTCTGAGACCAGGATTCATGAAATCTGTGTGCCCCCTTTGTCAGACAGGCTTTATTTGGGAGTGGATGTTCTGCAGAGCCTGGGAGTATGCACGGAAGCCCAGCGTGGGTGTGCCCCGCAGCGTGGAAAAGCAGGCTGTAAAAGGACTGGACTTCACAGCAAAAAAAGAGTCCCTGAGAGCTGACTGAGCTCACCCAGGTGAGGGCGGGACTCAGACAGTCCTCTGTGCTCATCATCTTCACCACAGCACAGATTTGGAAAGAGGTTGTACAAATGAGAAAGCAAGAGTCACCCCTCATCCCAAATCCAAAGGTCAAAATTGTTCACACTAGTTTGTCTCTCTCCAGTTTTCAGAAGGTGAGATTGTATTACGTGTATTCCATATCCTTCTTTCATGGAATCAAATATCATAAATATTTCCAATGACAGTAAGTCTTTTTCTAAAACATGAGAAAAATAAGAGGACTGGGTAGAAGTTTCTTTTCCACGAATACGTGCAAATAATTTTATATTTTATTTGGTGAAGGAAATCCAGTGCACACATGTGGAGAGTGACTCGTGTGGACCACCAAGGGCCATGCTGCCTGCATGAGGAACACTTTCATGAAGGAGGGCAGGGCAGGTGGGAAACCTGTGCAGAGACCTGTCTCATTGACTAATAAGCCACAACTTCCAACTCTGCTTACATCGCGTTTCTCAAGACAGGAGGTGCTCCCTGCCCTTCAGACACACGTTCCCTGTCCTCTCATTGGAAACCACATGCCAACATGCTAAAATATGCCAATTCAACCCAAACCACGTCCAAACTCAGCCTGCAGTGCACATGAGAGGACAGGCCCGCCACTGATGATGTGGAGGGATTTCTGTACGATACTCTCTTACATTTTTCAGCATTCTCTTACGAGAATAAAATACCCACATTTTTAAGGAACAAAAGAAGAAAAAGCCTTCTTATTATCAGCTAGACTTTCTATTACACATAGCCAAATACAACATAGCCCCAGTTAATACAGACAGTGAGAACCTTTCCTGTCCTTTCAAATGAGACCCATGGCCATTCGGCCTGTCTCAGCTACTCCTGATTTGCCCCGGCATGGGCTCCTAGGCTCCCTGGAATACAAACCTATTTGACTAGGATAAGCATTCCCCGAGAAAAGGGGCCTCGTCTGTCTTCCTACCGTCATACGCATGGCGTGCAGAGTAACGCGTGGTGTGTAGTGGGTGCTCACTGGTATTTATCCAATGAAAGGGGACCCTGGACCCCTTCCATCAGCGCTGCTTCTTCCATGAGTGGGCACACCACTCCTTCATCATCGCCCCACCACCCTGCATCTTCAGCTGGCCTCCTGAGAGAAATGAAAGGAGGCTGAGGTGGAGGCAGAGGCGGGGGCGGGAGCGGGGCAGGCAGGAGCAAGAGGGACTGTTGGTCCACCTGCCAGCGTGGCCCTGGGTAGCGGCTTAATACTTTTGAGCCTCTCCTGCTAAGTAGCAATGATGCCGATTTCAGTAGGTGATGTGACATTCCCACATCTCTTCAAGTTAACACACCTGTCACCCCGGGGCCAGGAATGCTGGTTGCTGAAGGCTCTGCCTCGCCCAAGGTTATGCCCTTCTAGTGGGTGCCCCAGCCAGTGAGCGGCTGGTGTGTGGACACAGAGAGCAGCCCCTGTGGCCAGTTTGGAAAAACTCTGCAGCCCCCCTCCTTCGTTCCTGTGGGAGCTTCTGAATCCTTAGTGCAGCCACATGGCGGGTCAGCTTCTTTCTCCTGCCTTCCCAGCTTCCTTACATGTTTATTCCAGAGAGAAATGGTTTCCGCGTGCATTCTCCATGTCAGAGTTTGTTTCTAGGAAACCTTATGTAAAGCCATGAGGACGGCAGTGGCTCCTCTGACAGGTTGGGGGTAAGAGTGGGGAGGGCTCCGAGCCAGCCCCGCCCGCACCTGAAGGCTTTCTCCAGCAGGAGGCTGATCCTCGAGAGAGACATGGGTGACTTATTCCCCCCCAAGATGTAATCCAAGAGGAGGCCCATTCGTCTCTCAGGGCTGGTGGTGCTGCTCTGGGTCCCCAGGGGCAGTGACTGCACAGGGAAGGTCAGACCCTACAACCTGCTCCTGAGTCCGGAGCTGTGCAAGGGTCACTCCCTCTGGGCTCTTTCGTCAGCATCCACCCCACCAGCTGCAAACACCCCCATCTCCTTCCCTAGTTTCCAGGACACCCCCACCTCCTTCCTTCACTCCCAGGACACCCCCACCTCCTTCCCTAGTTTCCAGGACACCCCTGCCTTCTTCCTTCACTCCCAGGACACCCCCGCCTCCTTCCTTCACTCCCAGGGCATCCCCGCCTCCTTCCTTCTCTCCCAGGACACCCCCACCTCCTTCCTTCTCTCCCAGGACACCCCCACCTCCTTCCTTCACTCCCAGGACACCCCCACCTCCTTCCTTCTCTCCCAGGACACCCCCACCTCCTTCCCTAGTTTCCAGGACACCCCCACCTCCTTTCTTAGCTAAGTCTCCTGCCAGGTGCCTTAATATTCTACTGAGAAACGCCCAGAGAAACCTTCCAGTCTAAACAGAATATAGTGCAGGAAATCATGTTGGACCTCCCTGAACACACCAGGCATCCAGGCAGTGAGATTCTAATACCTCCCAGTTCTTTTATGGTAGTGAGAATGGAACAGATGCCATGGCAGCCCGGCCCATTGCAGCGTCACGATTCTCCTAAGACATTACCCTGAATCAGCTCGGGGAGTCCCACGCTAACGCACTGAGCCCTGCAAGCAGCCTTGGGGGTTTTCAGTATGATATACCATGAGCACATGGTGCCTTTTTAAGAATCATTCTCATTAGGATCTTGGAATAAAGGCCCTTAGAAAATTCATTAATCGAAGGGGGCCCGTGGGACAGGAATGTAGACTGTTGACGAGACAAAGCGCATGTGAGCGAGTGTTGGTTCACGTTTCTTATTCTCTCCTGGCGGTCTTCAGGCCAAACTGCCAGAGAAGCTCCACCGGGGCTCCAGGAAAAAGACACAACTGCGACAGAACCTGTGTGGACGGCGACGGAAAAGACCCCGCTTCCCAGCCAGGCGAGGAGGAGGAGGCGTCCTGGGGCGTGGCACCACTGTGATTCCAGACAGACGCATGTTTGATAGAAGAACCTGAGCCACTAGGAGGAGGAGGCAGCCGCCAAGGAGTACCGCAGCAGGCTCCCACAGCATGTGCCTGGGCCGCCCAGGCAGCTCCAAGAAAAAGACAGGTTAGAACATTCTAGAGGAAAGCGAAGAACCAGAGTCCCAGCTGGGAGAGTCAGTGGGAATTGAATGGGAGCAGGAGGCGAGAACTGGCTTTTATGGAGCACCTAGGGTGCCGGGCTGTCGTGTGCATGTGTGTGTGTGTGTGTGTGTGTGTGTGTGTGTGTGTGTGTTCAGATAATGGGGAGTGGCTGAGGGAGGTCTGATGGGGAAGTAGAGGCCCGGTTATCACAGCTCCATCTCCTCACTGCCCACTTCTGCTCATGCACCACACAGCACCACCTGTCCCCTGGCCTCTGCCCCACCCAGGGCATGGCCCCATGTCTGCATTCAGCCAGCTTCCCAGCATCTTCTCTGGGTCCCTACCACCTAGAACCCACACTGAAGCCAAAGGATCTCCCCAAAAGGCAAATACGAGAGTGTTTTTCTATGTTTCCCAAGAAAAAGGCCAAATCCTGAACAAGGCTCCCTGGTGCAAATTCCTGGAGGGCCCACCTCCACGTCCCTTTCCAGCCCTTTTCTCCTGCCAGGGCTGCTGGCTGTCCTCCAGGTCCGTGCACACTGCGGCCCTTCCCTTACCAGGCTGCTCCCTCCCCTGGTGCACTCCCCCCCTGTGCCCACCCCAGCCCCCTCAGTGACTAACCCCTGCTAATCTGCACATCTCAGCTCATGTCCCTCTCAGAGGTCCCAGCGAGGACAGGGCCCCTCATCACACAGTCCTGCCTCTTGCCTTCCAAGTTCACATTCTGTGCTCAATAGATTGACTCATTGAGTCGCTATTATGTTCCTGGGAATGGAGACTTCACCCGGTTCTGCCCTCTGCAGTGAGAAGCCAACACAGTGCTGAGCACAGAGTAGGTCCTCCACTGATGTGAAGTTGCATCAAATGTATGTCTTCACTTTATAAGAGAGAAAATGGGGACTCAGAAAGGTTAGGCCACCTGCCTCCAGGGGCCCAGCAGAGCTGGGACACACACCTTCATTGGCCCTAGACAGAGCCTCACTCACCTGTGGATATGCCGGCCAGGAGGGCCCCTTGGGGAGAAGGGAGCCTCACTCGCCTGTGGATATGCCGGCCAGAGGGCCCCTCTGAGAGAAGGGGCGGCTGCTGAGCACTCAGCTCCTGGGGAAATAAACGGCTGTGCTACAGTCGGCCCCATCTCCACTCCATCACCAGCCACTTAAGAGGCCAGGCTCCTCAGAGCCGCCTTCAGCAGTGGGGAGACGGATGGTCCCTAAAGACCCATCTCATCATCCCAAGGGCCAAGTGGGACCTGTGGAAGGGTAACTGGCCCATCAATAAGGCCAGGCCTGATGCTGTGATTGCACGGGGCAGAGTGTGACCAAAGGCCGTTAACGTGGCCTCGGCACCCTCCCCGCAGAGACTAATGGCAGTTCTCAGAAAATAAGCACGGCCCTCAGAGCCCCCACAACCCCTGCAGTCCCCCAGAGCCCCCGGAGCCATTGCTATCACGTGGGCACTGGTCCTAAGCGAGGCCTGAGGAATCAATGTACCTGTGACGCACACTTCATTGTGCATCTCCATTCACCTGTGCACACTGGGCACAGTGGGGGGCACTGGGCAGACGGGTGGCAGATAGAACCCGGTGGAAGCCATGGTGTCTGCATGTGTGCACATCTGTGCAGGAACCCACATCTGCAGCTGGCGTGTGCCTCTGCAGATACACACCTGTGCGTGCATGTGTGTGAGCATGCCCCAGCACATGTAGGCGTGCGAGCACATATTGCTTCCCCAGGACCTGTGGGCCTGCTTTATTACCAGGTCTGTGTCCATGTTGTAAGGCATGGGGCATGGGAGGTACTCAAGAAAGACTTGTTTTAATGAATAATAAAGACTGCCTACCACTGCTCCTACTAATAACAATAATTATACTAAACGGATAAAATGAAGCGTTTCTGGACAGCATGAAAAAGTAGGAGGTTCTCCGGCACAGCCATGAACTAGACAGAGGTGTTGGGAGGCACATTCCTTCTCTGATCCTCAGTTTCTCACCTGTCAAAGGAAGGCACAGTCGGCATAACAAGCAGGAGGGCGAGAGCATCAATTCCACAGGCACCCTTTTCTCGTAGGAGGCAAGGCTGTTCCGTGAGAGAGGGCTGGCTGGGGAATCATGTAAGGGGATTTGAGGACAGGTGGCTAAATCTTGGAGGATTTTCCAAGAAAAATGAGGAGAGATTGCCAAGGTCAACAACAGGATTACTGAGTGCCCTGGTGAGGTTTCACCCTATGAATTGGGGGCAGGGCACCAGCTTGCATTCTCCGATGTAGTTTCAGGTCCACAGAAGAGATCAGGAACCTAGGGACCGCAGATTCCAGTGGGAGGCAGGTAAGTAATTGACCCGGGAGTCAGAGGGTGCAGTGGCAGGCCGTCCACCTGAGGAAAGGCCAGGAGGGGGTGGGGGAAGGCTTCTTCGCTTCCCAGCAGCTGGTAAAGAAGAATCAGCATGAAGAGGTGAGAACGCTGTTAGGACCAAGGCTGTGGTCAGGCCCTCAGAGGCGTCAATTTTAGCAGTGGGGCAGATGGGGGTGATGAGGGGAAGTCCGTGATGAAGGTCAGGGGCGAATGTCCTTGAAGGAGAGGAGTTAGGGATAAGGCTGGGGCTATCCAGTGAGCGCTGCTTTACAGGGAAGGGGACCTTGCAACTCTTCGATAATCTCATAAAAATGGCAGACCCTTCCCTGCAGAGGGGCCGCACTCACACTTCCACAGGAACGCAGAAGGCTCTGAGCCGGCTGCTGGAAGACCCCTGATGGGAGGAAAGTAGCTGGCTGGCTGATGGCCCCGCATGAAGGAGGGGCAGGGAGCGGAGAGGGGATGGGAAGCAGGACCCACAGCCTCATTACAGGCAAGGCAGAGATGACGAGGTGGAGGTAAAGCGACAAAGGTGCAAGGAGGCAGCAGGCCCAGGGTGAGGCGCCAGCTTGTTGGCAGGCCTGGCAGTCCTGAGCCGGACTCTGGCGTGAGGTTGCCCTGCTGGCTCTGTGAGTGACAGCGCTCGGGCGGACGTGCTCACAGCTACCATCTCCAGGGCTGCAGGCGCTGGATGGGAAGATGAGAGTCACGAACATGGTCCAGGATCTCTCCCCACAGCTGCTGCCTTCTCCTTCTTTTTGGAGCATGACTTATTTCCACTTCTTGTTCCTGTTACTTCTATTTCGAGATCTGCTTCCAGCTGTCTGTCTGCCACCTCAGAGCACGTTGAGGTCCAACTCCCCTGCGCGTGTTGGGCCTGCGCCCTTCGCTGGGGTCTCTGAGCACCCTCGCTCCAGGGGTTCCTTTCAGTCACTTCCCACCCGGGGTCCCAGGTGCCTTTTCCCAGAGGGACCCTGCGCCAGCTCTCCCAGCCTCACATCCTTCTGCTCCTCCCCACTGAGGTGCTGTTCCCTCCGCCCACCCTTTCCAGAGCGTACACCTCAGCATCTATAGAAACTGAGGGTGGCTCACTTTCCTCTCACTGGAAGCAGGAAGCAGAGGGAAGCCACGCCTTGGCCACTCATCAGGGACTCGCAGGAGCCGAGCACGGGGCATTGCTTCCCCACCTCCCTGGCCACAAAAAGCAGGTAAACAAACCTTGGCCACTGAACAGAGAGCACCCGCATCCAGCAGCCTGGACGTCCCAGCTGCACTGGTGACAGACACTGTCTGAGGACCCGGAGAAGCTGGGAGCTGAAACAGACAGGAGGACACAGGCCAGGAGGCAGGGCACCACTGAGAAGAGTCTGAAAAACTTGTCAGCCAAAAAGGGAAGCTGAGGAAGCCCTTGGATTTTTTGTCCTCTTCCCCAGAGATTGCTGAGGACCCAAGGATGGGTCATGACCCCCCACCAGTGGTTCAGAAGTTCTGGGAGCCCCTCTCCTTGCCACCACTGTGTGCATATGGCTCACCCCCAGGATGTATCGTCTGTGCTAATTGCCTGTTGACCAGTTGGTGTCCTTACTGGACCCCGATTTCCCTACGAGAGTGTGTCTTGTTCACTGTTGTATCTTATTGTCCAGCACAGGCGCTGGCATGCAGCAGGCTCTCACTTCCTGTTTGTTGAGTGAATAATGAGCGGAACAAATGGTGAATGCTCTGATCCATAATTCGTCTCCTGCAGGAGCATTCGGAGAGTTCAGTGTCACAGACTCTTCCTCTGAACCTGCAAACGGCTGGCCCTTAGCTGAGATGCTCAGCCTTAGTCCACGCCAGGGCTCATTTCTTCAGGATCTACGCTGTGCCAGGCCCAAGGTGCTGAACTGGGTCAGTTCACCAGCATCTGGAGCATGTCAAGGCTGCCCAGGGAGAGGTGGTGGAGCATTGGCAAGGTTTATCTCAAGAACTTCTAGGAAGTCTGAACATAAAGTATTCTTCCACAACACGTGGAACAGGGGCTGGGATGCGGAGCCCAGGTTAAGCTAAAAAGTCACCACAGTCTCCAAGCTGATAGGAAGTCTTAGATCTTTTTCTTCCTGGAGACATGTTTACTTCTATTTCCCCCACTTTATCTTGAACGTGGATGTCAACAGGAAATGGAGTTATAGGAGAGTGCTACCAAACAGGAAGGCCACTCTGCCACCCACAGAGGGAGGCAGTCAGGAAGGGGGGACCAGGGGCCCACAGTCCCTTCCTCAGTTTACGCCCAAGAGGTAGGGCTGGGATCTACCAGGAGGTGTTCCCTCCTCAATTCCCTCTGGTTAGTCTTGCAAACGTCACCGGGCTGCCGAATGAACAGACCTGAGAGGTGGATTCTCTGACACACACACACACACACACACACACACACACACACACACACACACACGGGAGCAGGTCGAATTTAAGACCAGGCCTGGCTGACACCAGCTCTCGAGGCTTCGTGTGACAGAAGAGTGTCTGAGATTCATTCAGTCAGCATCGGGGAACCTGGGATGGAATCGTGCCTCATGTCATTCTCACTGCTGTGAACAGCCAGGTATGAGAAGTAAATGAAATCTTTATGGAAAATGCCCTAGTCGTTCATTCAACACACCCACGATCAATGCTGATAACTAGCCTTTGTCAGGTAGGTGCTCACTGTACCCCAGGGCCTGCTTACAGCACTTTATACATATTAACTCCTTCCAGCCTTACAATAACTCTAGGAAGTAAGAATTACTATTATCATCACCATTTACAGGTGAGAAAGGGAGGCACGGAGAGGTTCAGTCACAGAAGAAAGGCCACCCAGCAGTGAACTGTAGACCTAGGGTTTGCACCGGGACAGCTGGCTGCAGAGGGCGTGGTCTTAGCCCCCTTGCTCACTGAGGGCGAGAGCGGCTCTGGGCCTTGGAGGAACCACGGTGAAGAAGACAGTCCCGACCGCTGTTCTTAGGGTGCTTGCGTCACAGTGGGGAGAGTAGCGCAGACAGTAGTGAGAGCCAACACGAAAACGAAAGAGCTTCTTCTCAGACGGCAGTTAGAGGGCGATTCTCCAAGAAATAAAATTTGAGTTGAGTAAAGATTGCAGTGACCAGAAGGAGCCAACCAGATGATGACCTGGGGGAAAAGTGTCCCAGACAAAGGGGTCACAATGGGCACCCAGCCCTGAGGTAGAAGCAAGCTGGGAAATGTCAAGATGCAGAAAGAATAGGGCCACCCTAACAGCTGTGAGGGGGCATCTCGCTGTGGTGTGCATTTGCATTTCTTTGACAATGAGTGACACTGAGCATCTTTTCACGAACCTGGTGGCTGTTTGCACGTCTCCTCTGGAAGAATGTCTATTCAGTTCCTATCGGTGAGGATGTGGAGAAATTGGAAGCCTGTACACTGTTGGTGGAAATGAAAATTGGTTCAGTCACTATGAAAAACAGTATGTAGTCTCCTCAAAAGATTAAAAATAGAGCACCATCTGATCCAGCAATCCCACTTCGAGGTGTATATCCAAAGGAAGTGAAATCGGGAATTCAAAGGGATGTTAGCACCCTATGTCCACAGCAGCACTATTCCTCAGAGAGCCAGGGTATGGACACCACCTAAGTGTCCACCGGTGGATGAGTGGATAAAGAAAACGTGTAATATACACGCATTGGAATAGTCAGCCTTCAAAAAGGAGCAAGTCCTGCAATAGGCAAGGGCAGGGGGGAACCTGGAGGACATTGTGTTGAGTGAAATAAGCCATCGCAGGATGACAAGCCTGCATGACTCCACTATATGCGAACTCCAAAACACTCAGTTCCCAGAAGCAGAACGGTGGTTGCCGGGGACTGAGGGGGAGGAAGGGGGACGGGGAGCTGCTGCTCCATGGGCAGAGTCTCATGCCACATGAGTGCATTCTAGAGACCTGCTGGACAGTGTGCACCTGCATCAGGGGTACTGGACAGTGCACGCCTGCATGGGAACACTGGACAGCACGTGCCTGCAGCGGAAATACTGCGCTATACACTTAAAAACTCTCTGACAGGTAGAGCTCCTAATAAGTCATCTTATCCCAGTAAAATATACTAAAAAATAAAATTGTAAGGAAAAAAAAGAGGCTGTACCATAGTGAGCAAGGGGGACTGTGGTCAGTTACAAACCAGGTGAGAAAATGCTGGTCTGATCCAGTAGGCCAGGGCAAGAAGCTGGGTTTTCTGAACACAAAGGAAATACTCATGGACTGGCCTTTAAAGGACAATAGAACGATCACTCTGTCAGGTGTGTCAAGAATGGATCATCAAACCCCTGCCTGGCAGGGCCTAGGTGCTCGGCGCACACAGCCGCCCTCATGGCGGGAGGCACCTGGGGAAAGGCGAGGAAGCTACTGCTCGGCAGAGTAAGTGCCATGTGAAGCCCTTTCTCCTCCAAGCATCGGGGATGCTGTGAGGACTGTGAGACGATGTTGCTTGACGGTCTTCCGACAGGAGGCCATGCAGAGGACTGAGCTGGCTCTGCTGTCCGCTCCCCCCTCTCTGCAGAAGCCTCTGCTTGTCCATCGGGTGTGGGTGCTCATCTTAAAATGTCACCCGAACCTGAGCAGTATTCACCCATTCACACCCAAGCGCATCCACCAGCTAGGCAGGGAAAAGGCAGTCACCTCCTGCCCACTGCCCACTGCCCACTGGCGCTGAAGGCTTCTCCACTCAAACGGGCATGCCCTCCTCTGGCTGCCCAGGCAGTGCTCCCCGACTCTGACATCTGATGTTGTTTCCTCCCACTCTGGACAGGAGGACTGATCATTCTTTTGGTGCCAGAAACAATGATGACAAAACCAAATGTCTTATTTTTCAAGAAAAAGAGGTGCTGGTCTAGCAGGAAACAGCAGACCAGAACAGGAATGCCCGAGGTGCTGGCCACTGTCACCCCAGAGGGACCACAGTCACCCCAGATGCTGGGCATCCCGCTGCACGTGCAGTCCTGCACACCGCTGTCTCACTGCTGAGTGCTGCCCACACGACCAAAACTAGGCCTGGGACCTGGTTAAGCTCAGACCTCAATATGTGCTTCTAAGCCACGTGCAAATCTTGGTTCTCCAAGCAGGCGTTACGCTGAGTATCTTTGACCCTCTCATTTCATGCCATCCATGTGGTGGGGGTTTGAAGCCCATGGTTGGCTGGTGTCCTGACTGGTACACGAGTCCATAAATGGCTGGAGACACAAACCTGGATGATGACACACGCTTCACAGTGACAACTGAAAGCTGGCGAGTCAGTGCAGGCTCTTGGGAAACAGCGTGAAGCAAACACGTTGTACACAAACCCTTCCCATGCTCTAAGCCATAATGTTTCTGGACAAACTCATTTCAAATAAGTAGCACACGCTCTGACGTCAGCGCGAGGAAGGCTAAGGGCCAGGCCATGCAGAGGCAACGAGGCACCGTCTGGCTTGGTGGAGAGCAGGCTTCGAGCCCCTGAGGCTGTAGTGCTCTCAGAGAAACTCAGTGGGGCCATGGCCTCTGTGGCTGCAGGGCACGCACTGAGACTCCTGAGGGGACAAGGGCACCAGGGAGGATGTGCTGGAAGGAGGAGAAACGGCCTTCCAGCCCCAAGTCAGAGCCCAGAGGGAGCGTCTGCTCAGGTCGTGATAGAAAGCAGTTGTTCACAAAGCATGAGCATCCTGGCTGTGTGTGGGGTGTAGACAATACACCTACTAACTCCTCACACGGAGTGGAAACTCTAGGCCATGAAATTAATGCAGAAGCTGCCAGGAACTGGAGACTCTCCGGCCAAGGCCACCTCGGAACCAGGCAATGGCATCCCTCCCAAATCTAGGCACGCACATGACTTCTATAGATGACAGCTCCTGCCAAGAGGGAGCTCACAGCAAATAGTACCATAAAACATGTTAAAATCTACGCAAGAACTAATTTACTACCAAAGAGACATTGCACAAAGAACCTCTGAAGCAGAGCCTGGCAGGAAGAAATGGAGTCCAGGCGGAAGGAGGCTTCCAGGGAGAATCACAGAGCATAAATCCTAAGTGAAGGGAAGGAAAGAGCAAATCAAATATGGTCCCTTCTTGGCTGTTGATGAGTTGGCAGGTAAATGAAGGCCTGGGAGGGGATGCTCCCAAACAGACCGGAAGTGAGACAGGAAGCAGCAGGGCCCACGGTTCAGCCACATGTCCTCTCTGGCCTTGGACAGCTGGTTGCCCTCTGTCCTGGGAGCCAGAGGCTGCTCCTGGTTTCCCGGGAGACCAAGTCTGTTTACTCAGAGCATCAAAGATGAAGTACGTTTGCACCAAAGCGAGTGGAGAGACATGGAAAGCCAGCTTTCCTCGCCCCATGAGGCTTTACAATGCGTGGCTGACCCACCCAACTGCTCCACAGAGGAGACCTAAGTCTACCATTTGTTTGGTATGTTAAGAAGCTTAGGAAAGTCAAGAGCTTTTTTTTCTTGTTTTCTTGTTTTTCACTAAGCGTGGCCTGTTGGGTAGCACGCACGAGCCAGAGGTGGCAATGGTAGGGAAATCACACAGTGTCAGCGCTCACCTATGCCTTTGGATGGGACCTGTTGGCAAATGGTAGCCTCTCACTCTGGAATGAGTGAGCTGGGATGCAATGTCAATTTGAGCAGATGCCTTTTTCTACTTTTGCACCCCATATTTAGGGAGGCGGTGGCACAAACATCAGAAAGTGCATGCCTAATGCATGAGTTTTAAATTCACAGTGGAAGAAGGGTGAGGAGAAGAGAGTGACAAAAGGATTTTTACAGTTTATTGAGCTATAAATGTAAAGGAATAACAGGAACTGGGAGACCCACCCTCCTTCATTCAGGGAAGACTCAATGAAAGGGCCAGGGCTCTATTTCAAAGGCAGCTGAGCAAGGACAGGAGGAGGACGCAGCAGCCACTGTGCGTGTGGGAATCAGCCAGAGTTAACAACGGATCATGTGGCTAATGATACTCCCGGGACCTCGACAGCAGAAGCAAGTCCAAGCCTGAAGGACAGGAAGCTGCCTGGCAGCACCTCTGTGGGGCTCCTGCTACCAGGTGAGGGTGTGGTCCTTCTGGGTCCTTTTCGAGTCCTGTGGTATAGAGACTGGGCATCAGCAATGTCTGTGCTGTAAGCTCCCTGAAGTGAAGAAACAAGGCTCTCCTAACTGTCTACCAAGCGAAGCGTAAGGTACGATGTGGTTTTCTAAAAGAGCTCTCTTCCCGGCCAGGCGCCCAGGCACCGGGAGCAACGCAGGAGGAGCAAAGAAAACACAAGTGCCAATGTGTTAGATGCCATCCCTTCTGATCCCAGTCTGAGAGCTGGGGGCTCAGGGAGGGGGCAGGTTGGGGGGGTGCTGAAAAGCCTGAAGCAAGGCCTCAGGCCTCAGCACACACTCTGCTTAGGAAAGCACGGAGTTAGGGTCAAGTTCACAGCAGAGGATTATTAAAGGGACTTGGGGTGAGCTATATTGGGCACTCAGATAAAGGGCAGAGGATATTTCAAACTATTTTGATCATGTCTCTCTCTTTTCTCCCTCTGGGCAGTGTTTCCACAGCTTCTGAGCCCCTCTTAGCTGCTCTTTCATGCACTTTGACACCTAGAGTAACTTGAGCTGGAATCTTTCATCTTTCCCTATTTGATGTGAGTGTTGGGTAAGACATATACATACTAGTAATAAAAATAACAGCTCACATTCACTGAGCACTTGCTGGTGACCAGGGATTAGTTTATTTAATCCTCACAACAATCCTGGAGGTAAATACCAACATTTCCCCGTATTTGGTTAGACTTGTGTGTGTAGCAGGTGGCAGAGCTTAGAGTGAGCACAGACGAATTGACCCTGGAAGGCAGGCCTGGCCATCACTCCCACAGGGGCCCATCCAGACGTCCATGGACTGCCAGGTCGATTGACAACTGCAACTCTTTTGTCAGCAGATGACAAAGCCATGAGAAGATGATTTCAAACACTAAACAAAACCTCTGAGAAGAATATTAGTATTTGAAGGAAGGTTGCATTTCCAAGGTAGCTTTGCCCCTACCTACCGACATCATCCCCTGGGAGGTATGGATACCCCAGTAGCCATGACAAACTAAAAAAAAATTAGTAGATTTTGATGAATAAATACAAGCTGCCAATTATAGGAACAGTCTCAGGAATATAAATTACAGCATAGGAAATATAGTCAATAATATTGTGATAATGATGTATGGTGCATGGTGGGTATTAGACTTATGTAGGGGATCACTTCCTAAGGTATATTAATGTCTAGCATGGTAAATGGAATTGTTTGTTTTTTTCAGTTTCTCTTTCTGTGAGTTCATTATTGGTGTATAAAAAAGCCATAGATTTCTGGATTTCATAATTTTGTATCCTGCTACATTGCCAAAATCATTTATTAAGTCTAGTAGTTTTTTTATGGAGTCTTTAGGGTTTTCTATGTAAAATACCATGTCATATGTGAATAATGACAGTTTTACTTCTTCCTTTCCAATTTGGATGCCTTTTATTTCTTCTTCTTGTCTGATCACTATGGCTAGTACTTCTAGTACTATGTCGAACACGAGTGGTGAGAGTGGGCATCCCTGTCTTGTTCCATTTCTTAGGGGGAATGGCTTCAGTTTTTGCCCATTGAGTATGATGTTGACTGTGGGTTTGTCATATAGGGCTTTTATTATGTTGAGATATGCTCCCTCTGTTCCCACTTTGCTGAGAGTTTTTATCAAGAAAGGGTGTTGGATTTTGTCAAATTATTTTTCTGCATGGATTGATATGATTATGTGATTTTTGTCTCTCAATTTGTTTATGTGATGTATCCCATTTATTGATTTGCAGATACTGTACCATCCTTGCATCCCCGGAATAAATCCCACTTGGTCATGGTGTATGATCTTTCTAATGTAATACTGGATCCAATTCACTAAAATTTTGTTGAGGATTTCAGCATCTATGTTCATCAGGGATATTGACCTGTAATTCTCTTTCTTTGTAGTGTCTTCATCTGGTTTTGGGATTAGGGTAATGCTGACTTCATAGAAAGAGCTTGGAAGCGTGCCTTTCTCTTGAATTTTTTGGAATAGTCTGAGGAGGATAAATTTTAGTTCTTCTTTGAATGTTTGGTAAAACTCCCCTGTGAAGCCATCCAGACCAGGGCTTTTGTTTGCTGGAAGTTTTTTGATTACTGCTTCAATTTCATCTGTAGTTATCGGCTGATTCAAGTTTCTTGATTCTTCCTGATGAGTTTTGGAAGATTATATTTCTCTAGGAATATGTCCATTTCATCTAGATTGTCCAGTTTGTTGGAGAAGAGTTGTTCGTAGTACTCTTTTACAATCCTTTGCATGTTTGTGGGGTCGGTTGTTACTTCACCTCTTTCATTTCTGATTTTGTTTATTTGGGTCCTCTCTCCTTGTTTCTTGGTGAGCCTGGCTAGAATTTCATCAATCATGTTTATCCTTTCAAAGAACCAGCTCTTGGTTTTATTGATTTTTTTTTTTTTTTTGGTCCCTATGTCATTTATTTCCACTCTGATCTTTATTATTTCCTTCCTTCTGCTTACTCTGGGATTTTCTTGTTGCTCTCTTTCAAATTCCTTAAGTTGTAGGGTTAGATAATTTATTACCTTTTTTTTTTTTTTTCTTTTGAGGTAGGCCTGTAAAGTTATGAACTTCCCTCTCAGGACTGCTTTCACTGAGTCCCATAGATTTTGGATTGTTGTGTTTTCATTGTCATTTGTTTCCAGGATGTTTTTTATTTCTTCTCTGATCTCTTTGGTATCCCATTTTGCAATTTACCATTGCAACAAAAAAATTAAGACACTAGGAACAAACTTAACTAAGGAGTTAAAAAACCTGTATGAGGAAAACTACAGGGCATTGAAAAAGAGATAGAGGAAGACATAAACAAATGGAATAATATACCATGTTCATGGATTGGTAGAATCAACATCATTAAAATGTTCATACTACCCAAAGTAACCTACAGATTTAATGCAATCCCCATTAAAATACCAATGGCATATTTCACAGACCTAGAAAAAACTCTCCAAAAATTCATATGGAATAATAAAAAAAGACCCTGAATAACCACAGCAATCCTAAGAAAGAAGAACAAAGTTGGAGGGATCACAATACCATATATCAAGCTATATTACAAAGCCACTATTCTCAAAATGGCCTGGTACTGGCACAAGAACAGACATATAGACCAATGGAACAGAACAGAGAACCCAGAAATCAACCCAAGCCATTATGCTCAATTAATATTTGACAAAGGAGGCAAGAGCATACAATAGAGTCAAGACAGTTTTTTCAATAAATGGTGTTGGGAAAACTGGACAGATACATTCAAAAAATTGAGACTAGACCACCAACTTATGCCATACACAAAAATAAATTCAAGGATAAAGGACTTAAACATAAGACGGGAAACCATAAAAATCTTAGAAGAATCATAGGCAGCAAAATATTAGACATATGTTGTAGCAATATATTTACCAATACAGCTCCTAGTACAATGGAAACTAAGGGGAAAATAAACAAATAGGACTATAACAAAATAAAAAGCTTCTGCACAACAAAAGAAACCATCAACAAAACAAGAGAGCCCACTGCATGGGAGAACATATTTGCCAATGTTATATCTGATAAGGGTTTAATCTCCAAAATTTCCAGAGAACTCATACAACTTAACAAAAGGAAGATAAACAATCCAATCGAAAAATGGGAAATGGACACTTTTTGAAAGAGGACATACAGAAGGCCAAGAGACATATGAAAACATGCTCAAAGTCACTAAACATCTGAGAGATGCAGATCAAAACGACAACAAAGTACCATCTCATACCTGTCAGAATGGCTATCATCAACAAATCAACAAACGACAAGTGCTGGCGGGGATGCGGAGAAAAGGGAACCCTCGTGCACTGCTGGTGGGAATGCAGACTGTGGAAAACAGTATGGAGTTTCCTTGAAGAATTAAAAATGGAACTCCCATTTGACCCAGTAATCTCATTTCTAGGAATATATTGCAACAAATCAGAAACACCAATCAGGCAGGATATATGCACCCCTATGTTCATAGCAGCACAATTTACAATAGCTAAGATTTGGAAACAGCCTAAGTGCCCATCAGCAGATGAATGGATTAAAAAACTGTGGTACATCTACACAATGGAATACTATGCTGCTATAAAAAAGAAGGAACTTTTACCATTTGTAACAACATGGATGGACCTGGAGAGCATTATGCTAAGCAAAATAAGCCAGTCAGAGAAAGATAAATATCACATGATCTCACTCATTTGTGGAATACAATGAACAACACAAACTGATGAACAAAAATAGATCCAGAGACACAGAAGCATCGAACAGACCATCCAACCTCAGAGGGAAGGTAGGGGAAAGGGATAGGGGTAAGAGATCACCAAAGGCCTTATATGCATGCATATGAGCATAACCCATGGACACAGACAGTAGGGGGGTGAGGGTATGTGCCAGGGGTGGGAGCGCCCGGGGAGAAGTCAATGGGGGAAAAAGGAGACATATGTAATACTTGAAACAATAAATAATTTAAGTTAAAAAATAAGTATAAAAGTAATTATAAAATTTTTAAAAATAAATGAGAATCCAGACCTGGTTAACAACAACAACAAATAAGTCTAGCCACTATGTTGTACACCTGAAAATAATATAATATTGGATGTCAACTGTAATTTAAAAATTAAAGAATGGTAGATTTCATTTGTTAGTACAGTTTTACAGAAAAATTGAGCAGTAAGTAGAGAAAGTTCCATGTACACACCTCACCCCACTCCCCATCTCAGCACACTGTTCCCATTACAGCATCTTCATTCCTATTAAAACATCCATATTTGTTTCCACTGCTACACATTGCTATTAAGTCCTTAGTTTACATTAAGATTCTTTCTGTGTGTTTCACAGCTCTATGAGTTTGACAAATTTACCGCCATTATGGCGTCATAGAGTACTTTCATCACCCAGAAAATGCCCTGTCTTCCCTACGCGTTCCTCCCGCCCCAAGCTCCTGGCGACTGTTGAGCTTTCCACTGTCTCTATGGTTTTGACTTTTCCAAAATGTCATCTATTAGTCTGTAGGTTTTTCAGACTGGCCCTTAAGGTTGCTCCATGTCCTTTATGGCTTTATAGCTTAGTTTTTTATTGCTGAATAATATTCTATTCATTCACTTACTGAAGAATGACCTAGTTGCTTCGAGATTTTGGCTATTATAAATGAAGCTGCTATTAACATCTGCGTGCAGGTTTTTGTGTGTACATAAGCTTTCAATTATTTTGGGTAAACACGTAGGAGCATGAGTGCTGACTCATGGTTATATTAAGCTTTGTAAAAACTGCCACTCTGGCCCTGGCCTGTGTGGCTCAATTGGTTGGAGCATTCTCAAGAAATCCAAAAGGTGGAGGGTTTGATTCTCGCATATACCTAGGTTTCGGGTTCAATCCCTGGTCAGGAAGTGTGCAGGAGACAACCAATCCATGTTTCATGTTGATGTTTCTCCTTCTCTCTCTTCCTCCCTCCTTTCTTCTCTCTAAAATCATTTTTTAGAAAAGAAAGTAACCACACCCTGTCTTGCAAAGTGGCTGCACCATGTAGCATCTTCACCAGCAATGAACAGCACCCCTATGTTCATAGCAGCACAATTTACAATAGCTAGGATTTGGAAACAGTCTAAGTGCCCATCAGCAGATGAATGGATTAGAAAACTGTGGTACATCTACACAATGGAATACCACGCTGCTGTAAAAAGGAAGGAACTCTTACCATTTGCAACAGCATGGATGGAACTGGAGAGCATTATGCTAAGCGAAATAAGCCAGTCAGAGAAAGATAAATATCACATGATCTCACTCATTTGTGGAATACAATGAACAACATAAACCAATGAACAAAAACAGATCCAGAGACATAGAAGCATTGAACAGACTGTCCAACCTCAGAGGGAAGGCAGGGGAAAAGGTTGGGGGGTAAGAGATCAGCCAGTAGGCATTCCTGTCGGTGGGCACCTTGCCAGCATTGGGCACTGTCAGCTTTCTTTGGGTTTTAGTCATTCTAGGAGGTGTGTAACAGCTGCAATTCCCTGAGGACACGGGTGCTGAACACCTTTTTCTCATGCTTATTTACATCTGTATGTATATCTTTCATTGGGGAGGTGTATGTAAGATCATTTGCCCATTTCTTATTGGATTGTTAGTTTTCTTAATGTTGAGTTCTAAGAGCTCTTTGTATATTTTGGATAAAGGTCCTTTAACAGATGTGTGTTTTTCAAGTATGTCCTTCGCACCTGTGGCCTGTCCCTCCATGCTCTCCAGAGTGTTGCTCCCAGAGAGCAGTTTTCACTTTTAATAAAGTCCAACTTATCAAATTGTTTCCTTTAACAGAGTGTGCCTTTGGTGTTGATCAAATATTCACCAACAAACCCAGGGTCACCAGGTTTTCCCCTATGTTATCTTCTAGAAGTCCTGTAATTTTGCAATTTACATGTAAGCCCTATTTCACAGTAATCTTTTGTTTTTTTTTACATCCAGATGTCCAAATGTTCCAACACCATTTGTTGAAAAGACTATTCTGTCTACAATGAATTGTCTTTACTCCTTTGTCCAAGATCAGTTGACTATATTTGTGTGGGTCAATTTCTGGGCTCCCTATTCTATTCTATTCTATTCTATTCTATTCTATTCTATTCTATTCTATATGTTTATTCTATTCTATTCTATTCTATTCTATTCTATTCTATTCTATTCTATTCTATTCTATTCTATTCTTTTCATCAATTTGCCTATGCTTCCCTATACCATGTTGTCTTGGTTATTTAGCTTTGCAGTAAGTCTTCAAGCCAGGCAGTGTTGGTCTCTGACTTTGTTCTTCTTCATTAGGTGCTGCTTAGTGTGTGTCTTCTGCTTCTCCACATAAAACTTTAAAATCATTCTGTCGATATCTACAAAATAAGTGGGTGGGATTTTGTTTCAGGTTTTCCATTAAATATATAGAGTAGTTTGGGAGGAATTTATATCTTAACGATATTGAGGCTTCTTATCTATGAATATGGAATATCTCTATTTAGATCTTGATTTCTTTCATCATAGTTTTATGGTTTTCACTTATAGATCCTACACATATTTGGCTAGAGTTATACCTATTATTTTGCGAGCTAATGTAACATTGTTGTTTGTTTTAAATTTCAAACTCCAGCTGCCCATTGCTGGTATATAGGTAAAATTGCTGGTCTATAGGCAAAATTGACTTTTTATATTACCTTTATATCCTGTGGCCTTGCTATAATTGCTTATTAGTTCCAGAAGATTTTAGTGATTCCTTTGGTTGTTCTTTGTAGACATTCATATGTCATCTGCTTGCAGAGATGTATTATTTCCTTCCTCCGCATTCCTGATGGATTTCCCTTTCTGGTGTCATTGCATTAGCGAAACCCCCAGGACAATGCTGGGTAAAAGTGGTGAGAATGGGTGTCACTGGGCTGAGGGCAATGACACCAGTCTCCTCCCTAGTAACTCTGCTGTTAGCTGTAGGTCTTTTATATGATTTTCAGCAAGTTGAAATTTTCTAGGAGTTTTTATTATGAATGGGTGTTGGATTTTGTTAAAATTCTTTTTTTCGGTTTATTGATATGCCATATGCTTTTGCTTTTTTTCCTGGTTAGCATATGAATTATATTATGTGATTTTGGGTGTGGAACCACCATTGTAAGCCTGGAGTAAATCCTCTTAGTCGTGGTGTAGAATTCATTTCATACATTGCTTGGTTCTATTTTCTAGCGTGTTGCTGAGGGTTTTTGCATCTGTGTTCATGAGTAATATTGGTGTGTGGTTTTCCTTTCTTAGAGTGTCTCAGTCTGGTTTTGGTATTTAGATAAAGCTGGCTTCATAGAATGTGTTAAGGGGTGTTCTCTCTGCTTCTATCTTCTGAAATACATTGTAGAGAATCGGTATCATTTCTTTCTTTAAATGCTTCATAGAACTCACCAGTGAAAGCATTTGGGCCTGTTTTTTTATATATATATTTATGGAGGTTATTAACAATAAATTCAATTTATAATAGATATAGACCTATATAGATTATCTATTTTTACTTGTATAAGCTTTGGTAGTTTATGTTCTTCAATACATTAATTTATTTAATCAAATTTAGGGGCATAGAAATATTCATAATATCTACTTACTATCTTTTTAATGCTCATATGACATTTCCTCTCTTATTTCTGATGTTAAAAATTTGTGTCTTCTCTATTTTTGTTGTTGTTGTTATTCTGACTACTGACTAGAGGCTTGTCAATTTCATTGACCTTTTCAAAAAGATTGACAGATGTCAGAGGGGAGGTGTGTGGGGGGGAGCAGACAGGATGAAAGAAGGTGAAGAGAACAGCTGAAGAACATATGTGCATAGTCCATGGACATAGATAACAGTGTGGTTAGGGCCAGAGGGAGGGGTCTGGGTGGAGGGGGCAAAAGTGGGGTGTGGGTGGCATCTCTAATAGTGTCAACAATAAAATTTAAAAATATGTATTTTATAAATAAAACTTTTGTACCACCAAATAAAATAATGGAAATAAGAGCAGCTTTTGGTTTCATTGCTTTTCTCTCTTGATATCCTGTTTTCAAGTTTTATTAATTTCTGTTTAAATTATTGTTATTTCTTTCTTTCTACTTGCTTTAAGTGTTTATTGCTTCTTTAGCTAGTTCTCCAAGATGAAAGCTTACACTATTGACTGTTGATTTTTCTTCCTTTTTTTTTAACTAATTAATTAATTTATTTTAATTGTTTGAAGTATTACAAATAGTAGTACATATGTCTCCTTTTTTTTTCCCCCATTGACCTCCCCCCGGCCTCCCCTTACCCCCAGTACATGCCTTTACCTGCCCCCCCCCCCCCCCCCAGTGTCTTTTATCCATTGGTTATGCTTATATGCATGCGTACAAGTCCTTCAGTTGATCTCTTACAGCCCCCACCCCCAAGCTCCTCTGCCTTCCCGCTATAGTTTGACAGTCTGTTCAATGCTTCTTTGCCTCTGTATCTATTTTTTCCCCATTTCTTTCCTTTAAAAAATCTTGCCTCTGCAGACTAGAAATAAACATATAATAACAAAAAATGTTTGAGTCCCAATTTCAATGTCCAACAGTTCTGAGTCCCTGTTTCAATGTCAAACAGCTCCTTAAGTATACATGTCAGCAATGATATCTGGATGGTGGGCACATGGTGGCAATGCAGGTCCGACCCTCTCTGCTTTGGTCCTAGGCAACCTGCTGCGTCACACAGCTGCTGACTGCTGGCGTGGCAAGGCGTCGTCAGCGTCTTCCATCTCTGGACTGTTTCTCTCTTGTCTTCGTGGTTGGAGCAGACCTGTCAATTCCTCTCTGTTGCAGGAATCCACATGGTCTTGGAGTTGTTTTCTGAAAATATACAAACATACTCTCCACCAAAAGTTAATAAAGGAATCTTTTCTATATAATTGATTTGGGATCCTTTTTATTTTTGCCCAAACGATTTTCCTTTGTCTTATTTAGATACCATGTGTGTTTTTCATGGGTGTCTTGCTGTTAGCATTACAAATGAAAACTAATTTTGTAAAGTAAAAGTTTTCTAGATGTAATTTACTTATAGGATATTTTTCCTTACATGATATTACCCTACTATCCGCCCTTTTCTGGTTAATGGAGGCTTTTGTAAATTTTATAATGCAGTCTTGATAACTTTAAATTTTAATTTTTTTTGCACAAAAATATGACTGCTTTAGTTTCATTGCATGTTCAGGAATTTTACCATGAGATGAACTACCAATAGAAATTTTAGTTACCACATAAGGAATAGCTTTTTGTCCAGTACAATTAAATTTTCTTGAATATTCACTTATTTCAATTAGCCAATTTAAATTAATCTGAAAACTTGATTATTATTTTACTGTCAAATTTAATACTCTACCAACAATCTTAATTTACCCTGTAAATATTAGTGGAAAGGATTATTTGCATTCTTGAGTAGGCCCGGAGCATTCCTGGTGCTAGGCTGGATTTAGATATAGGGCAGCTGCTGTCGGCCAAGTCTCTGTCTGTTACCTGGTTCCCAATCTGAGCTGGGCCAAGTCACTGTCTGTCACCTGTGTCCCGATCTGAGCTGGGCGTGGGAAGCAAAGCAGCCATGGGGGCAGGAGACCTCCCTCAGATGGGGTGAGGGTTCAGGCCCCTGCAAGGTTCAGGGGGTGAGGGTCTGTGCCCCACCTCTGTTGATCCCCAAGTTCTCTCCTGATGGCCCCTCTGCGACTGTGCCTGTCTTAGGTTGTTCCTTCCCTGAGGAATCTTACCCGTCTCTGGCTAACCAGTCATCCTCCAGGGCCAAGCAGTGATTTTTCTTTATTTTCTAGGATATGCATTCTTCCCTGGAATCCATTTTATCCTCTCCACTGGCTGGGAGTGGGGTAGGAGAGGAACCCTGACCCTGACCCTGACCTCTGTGTTCTTGGCTGGATTCTGACACTGATTCTGCCTCTCAGTAATACTACCATCACAGAAAGTCTCAAAAGACATATAGACTTCAGCCATAATACACGGTCCTAAAAATAACTGCTGTTCAGATTTTTTGATACCTCTTTTATTTTTCATTCTTCATTGTATCTTTTTAAAAATATTGCGGAAAATACACAAACCATCAAATTTACCATTGTAACCATCTCAAAGTGGACGAGTCAGTGGCATTTTATATTCACAATGGGGTGTAACCATCACCACTATCTTGTTCCAGAACAAATCATCACGCCAAAAGGAAACCCTTAGCAGTCACTTGCCATTCTCCCCTTCCTCTAGCCTCTGACAACCATTATTTCCATGTTTCTGTCTTCATGAACTTGTTTATTCTGGCCATTTCATGCTGAGTGGCGTATTTTTAAAGCTAAGTTTATGTGTAGTGTGTAGCATATAACTTTATTTTTAACTCACTATGAATTTCAAGGGGTCATCACACTAACGTGCTGCCTAATAGTCTATTAAGAAAGTGTCATGGTGGACCTAGTTATTTCTTATTTGGAGTTTTCTGGAAAATGTCTTGGTGATTCTGCTTGGTGTGCTGCTGTAGTGAGCACACGATGAACACCGCCATGCATGGGGCTCCTCCCCGGACCCTCGTTATTTCCTTGGGTTTGATTCCCGGGGATCCCTGGTGGGAGCATGAAGCATTGGGTAACCTTTAAGTTCTCTGTCCTGTCTCCACCTGCTTTCCAATTGGTTGTGTTAACTTTCAGCATTACTGGCCAAGACACGAGGCACCAGCTTCACCATATCCTTGCCAGCACTGGCCACACCTTTCTGTTGAAGTCTCCTTGGTGTGTGACATATGACTTTGAAAACAAAGCTGTTTTCAGCGCCTCCTTCTCCTCACACCTGGCAGAGTGATTTTCTCAGAAAAACTGGCATATCAAGCCAGATAACATTTCCAATTTATCGCTCCTGCAAAAGTGGCTGCAGGATAAGAACAAATACAGTCTGTGTTCAATCTATTCAATTAGAACAGAACAAGGAATTTCTTTCAACACACACAGATCAGCAAATCCCATTCTGCTTGAATTCCATTTAGCATTTATGTAGCTTAATTAAATCACCGGTGGGGCTGCGAACAGAGAGCACGGTCTGCAGGAAATATGCTTGCTACATCCTCTCTCAGGCTCGGGGGCAATAACTAAGTAATACGGGCTGGTTGTCAGAGTCCTTGGCATCTCCTCCAGGTGCAGACGCTGCTGCAGCTCGGAGCTTGTGAACAATGAGCTGGAGCTGGTGTGGCGGGAGAGCATTGGCCCCGGATTCCTGAGCCTCCAGCTCTCTGTGCCGCCCTGTCAAGAGTGAGCGTGCCTTCTAACACAGGCCAACATTTCTCTATATGGGCAACCCAGCCCTCTCCAAGGGGGAGGGGGAGGGGCAGAAAGAAGAGAAGGAGGAGGCCATTACCAATAATTCTTGTGAAAACCAGTGGCTTACTCAGTGCAAGCCAATCTGGCTGGTTCTCCAACCAAACATCTAAAAGCTCTCTCTCTCTCTCTCTCTCTCTCTCTCTCCCTCCCTCCCTCCCTCCCTCCAGTTACAAAGTGTCCCATGCAGAGTGGCAAATGGCAGCAGCTATGAGTAACATGGTCCCTGTGCTTCCACCACCCAAACCAATAGGACAATATTTGTGGGCTCTACCCCTGGCTAGTTGGCCATCTCACTGCCCTTCCAGGGCGGGGCCAAGCTTTACAGGAACTCCATGGATCAGCCCCCAGGAGGACAGTCCTGACCACCCCACTTTGCAGAGGAAGAAACAGGCTGAGAGAAGCTACAGGATGGTGGTTAAACGCAGACATTGCTGTCTGGTTTCTGAGTGCAAGCTTCCAGCTCCCCCCTGTACCCGGATGACGGAGAAGAGAAAGCTAAGGACTGTTCTGAGTGTGTGTGTCTCTCTTTCGGAGCCAGGAATGTGCCAAATGCACTGCCTGTGAGCGTCCTCTCCAGATAAAGCTGGGTTTCCGGACTTTAAAGCCTTTGGGAGACCCTGGCAGCCAATAGGACCCGAGAGTGAGATCCAACACTTCACAGATGGCAGAGTCAGGGGAGTTTTTTTTTTTTTTTTTAACTGTGCTTCAGTTGGTGACATCTTCTCTCCCTAATGTCTTTTCATTGAGCTCTCAGTCTCCAAGAATTGTGAAGTCTATTTGTGGGAAAGGACCATGCATTCCTCCCAGAAGGCTAAGGAGCCTGGCACCACCACGCCCCTCAATTCACAGGTGAGGACTTGGGGACGGGTGTCATCTCGCCAGGGGAACAGGGAGCTGGCGGCCCCTCTGCCATCCCACCCTCAGCTCCCCGCTCCCGCAGGAGGGGCAGGCACTGTCCTCTCTGAGCGACCAGGAAGGCATTCCTCGGGACCTGAGTTCCGACCCAGGCGGCCCTTACTTACAAAGATGCGAACTCCATCCGCTCTGCTGTGCAGGCCCAGGTGGTGATGTGGCAGGGTAATAGCCTCTTGGAATATGAAGACGCGTGAATTGGGATGCAGCTGAGTGTAATAGGAAAATAAATTTGAGAGGATTCTGATTCTGCCGCCTGCTGCCCAGTTGACCCTGGGGAGCTGTAAGACATCGCTTAGCCTGTGCTGTTCCCTACGGTGCCCAGGGTGCGTACAGCAGCGCCTGACGCACGCTAGGCAACCCCTGCATATAAGCAAACAGCTCATTCTTTTCAAAAAGTCATTGAATCCTCATCATCATGGTTTTGTTATCAGGCTGCCTGGCTCACCTCAGTTCTAAATCTGTGACCCGAGGAAATAATTTAATAATGCTGAGCCTCAGTTTTATTGTCTAGAAAATAAGAGTAATAATAAGACCTACTCGGAACAGCTGTTAAGAAGGCTAAATGAGAGCGAGGCCTAGAAGCTGGTATTTAGAAAATAAACTGTTCTGCTTTTATCTCTCTCTTTACGTGTGGGAGAGGTGGCAGGAAATGAGAGAGTTCAGAAAGGACTATGTTTCGAATGACCTTCAATGAAATTGAAAACTTATTCTTAACAGCATCAAATTTTATGGAACTAATCCCAAACCTCGGGAAGCCTCTTCCACCGTGCTAGCAATATGGCCAAGACAAGCACATCAGCAAGGCTAGTGGGACTTCCTGCCCTCCCTCCCTTCTCCAGTCCTTCCTCCTCCAGCCTGGCCCTCAGGTGGCAGGTGGCATTTGCAAACTTTTTTCTTTTGGTTGCCAAATTCCCAACTGGTTTCCCACTCCTAGAAGTAATGTGCCAAACCCCGAGTGGGCGGTGAATGTGGGAGAAGCTTAAACCCACACCACTGGTAGAAAAACAACCCCCCAAAATCTTATTATAATCTGTTCTTTCTCTCTCTGTTCCTTGTCACCAAGGTAGTTGGAGCCTCTGTCTTCAGCCTCCTCCTCCTCGCATCCTGTCTGATTCATGTGCTGCTGTCTCAGTGCCGAGCCAGCTGCTGCAGGCAACTGCGACATCCCAGGCAGGACTATTAGCAGCAAGAGCATCTGTCGGGAGAGAGTGGGAGAGGCTGGGGGACGCTGCACAGGGAGAGGTGGAGCTCGATGGGCACAGTGAGTGAGGCCATAGCCACCCTGGTATTTAACAACATTTTAATAATAATAATAATAATAATAATAATAATAAAAAATAACTTACGTATTAAGTGCTTTTAAACACATTAGCTTCAATTTTTAAAGAACTCTATGGGACAGGTATTATTATTCCTACTTTATAGATGAGAAAACTAAGAGTCAGAGGTGTTCGTAGCTTGCCCAGCTTGGCATATCTAGTCATTGGTGAACATAAGGTTTAAATGTAGGTCTGAGGTAACACATAGTGTGTGTTTTAACCAGAACTTCCTCTGTTCAGCTCCCCTAACAGGAAAATGATTGAGGGGCTACTTCTCATACAGGCTCAGAGGTGAGGACAAGGGTCATATGTCAAGACCCGTGGGAGAAAGTCTGAGGTGGACACAGGCATGCGCAGGAAGCAGGAGGCAGCGCACTGGCTGGGACCCGCTGAAGACTTACCCTCCAGGTCAGGGCAGGTGCTGAGAAGCTCAACCTGGCAGCAGACACTGACCCAGAGCTGCAGGGAAGCAACGGAGGCCTGCTGTAAAAGCATCAGCTCAGTCCCACTGTCTGAGATGGCAGCAGGCCTTAGTAGCAGAGCGGGTGAGTAGGTCTGGGCGTCGGGCATGGGAGCAGAGGACCAGCGCAGAGGAAGGCAGGCTGGAGGCGGTCAGGATGAGGTGGCCAGCACCTCGGATAGCGAGAGTCCCTGGAGAAGCATGTGAGGTGAACCAGGCAAAACCTAGGAGCAGGGTTCAATCACGCTCATGGCCATTCCTGTGATGAGCATAAAGGAATCTAACATGCTGTCCATGCACATGAGCAGTTATCTCACAGCCTCCTGGAACAAGACTGAGTGCAGCCTGGCAGGCGCCAGCTGTCACGGGAGGGGTCGGGGGGGCGGGGGGAGAGCCTGCAGCCCAGGGAGGGGCAAGTGAGAGTCAGGGGTGGCCTGAAGAAGGCCTCACGGAGCAAGGGGTATGCTGCCATCTCAGTCGGGGGGAAAAGGGTAGGAGGTGGAGGGAAGCCTGAACAGAAGGAGCAGCAGATAAAGAGAACCAAAGGTGGGAGCAGCGGGTGAGTGTTGAAAATTGGCGTTAGATTACGTGGGCGGCAGAGGGAAGATGGATGGGGGCGAGGGGAGACAGGCATTTGGAAGGAAGAAAGAGAAACAGAACCTAAAAGCGCTTTGACAACCCGACAAGGAGTCTGGTACATAACAAAGACCAAGGAAAACTGCATGGATGGCTGCTCTTCTTCCAGAAGCGAAGCTATGGCAACCCTGGGCCAGCGCTGTGTGACCTGGAGCCAAAGGACAGCTTCTCTGTTCAGCAGGCTGAGCACACTCCGCTTCCCACACCTTCCTCTCCACACTCCAGCAGGTCTTGGCAGGACAGTTGAGTTTTGTTTAGAATATTTATCTTAAGCAGAGGAGCAATATGATCTTGCTTTACAAACATTACTCTGACTTCTCTAAGGATGAGGGATTGAAGGGAGATGTGTTAGCTGGATATCAACATTATATAGTTGGGAAATAATGGCTTGAATCACAATGATGGTGGAGATGGAGAAAATTATATATATGAGAGAGAGAGTTGAAGGAATTATCTCACTCACATAATATAATTGTAGAGACTGGAAAATTCAAAATCTGCAGGGTAGACCAGCAGGCTAAAGACGCAGGGGAGAGTTACACTTTAAATACAAAGGTGATAAGCTGGGAGTGGTTCCTTCTCCACCAGAAAGGGCATCTTTTTTCTGTTAAGTCTTCAACTGATTAAGCGAGCCCCACCCACATTACAGAGGCTTACTTCTTTACTCCAAGTCCACTTTTTTAAATGTGAATTTTATCGAAACAACTAGAGGCCCAGTGCACAGATTCATGCACTGGTGGGGGTGTGGCCTGCAGGGATCAGCAGCTGTGGTAGTGCCACTCATCCTGGTCAGATGAGCTGCACTCCCACTGTGGGAGCACACTGACCACCAAGGGGCAGCTCCTGCATTGAGCGTCTGCCCCCTGGTAATCAGTGAGCATCATAGCAACTGTTCAACCAGTCGTTCTGGTTGTCCCACCATTGAATCACTGGGCTTTTATATATATATATAGACTAGAGGCCTGGTGAACAAAATTCGTGCATGGGGGGGGGTGTCCCTCAGCCCAGCCTGCACCCTTTCCAATCTGGGACCCCTCAAGGAATGACCGACTGCCCTGGTAGGATCGGGCCTAAAGGGGCAGTCAGACTACCCTCTCACAATCCAGGACTGCTGGCTCCTAACTGCTCGCCTGCCTGCCTTCCTGATTGCCCCTAAACACTTCTGCCTGCCAGCCTGATCACCCCCTAACCACTCCCTGCCAGCCTGATTGATGCCTAACTGCTCCCCTACCAACCTGATTGCCCCTAACTGCCCTCCCCTGCAGGCCTGGTCACCCTTAACTGCCCTCCCCTGCAGGCCTAATCACCCCTAACTGCCCTCCCCTGCAGGCCTGGGTCCCCCCCCAACTGCCCTTCCCTGTAGGCCCCGTCGCCCCCAACTTCCCTCCTCTGCAGGCCTGGTCCCCCCCAAGGGTGTGTGGAAAGCTTGGCTTCCTCCATTACCGGGGAATCCCAAGCCTCCTGCTCTCTCTGTGGCTGCAGCCATCTTGGTTGGGTTAATTTGCATACTCTCTCTTGATTGGTTGATGGGTGTGGCTTGTGGGTGTAGCAGAGTGATAGCTAATTTGCATATTACTCTTTTATTAGATAGGATACCTCCTTGAACACATTTAAAACAACATTTGACCAAATATCTAAGTATCTTGATTTAAAAATTTCCCAACTCAGGGAAAAATATTTAACTTTCTTAATAACAAAATTTTAGAGATTCAAGCATGAGTATCATATAGGCCAGAAAGCAGGGAACTATAATCCTTGGGCCAAATCTTGCTGTGACACCTGTTTTGGTAAATAACTCTTTTGGAACATCCATCCATATGCATATTGTCTGTGTATTGTCTATGGCAGCTTTCCATGCTACAAAGACAGAGTTGAGGAAATGTGACAGAAACCATCTAATCTGCAAGATCAAAAATGTTTTCCACCTGGTGCTTCACAGGAGAAGCGCGCTGACTCCTGAAACAGACAGTGAGACATCCACGTCTGGAAGGCAGTTTTCGAGTGGGAGCTGGAGACATGAGTGTAGAACAGAGTGTGGATTGGGAATGCCATGAGGCATGGGGACCGGGACAGGGTTCTGAGTGCTCTCACATTAGAGGTGGAGCAGTGGAGCGTGCGAGAGTCAGGAGAGGGCAGTGGGAGGCTCCAGGGAAGCTGGGGGAACCCCCAGAGAATGTGGCATTGCAGCAGCTGCTAGAGGAGAAGTCCCATGGAGGTAAGCTACTCCAGCTCTCCTAAAATGCACAGGAAGATGGGGACCCATGTGCCCCTGTATTTGGCATCACGATGGATGGATGGGTGGCACTGATGATTTTAAATCATGTCATTGAAGTTGTGAAGAATAAACTAGATTAAAGTAAAACAAAAAGAAAATGAGATATAGAGCAGTTAACACACCAAGAATAAACAATGTTTTCTAAGTTACAGGAAGGGGGACATGGATTTATAACTAAATATTTTTGTGAAAATATAACACGCCGAGAAGAGAGTATGAATCACAGGTGTGCAGATCAAACATCTTTCACAAAGTGAGCATACCTGTGTAACCGCTACTCAGATTATAAAACGAAATATTACCAGCATCTCAGAAACCTTTGGTTATAGACTACATGTGTGTGTCTCTCCAATACTGATATGCCGAAACCCTAATCCACAATGTAAATGGTGCTTGGAACGGAGGCCTTTGGTCATTGGGGTAATTTGATCATGAGGTTGGCATTCTCATGATGAGATTAGTGCCCTTATAAAAAGAGTGAGGCAAGGGCTTGCTTTTCTCTCTGCCATGTGAGAAAACAACAGGAAGAGGCCCATCTGCAGGCGAGGAAGAGGGCCCTCCCGGAATGCAAGCATGCAGGCATCCCGACATCAGGCTTTGCACGGCCAGGGTTGTGCAAAATGGATTTCTGTGGTTTAAACCCTGGAGCCTGTCGTGTTTTGTCATGGCAGCCAGAGCAGAACAGGAGGCCTCCCTTGCACACCCCACAGTCTGCTCTGGGTTGGAGATGAACTTCCAGTTTCAGTTGCTTGACAATACCTTTATTTCACTTTTACTTTTGAAGAATATTTTCACAAGGATTGTAATTCTTTTCTTTCACTACTTAGATTAAATTGTAGCAATTACTTCTGAATTCCATAATTTTAGTTGGGAATTGAACCATCAATTTTATTGTTCCTTTGTGGTGTGTGTGTGTGTGTATGTGTTAATTCTCACCTGAGGATATTTTTTCCATTGGTTTTTAGAAAGAGTGGAAGTGAAGGAGGAAGGGAGGGAGGGAGGGAGGGAGAGAGAGAGAGAGAGAGAGAGAGAAACATCGATAAGAGACACACCAATTTGTTTATTATGTCCCAAATGTGCCCTGAACAAGGCTGGGGATGGGACCTGCAACCCAGGTATGCTCCCTTGACCAGGAATTGAAACCCTTTGGTGTGAGGGCCAATGCTCTAACCAGCTAGCAATACCAGCCAGGGCTTACTGTTGCTTTTTTTAATGTAACCTACCTCCCACGACTCATTCCAGCTGCTTTTACAATTTTATCTTTGTATTTGGTGTTTACAGTTTTCTACAATGTTCTCATATGTGTTTGGAATTTTTGTATTGTGCTTGGAGTTTGTAACAATTCTTAAATCTATGTGTTCTAACTATTTTGGAAAAATCTATTTTTACTCCATTCTCTCTCTCTCTCTCTCTCTCTCTCTCTCTCTCTCTTTCCTCCTCTATGAGACTTCAATTACATAAATGTTAAATCATTTTATTTTGCCCAATATGTCTCTTAAGCTCTTTTCTCTATTTTGAGTCTTGTTCTCTCTTTCTGATAAAGTCTATATTACTTTTTTTATAAAGTCTTATTTTCCATTCCAATGATTTTCTCTTCAGTTGATTTTAATCTGTTATTGAATCCATCCATTGACTTCTTAAACTTGATCTATTTTCTTTATTAATTTTTAATTTGATGCTTTTAAAGTATATTTTCCAATTCCCTGATAAAATTTTTCACCTTCCCATCTATTCAGTTGAACATATTAACCAGAATTATTTTAAAGTTTATGCCCCATAAATCCAATATCTGAATCATCTTCAGATATGTTTCTATTGTAGTTAATCTTGGTTCCATTTCTTTATATGCCTAGTAATTTTTGATTGAATGCTGGACATTACACATGAAAAATTAGCAGCCTATAAGTGATGATATTTTCCTTGAATATTTACTTTAGCTACTGGAAAGATTGAGATAGGATCACCTTAATACAGTAAGACATGGAGGTAATTTAAGGTTGATTTCAGCCTTTGTAAGGTACTGTAGCTAGTTTACCTTTAATACTATGGCATAGCCCTTCAGGAGTCCCAAGTAGGATTCTATGTGCTTTCAGGGTCCAGAAAATAAAAGCTCCGCATAAATTATAAGCCTTTTAACAGAAATTTATTCCCAGGTCCTTAATTTTCTCCTGTGATGAATATGAATTGGCAAATGCTTTGGGAGGAAAAGTGGCATAGCGTTTTAGATTTACTTCTCATTGACATTTTAGTCCTCCAATTTCTGGCAGCTTTGGAAAGTTAAAAACTCTTTTTTTTTCCTTTCTCTTTTTCTAGCCCCAAAAGACTTCAGGAAGTCTGTTTATCTGTTATTTTCTGCTCTGATTCTTGACCTCTTGTCGGTTTATCAGTAACAAATATTTTTATTGTGGTAAAATATAAATAGCTTAAAACTTACCATTTTAACTATTTTAGAAGTATACAGTTTGGTGTTTTAAGTACACTCACATTGTTGTGCAACCACCACCACCATCCATCTCCAGAGATTCTTCATCATCTCAAACTGAAACTCTGTACCATTAAACATGAACCCCCATCCCCCTTCCTCTCCTATTTCCTCCATCTTCACGGGAGAAAAGTCTAAGAAGAGAAAACAGGCATGAGTAGATTTGTGGTGAGGGGATGAAAAGCTCCTCCATTGATTTCTATTTTCCAGAAACATATGAAGTCACATCATCATGTGAGAATAAGAGACATGCAGAGTGGGAATGAAAGGTCTGAAGAAAGGAGAGAACTTATGCACAATCGTCTAGAGAACAGGAAGGAGTCGTACCAGAGAAGCACAAGGATGGTGGGGCCTATGGAGCATCCACGTGTGATCTGAGGTCATGACTTTTAAGGGAAACTGGCTGTCCTGACTCTGATTTTCTTTAGTAATGTTTAGCTGGTTAGGGGATTTACCATCTGAATAAGATGGAAGAAGAGAGAGAGGAGTTACAGTGTTTTCAAGGTAATAATTATAAAAATGGGCCATGAAATCTAAGCTAGATAAGAAGACAAGCAAAAATAGCAGAAGACTGATGAAGGGGGTGTGGCCAAGGGACCTAGGATGGCAAGGATGAAAGAATTGTGGCTTTGAGCATTCTGGAATAGGTGAGCAGAACTGCAAAATGATAGTCTAAGATTGAGCTGTTTGAAATATATTTTTTTGTGGAAAATGGGGTAAACTTTCTGGTGCAAAGTTCAAGGTGTGAACACTGGTGTGGGTAATGGAAGTGGGGCAGGATAAAGGTGGTTAGAGGAGAGTAGGTCAAAGACCAAATGACAGCCACAGGAATATTTTGCCCACCAAGAATGATGAGAAGAGTTGGGGTAGGAAGAAAGATTGCAAGCCTGGAGCTAATATACTTAGTCAATAAAGAAATTTCTAGGTCTCTACCTCCACCTGTACACACACACACACACACACACACACACACACACACACACACACTGTGTCAGAAGGCATCCAATGGCTATAAGATCAAACCCTTCAAAATAGCTTTGTACCAGCATGAGATGGTACTAGGGAGCTCATCTGGATTTCCATGTCCCTCACTTTGAGAAGAGATTCTATGTCGATATTAAACTACTTTCTGAATCTAGCTTATATCTGCTCCCGTTCTCTCTAATTAAAAACATTTATTAAGGCCTTGTGAGAATGTCTCTATAGGAGGCTTTGTCGCAGCATTCATTTACCTTATTGAGAAGTGGCTTTGAGGTTTGGGTGGAATTGAGTCCACTCTCCACAGTGTCATTTCCCTTTGACATTCCTGCCCAAGCGTTAAGCAGGCAAACAAGTTATACCCATCAGCGTGGAGTTCGGGACTCTTCAAGGCTGGAGAGAGAGAAGCTCCCATAGGCTGGCATGGGAAGGGACATCTGGACGTGCTTCGGCTATTTGGCTGCCCCGAGGACTGAGTCAGGAACAAGCCTGGAGGATGACAGAGTTTGAAGAATTCTGATTCATCAGTGTCTGAAACCTAGTGAATTTGTTGTGTGTGTGTGTGTGTGTTTTATGAACCCATAAACTGTAGCCATATTTAATCCAGTTTGTTTAGGTTTTTGCTAAATGGTACCTGAAAGCATTGGTACTAATATGAAAATATTTCAGTTGCTGCGGGAAGCCACTACTTGCCAAAACTGTCAGTACACCAAGGAACGCGGAAAGCCGATGGACCTTGGGCGTTAGCAGGGCTTAAGCACCGAGTGTTGAGATAGTGGTGGCTCACGGCAATTCCATAACCTGATAATCCTTTTACTGTTTACCAAACTTTACTTTTGATATGCCTGTATGCATTGCTAAAGGACAAATGTGTATTCAAGTAAATAAAAGGCCAGAAGTCAGTGTGCTCTTCACGAAAGAGACACCCCCTAGTCCCCAATGCCTTCTAAATTCACATTTCTTGTATAGCATTTTCACTTGTGTGTCGGCCCCTCCTTCAGATCATGAACTTAGCCATGCAGGTTGTGGCAAGTTGCCTCTGTCTGTGACAAACTCAACATAGCCGGCGCCAGAGCCTACCAGATCGGTGGTGATATTAACCATGGCTGAAGCCTGACCCCAGCACGGCATAATTGAATGTGCTGTTTCCTGCTGAGCTCTGGCCACAGTCCTCCTGTGAAAGAACTGACTGCTACATGACCGGACAGTTCACTTGAATGTGAGTGCACCTGTTCTCAGGAACATGGCCTTGGCATGGCCCGTGGAGGCTCTGGTCTGATTTCAGGTGAAGAACAGATGCTGTGCAAACTCACTTGCCATCATCAAAAAGGTTCTTGGTGTACACAAGCTTCCACCAACATTACCATTATTTTTTTTCAGTCTCTGCTCCTGGAGCTTGGAGCTGATTTAAGCTGTTTAGCTGTAACAGCTTCTGCCCTGAGGGAATTCGGTGGAGAGAGACCCCAGGCAGCTGATTAGGTCAGAAATGCAGACATGCCTATTGACAATCCGCCCGAAAGCCAAGCACGTCCTTCGCCTATTAGGCTGCCCGAGTTGGCCTCGTCGCGGTCCTGTGCACCTAATGAGGAGAAAGACTCAAAGAATCCACAGAGGACCGCCCCCCTCTCAGCTGGCAACCAGGCTCCTGCTGCAGGAAGCACCTCTGATTTACCTACAGAGGAGAAATGGTGTTCCAGCGGTGGCAGGGTCCAGGGGAGGAAGTAGCCTAACTAGGCTCCCTGGACACCTGGGCTTGTTAGACTTAGGAGCAAGTAGGTCCGGGTAGACAGAGCGGTCCTCTTTGCCTTAGTCCACTTAACACTAAAATACGCTCTAGCTCCCATTCCGCAGCTCTGTTTGGCTGCATGTGCTTTCACTCCAACATGCAGAACAATCCATCCCAGAAACTGAGGCACAAGGTAAGGAAGACGCCAGGAGCTCCATTTGCACCATCTGCCTAGAAATAGTACTTTAGATATATATGTCCATTTTACAGATTCAGAAGTTAAAGTTGTGGAGCAACATCACATCTGAGATCATAGAGCTAATAAGTGCTGCTCCGGAATGCAACCGTCTGATAGCTCTCTTTCTCCTGTAACAGTGGTTCTCAACCCTGGCTGATCTGGAACCACCTGGAAAACTTTTCTAAAATAACTGAAAAAGAGATCCTACCCAAGGTCCTGCCCAGCTCATCAGAGCGTTCTGGAGCAGTGCTGGAACCCAACCCAGCTCACCAGAGTGTTTGGAGCAGCGCTGGACCCCAGCCCAGCTCACCAGAGTGTTCTGGAGCAGTCCTGGACTCCAACCCAGCTCACCAGAGTATTCTGGAGCAGTCCTGGACCTCAACAAGCTCAGCAGAGTGTTCTGGAGCAGTCCTGGACCTCAACTCAGCTCACCAGAGTATTCTGGAGCAGTCCTGGACCTCAACCCAGCTCAGCAGAGTGTTCTGGAGCAGTCCTGGACCTCAACCCAGCTCATCAGAGTGTTCTGGAGCAGTGCTGGACCCCAACCCAGCTCACCAGAGTGTTCTGGAGCAGTCCTGGACCCCAACCCAGATCACTGGAGTGTTCTAGAGCAGCCCTGGACCTCAACCCAGCTCACCAGAGCGTTCTGGAGCAGTCATGGACCTCAACCCAGCTCATCAGAGTATTCTGGAGCAGTGCTGGACCTCAACCCAGCTCACCGTAGTGTTCTGGAGCAGTCCTGGACCCCAACCCAGCACACGGGAGTGTTCAGGAGCAGCCCTGGACCTCAAACCAGCTCAGCAGAGTGTTCTGGAGCAGTCCTGGACCTCAACCCAGCTCATCAGAGTATTCTGGAGCAGTGCTGGACCCCAACCCAGCTCACCAGAGTGTTCTGGAGCAGTCCTGGACCCCAACCCAGATCACTGAAGTGTTCTGGCGCAGTCCTGGACCCCAACCCAGCACACTGGAGTGTTCTGGAGCAGCATTGGACCTCAACCCAGCTCACCGGAGTGTTCTGGAGCAGTGCTGGACCCCAACCCAGCTCACTGGAGTGTTCAGGAGCAGCCCTGGACCTCAACCCAGCTCAGCAGAGTGTTCTGGAACAGTCCTGGACACCAACCCAGCTCAGCTCACTGGAGTGTTCTGGAGCAGCCCTGGACCCCAACTCAGCTCACCGGAGTATTCTGTAGCAGTCCTGTACCTCAACCCAGCTCATTGGAGTGTTCTGGAGTAGTCCTGGACCTCAACCCAGCTCACCGGAGTGTTCTGGAGCAGTCCTGGACCCCAACCCAGCTCACCGGAGTGTTCTGGAGCAGCGCTGGATTCCAATCCAGCTCACCAGTGTGTTCTGGAGCAAACTTGGACATCAATATTTGATAGGCTCCTTCCCGACTGGCTTAAGTTGAAGAGGAACAAGAGGCTATGTCATAGATGTGCAAATTTCCATGTGCATACAGATCGCTGGAGGGTACTGTTGAAAGGCAGACCCTGATTCTGTAGGTCTGGGTGGGGCCAATGCTGCCTTTCTAAGAGGCTCCCAGGTGACATTTATGCTGCCTTTTGGGGACCACACTTTAGGGAGGGAGGCTCTATCAGTGTTTCTCAAACTTTGGTGTTAGTTTATAATTAAAAATTACTTTAACGTGATATATGCTAAATTTTCATAATAAGTAAAGTATTTATTATTACCATAGAAAAATAAAGACTGAGCAACACAGCAGAGGCAATAAGGAGACGTGACAAGAGCAGCTTGTGTCCCGAGCTAGATCCTGGAACAGAAGAAAGACATTCATGAAGAAAGTGTGAAATAAGAGCACAGTCGAGTTAGTTAATAGCAAAGTGCTGCTGTTGGTGCCCTAGTTTCGGCACAGGTGCCACAGTTGAGCAGGACATTAACAAACACAAAAGCTGTGATGGGTATACAGGGTCATCTGTGCTATCTTTGCAGAAATCTTTCTGTAAAATCTAATTTTATTCCAAAACAAAATGTTTATGAAAAGTTTATTTTGGAATAAATTTAGGTAGTAGTGGGGAACACCTCCCCAGTTAATCCTAATACCAGCCAGGGTTGAGAACCACCTTCCCAACAACACTGAAGCAGGTAATCTTCACCCTGGCCTGTGTGGCTCAGTTGGTTGGAGCGTCGTCCTGTGCACTGGAAGGCTGAGGGTTTGATTCCTGGTCAGGGCACATTCCTAGATTGTGGTAGGAGCTCGAATGGGAGGCCACTGATTGATGTTTCTCTCTCTTTCTGTAAAATCAATTTAAAAAAAGAAGGTAATCTTCCACAGTGGTCTCCTTGAGAATATACACACAAATCCATTTTTTTAAAAACATCAGCAAGCATGTCAAACTCAAGGCTGGTGGGCTGCGAGTTTGACGTACTTGCTCTAATGGATCCTATAAACACACAACGTGGTGACTTGTTCTCCTTTAGCTGCGGGATATCCCGCAGTAAAGTGCACGTGCCACCACTCTGCCGCCATCCTTTTCCTGACAGACGTTCACTTTGTCGCCCTGTTTTGGGTCTGTCTCACTGTCTCGTCCCATCAAACCTGTCAGCAGTGTGGCTTTCAGTGTGTGGCTGGTGCTTTCCTGGGTGGTTGGTGAGCCCTGGCTAACTAAGGTGCCTCTCCTCCGGCCATCTGCTGCAGATCCCCTCTGTTTCCAAGCGAACAACAGCACATTCTGAGCTGCTGCCCACGCTCACGCTGCTGGTGTTGGGATTCACTCTTCACCCTCCAGAGCCGAGCTGAGCACATTGTCCTCTGTGCACCCAGGCGGCGGCACTGGGGGTTGCTGGGCAACAGGGGCAGTGAGGATGGAGAATGCAAGAGGGAGCAAAGACCAGTCGGAAACCCACTCCAGGACAGGAGGTGAAACGGGGATAGGACTGCCCGGGAGGGCAGTGGGGGGCAGGCTTGTGTCCTGGGAAGACTCCTGCCTTCCCACCTGGGCTGCCGAAGGGCACTGGTGTAAGATGTAAGCCAGATCCTGCCCCCACTCCCTGCTAGTCAACATGTGTATGATTTCAGTTTCACTTGGAATGAGACACGGTGTCCACACTGTGGCCTCCAGGACCTGCATTTCCTGCTGCTTCCCTGCCCTCACGCCAGGCCACTCTCTCGATTGCCTTGTGCATTCCACTTAGGTCACTGGTCAGTTCGAGGGAGGCGCTGGGCTCTGCGCCACCTCAGTGCCTTTGCACTGGGCTTCCTATTGGGCAACTGGCACCATCTCAGCTCGCAGTTCCCACCTTTGTGGTCACCTCTGCAGGCAGGCCTCTGTGCCCACCTCGCACACCTGTTGGTGCCCACTGTGATCCCCCATAGGTTCCCAGTGCTGTGACTTTCCTATCCCCCAGGCCTCCTTTGCTAGAGTGATGCTCGTGAAAGCAGGCACCTGGCGGTCAGGTTCACCTCTGTTCCTGGTATCCGACCCAGAGTAGGTTAATACATCCTTATTTGAATGGATAATGCCTGAAACGTCTGGGGCATTTCCCTACTTGCAAACTGACATGTTAGCCAGCCAGGGCTCCACAGATGCTGGTAGGAGACAGGATTCCTGGGCCCCGTGTCCATAGCATGATGGGAGAGAGCAGCAGCCAGAGTGCCAGCACGTGTCACGATTCCCGGGCCCCATGTCCACAGCACCGTGCGGTGGGTGACGGGAAGGGAGCCCTGAGGTTAGGGCGTCAGAATCTTTAGACTAAGCAATCAGCGGGCCTGCCCAGAGCACCTACGCTATACTCCAGAGGAAGACACTTTTGGTCTTCCGAGGCTGGTCTCCATGCAAACGTCCTTGAAAAGATGCTCAGAGCAACCTCAATCAGTCCTTTTGCTTTTCAGACCCGCAGAGATGCAACCATGAGGACGTCTCCTTTCACTAGTACCTCCCGCCCAGGCGCTGGCCTAGGAGTTCAGATTCGTCACAAAGGCATGGCATGTGGCCTTTGTCCTGTGTCCGGCTTCCTTCACTTAGCCATCCTCCCGGTTCAACCAGGTTGTTCCAATGGCAGGATTTCCTCAAGAAAGTGGTTTTACAACTAGAATGGTCTCTTACAGAATGGGTGGGTATTTTGTCTCAAGGTTTAGGGCCTATCTATCCTAAACTATGTAAATAGACCTGGCACAATAGCAGTCAATCCAGACCATAAATATTTATATTCTTCAAGTATCTTTCTTTGAACTATGTGGGAATCCCCACAGTAGGTATGGAGGTTGGAGGCAGTATCCAACCCTTGGATATGGGAACTGGGCCCTTTGTAAAGTAGCAGGGCCCCAAACATTTGACCTAGGGTTCAAGGTAAAGTTCTCAGGGTAGGAAACAGTTACTATATATACATAGAGAGGACCAGAGTGGATGTCTGAGTCTATGAACAGGGCCATCACAGACACCTGAAGGTCTGTGCAGGCAGGGCCAGCGTTCACTGGGTTTGTCCTGTGCCAGCACCCAGCACTGCGGGTGCAAACCTCTCACTGATGGTCATTGAATTGAGGATTGGATATTGGAATAGATGAATAAACCAAAGAGGGGAAGGTTTTGATTTCTGTTTGTTTTAATCCTCACCTGAAGACATGGAGAGAGAGAGAGAGAGAGAGAGAGAGAAAGAGAGAGAGAGAGAGAGAGAGAGAGAGGCATCGCTCGGTTGCCTTCCATATATGCCCTGTCCAGGAATTGAACCAGCAACTTTCAGTGCACAGGATGATGCTCAACCAACTGAGCCACTCGGTCTGGCAGGAAGGCAGAAGGTTTTCATTTTAAATGAGAACATAGGTTTTATGTTGGAGGGGTCCCATATCCCAGAAATCTCAACAGCTACATATTGTTTCCTGATTCTCAGGCCCCCAAGTGGAGGGGGGAAATTACATCCAATCTTGCTAAACTTTCCTGGGAACCAAGAAAAAAACTTTTTATTCTTTTTAAGTAGGCCTGAGCCTACTCAGCAGGGAACAGAAGACAGACACAAAGGCAGCGTGATCGAGGTGGCTGACTGCTCAGCAAAGTAGAGAGAAGCACCCACGCCTTTGCCCACAGGTTGTCACTTTAGAAAGTTTAGTTATGAATGGTGGCACCATGAGGAAACGGCAGGGCCCTGCCGTCAAGTGTAAGCTGTCAAGATCTGTTAAACCCCAGTGAACCCAGTGGTCCCGTGACTGCTCGCTGTCCTGGATACACACTTGCATATGTACTGCAGCATGACTTGCTTTAATGAAAAGTTAGGAACAACGGAACAGCTGTCAGAAGAAAAGCTCAATTAAATAGAAGAGATAGTACTGAGCTATGATATAGAATATGTTTGAGCAAAAAGTTGTTTCAAGAATGATACAGAATGATAAACTTGACTTAAGACACATGGAAGATTCTATTTAGTTTTTACACGTGTGCTATTCCCCAAGCTGATGGCAACCACTGACTCTGGGTTAGGGGAGAAGAGACAGATTGGGTGGGTGATCAAAGGAGGTATTAGTTTTATGTGAAGAAACTTCAATTTTGTGGAAGAATGTTTATATGTGCAATGGAGCATAGCAGTTAAGTAGGAGCATAATCTTTAGTGTCAGACCTGAATTTGAAGCCTGACTTTGCCATTGACTAGCTGTGTGACCTTGGACATGTTGCTTAATATCTCTGTGCCTCATTCTCATCATCTGTGACATGGGATGATAATATCCATCTCACAGACATTAAGAAGATTTAAAGCATTAATGCAGATAAAACGCTTAATGTTAGCTATTAATATCATGTGTTACTGAAAGAATTAAAATTAATTGAAAATGTCATGCAAGAAATGAAGGAAGGGAAGAAGGAAAGAAGAAAGAAGGACAGTTTATATTGCTCTCTCCACAGTAAGGGCGGGCTTCCATCAGGAGAGTGTTTACAAAACAGAATGTCCTCTTGAATCCTCTGGAAATGTCGCGTCTCCCTCCCACGCTCTGTGTAATTATCGCGGCTGGAGCTTCTCCTTCACACAGACCCAATCACGCTGCGGCACCGAGAGAGTTCAGACAGTGAAATGTCTTCCTTTCTCTTTCTTTTCAACATAATCTAAATTTAACAAGCCCATTAAGGAAAATGCTTCAACAGGCGACATTGAGCTGATTACAATATTTAATAATCCTACTCCCAAAAGAGGGCTTTTCAACACCAGCGTGGAGCCAGAGCTGTGCTCAATGTAGCCTTTTGTGCCAGGATCATGTGGGGGTGCCAGATGGGGAGCCCCTCTGTGCTCCAGCAGAGAGGGAAATAATTGCGGTCACCCTGGAAGGGCCATGTAGAGTCCCCAGTTCTTGGTAAAGTTGGGATCCAGCTTCCCTCCCCGCACAACAGAACAAGACCCTGTTCCACAGGAAAGGCTGGACCCGCTGTCTGAGGCCCTGCAGCACAGCCCAGGTGCTATTGCAAAGCTGGTGAGCCGCCTCGCTGTTCTGGTCTCTCTCAGCTACAAAGCAAAGGGACTCAACAATGTGAGACTTTGCATCACCAGTTTAGGCCTCTGTGGTTATGATTCTAGCCACTTGCCTTTGCCACGTGACTGGGAGAAGGATGACCTCCCATGAAAGTTGGCTCTGTGAACACATAGCCTTGCCCGTGGGCACAGACCCCGCCTGGACACCCCAAGGTCCCGTAAAGTGCCTCCCGCCAGGCCTGCAAGTGGAAACTTCTCATTTGTGGGGCAGAACCTCCCATTCTGGAAAGGTCTTTATTGGTACGAGGAAGAGGAGAGTCTGCAAACTGGAAATTGGAGATGGGAGTGGACCCCGAGGATCTGGGTCCTGTCCTGAGAGAGGCTGTGTCCCTGCCAGAGACCTGCGGACAGTGGGTGGCTGTGCCCCTGTGGATGGGGTCCCACCTCCGCCTCTGCTGCCGCTGACACTGCGCAGTCCTCTCCCTGCTCCTGTGTGACAGGCACTTCGCCCTGGATGCTCTGGCGCTGTCCCTCGCGGGCCTGTGTCTCAGGGTTGGCTCTCTGGCTGTCTCTGTATTTCCTTCTCTCTTGCCTGCACATTTTCTTTTGGTCTAAAATGTACTGACCTGTGTGGGTGTCTGAGATTATTCGGACTTTTAAAGATTCAAAATGTACAGCCAGATAAAGGAGAAAGTCAGCCCAGAAATCCCAATGCCGGGACCAGCCCATGGTAGCCGCCCTTGACAGCCAGAGCTCACTGTCTGGGGCGGTCCTCAGAGGCCCTGGCTCGGCCTGATGGGGGGCACTGAAATGAACAGCCACCCAGGGCCCCCGAGGGAGGAGGGAGCCGGAGAGCTGGGCATCACCTGCTTTCCTGCCTCATGCCTGTGGGCTGCAGAGAGCAGCCCAAGGCACCCAATGTCAGACCGGCCACTGGCCTCGGCCCCTCGGCTCCGGGGACAATCGGGCTTTGGTCGATCACAGGATGGTCTTATGAGAAGGCTAAAAGGCTGATCCTTCCTATAACTTTAAGTTGAACTTTCCCAACATTTGGAGCCTTCCCAAAGAAGCAGAACCAAACTATGTTGTCAACCTGAAGCATAATAACTTCTATTTTGTAAAAACTGCTGTTCAAAATACTCTGCTATTTTTAGACGGTCCCTTATTCTGTAAATTAACTTTGCTTTTTAGCTGCTTGAATAATAGGGAAGATAAACTTAGCTGCCTGACCTTGTAGTCATCTAACATAAGATCCAGAAAAAGCCTTATTTGGAGACAAAGGGCTGGAAAGATATAAAAAGGGAAAGCTTCCTCCATGTTTTTGTTCAGATTTTCTTGGAGGTGACTCCACTGAGACCGCCGACATAATAAAACTGTGTGACTCCATTTCTCTAAGCGTCGCTTGGTTTTTCTCTGGTCTCTGTAACACTTGGAGCACTAGCCTCAGTGTAAACACACAGCAGAAAGGCACTGCCTCCTAGAAGATGCACAGTGTGTTCCTATGGCTGCCGAAAGCCTTTCTCCTTCCCCACCCTCCCCCACTGCACAGGGAGGGGCTAGAGGCTGCCTGGCTGGGACGCAGAGGGGACAGCCAGGGGGCCTGGCAGCCAGCCCCACACTGTTACTGCCTGCTTCTCCCGAGGTCCCAGGCCATGTGAGAGTGCAACCTGGCTTATACACCAGGACCTAACCTGATGCTTGACACACAGTCAGAAAAAGTATCTATTTGCTGAATTTGAGAAGCAGAAGGAGGTCTCAAACCAGGCAGAAGGCTCTGCGCTGCCCACCCAGCCCTTTGACCTGGCTGCATCCTCCCCCCCACCAAACCCCCGGCTTTCTTCTTGAGATGAAGCAAATTTATACCTAAGAAATAGTGATATGGCTGCTTTCAAGGAGCAGCTGGGATACATCAGGGAGGAAAGGAGGCAATTTAACCTGTATTAAAATAATCTTGGATTTAAAACAAAACATACATAGAAATTATCCTATCAAATATAGATCTCACTTTAAGTTTGGTAGTTAATATAACACCACAATGGTGAATTGTTTTAAATGGACAACTATATCCAGTGAAAATAAAGTTTCTCATTAACCCTCTTGGTCAGCAAATAATGGTCCCCAGAGGTGCCCGAGTCCCGCCCCTGCAATCTGTGTGGCAAAAGAAACTTTGCCGACATGATTAAGCTCATGATTCTGAAATGGGAAGATTATCCTGGTTTATCCAGATGGATCCAGTGTAATCACAGGGTCCTGCTAGGAGGGAGGCAGGAGGGAGAAGGTCAGAGTCGGAGAAAGAAACTGGCTGAGTGATGCGAGGCTGTGAGTGGGCTGTGTGGCCTCAGGCTGGAAAAAGCAATGGAGTGAGACTCCCTTTGAGCCTCCAGAAGGAATAGGGACCTGTGGACCCGGCACTGTCCGATAGGGGGCACCATTTTAAACCACTGAGTGAGTGGTGATTTGTATTAGGAAACTACTACAACCCTGACTTCTCATTCCCCTTCCGGAGGCAATTACTCTTCCCTGTTCTCTTGTCTCCTTCCAGAGACAGTCTAGATAGATAGATAGATAGATAGATAGATAGATAGATAGATGATAGATAGATTATAGATAGATAGATAGATGATAGATAGATTATAGATAGATGGATGATAGATGGATGATAGATAGATGATAGATAGATGATAGATAGATAGATAGATGATAAATAGATGGATAATAGATAGATAGATAGATAGATAGATAGATAGATAGATAGATAGATAATAGATAGATGATAGATAGATGGATGATAGGTAGGTAGATGATAGAGTGAACCCTGAAAAAAAAAGAAGACACCTATTAAGTAGGGCTCCTGTTGGCTAACTGGGCTAAAAATTTTTTTTAAAGCAAATTTTAATTTTTTAAAAAGAGACCTAGCAGGCATTTCTGCTCAGGGGGGTCTCAGCGAACTGCACTCCTTGGAGAAGCCTCTACTCTGACCTGCCTGCCTTTTCACTAACCTGCCTGCCTGCATTATAAAGGTTTCCTGGAATCCTATTTCAACCAATAGGATGGAGGCTCTCCCCATCCAGTCAGAGCTGCACAGCTCTGTCCAATCAGAGCAGCTCTATTCTGACAGATAGATAGACAGATGATAGATAGATGGATGATAGATAGGTAGGTATCTGTCTGACCAATCAGGGACCAGGGGCAGGAACTTCCGCTTCATAAGCCAGCTCCTCTCTGGCTAGGATAGTGCATTTTCCACAGAAAACGGAAGACTGCGCTTGCCGGGTGGGAGTTGAAGAGGTCTTCACAGCCATGCCATATTACCATAGACCTGTTTGCACTTCATAAAGTGTCTTCTTAACTGTACCCCAAACTGGGGATTCCTGTTGGTGTTGAATTGATGCCAATGACCATTGGTTGACAATAGATATAGAGATAGATATGAGCATGTATATGATAAATTCATAGATACATAGAAATGGATATGAAGATACATAGGTAATAGAGATGACATACATGTCATCTGACATCTACTGTAAGCCATCACAGATACTAAGCATATGTTTATAGGTATGTATGTATAGTTTCCGTGTGACACACAGATAACAATACTGTACATTTTTCTCCACCTCCCTGTTTTCTTCTAATGGTATATCTCAGAGACCTTTAATATCAGTGCCCATAGATATGCTTTGTTTCTCAAAATACATATTTTAATTAAAAATATGAAAAAACTCGGCAAGGAATTCCTCGAGACTCAGTGTGCTTTGGCTTGTTTCTAGCACCACGGGTCTCCCGGATGGGCCCCTTCTTTGGCTCCCTGAGGAAATTTATAGACAGTTCACTGGGTGGTTCTGATGCTCCATCCACTTCTCTCTGCCCCCTCCTACATCCAGGTCTCCTTCTAACAAAGAAAGTCAGGCCGGAAGTGGCATCAGTGATGCCTGGGAACAGCGCACTTCTCCCACACATGCACTTGTCCATTAGAAATCACTGGACCAGCAGCACTCATTTCTTTGAAACCAGGCAGTCCTGGTTCAAACTCTGGCTGAACACCTACAACATGTATGAGCCTGCCTTGCTGCTTCATCTGGGATGATAGCCTCTGAGTATAGCAGCCTCATTACTTTGTGGTGTTGAAGATTTAATTAAGAGAGTCACTGTGTACCTAGCCCAGTACCTTTGTTGGAGCTCCCCAAGACCCTCCTCAGGTTTCAGGATTCTCAAGAAAAACTCAAAAAGCTGTTATGTTTAATTATAGTAAAAAGATACATCTTAAAATCAGCCAAAGAAATAGACACATAGGCAGAGCCCTGCCAGCTGTCCCATTCCAGCAGCATCACGCAGAGAGCACTCAATTCTCCTGGCAATGCCACGTGTCTGTGTGTGCACCGTCTCCAACCAGGAGGGTCACCCACTCCTTGGCATCCAGGAATGTTAGGGGTCAGTCACAAAGCGCGGAGTGCCTCCAACCACCTGAATGTCAAAGTGCTATAGCATGCCCCGAGCCTCGGGGATGCAACAGTAATTATTTGCCATTAATCACATTGTTAGCATAAATCAGCGGGCATGGCTCAGAGTCTCAGACACACAAAGACACTCTTAGGAGGCAGGATATCGCTCAGATACTCACAGCCCTCTCCCAGCAGCTGGCCACGGGCCAGTCCTAAAGACCTTTGGAATGTAAATAAAGCTCTGTTTCTGTCTCCCAAACCTCCACTCAAGCAAGATTACGAATAAGCCAACAATAAGCTCCCAGCCCTGCGCACTGCCTCTGTGCTGAGCACGGCTTCAGTGCCATCCCACTTGATTTTCACAATAATTCTCAGTGGTGTCACTTGTTTCCTGTTTTGCAGAAGATGAAACCAAGCCTGAGAAATCGAGTAATTTGTTTAATATTATCCTGCCACTGTGTTTGGGGCCAGGATTCAAGTCAAGCCTCTAACAACAGAGCCAACACTATAATCATCTCTACTTGCCCTGCATTTACCAAAATGGGCACCAACAGAGACCAGGGAGATGGCACGTTCACCTGGATGCCCAGCAAATTCACACATTTTCTCATCTCTTTCCTAAATGTCAATTCCCCAAGGAAGAGTTCTGTAGATTCTCAAACTTAATTCAATCTACCTGTCACACACCCACAACTTAAGACAGTCAGGAAGAAATGGAGACTTAGGTCATGAGAGGAAGTCAGCAAAGGCAGGTGCCTCCTGCAGCTGCCAAGAGCCAGTGGACAGCCTGTCCTTGGCAGGAGGGAGGGCCCAGCGGCCTCCGCCAGCTGTCAGCGAGACTCATCCTGACGGGCCCCTGATGGCTCCTGTCTGGGGAAGTCGAAGAGTTGGATGTTTTTGAGGAAGGCATTTGCTGAGGGAAAAGGGCATGGCATTTGTACAAGCTTTTAAATCATTATTTTAAATGTTAAATGTTTAAGTTTCTTGGACCCTGGAGAAAATCCCAAATCACTCTATTATTTAAAGCTCACATAGTTGTGCATGTTATTGCTTCTTCAAAGCACACAATAACACGGTAACAACAATCATTTAAAATTCATAGTAGCTATTTTTCATATGTATTATAAGTTTCTTGAAAGCAAGAATAATTTCTGATTTATTTATCAATGACTAGAAGAGTGCCTGCCTGGCACTCAGCAGACTTATCAATAAATGCTTGATGAACAAGTAAATGAATAAATTAATACAGTGTTATCAGTGGTATGTTTTCCTTAGATGTTTCATCCATTTGAGGATGAAATGTTATTCTATGAGGATAGAAAGAAAGTAATACGGACTCAACTGTGTGCTCCCAGCATTCATATGTTGTAGTTCTAATCCCCAGTGTGACTGTATTTGGAGACAGGGTCTTTAGAGAGGCCATTAAGGTTGAGTGAGGTCATAGGATGGAACTCTGACTCCATAGGTCTGGTATCCTTTATAAAAAGAGAGACCAGAGAGCTCACTCTGTCTCCACCCTGTGAGAACACGGTGAGAAGGCAGCTGTCTGAAAGGGAGGAAGGGAGATCTCATCAGAAACCAAATTGGCCAGCACCTTGATCGTGGACTCCCCAGACTTCAAAACGGTAAGAAAATGCATTTCGGTTCTTTAAGCTGCCCAGTGTGTGTTGCTTTGTTATGACAGCCCAAGAGGACCGATCAAAGGCTGTAGAGGTTACCTGCATAGCCTCAGAAGCAAGATTTGACTGAGTTCAACCCCCATCTCTGCAATTTACAAACTTTGTAAGTTTCAGCATATTAATTATCCTCTCTGTGCCTCCATGTGCACATCTATATGGTGAAGATAACGTTAGTCCATCTCACAGGGCTTAGGGGAGGAAATGGCTTATCCTTCCATGGAAAGTGCTTAGAACAGAGCCGGGGGCATGGCATGTGCTGTATGCATGAAGCTGGCTGTGTTTCTGCAGATGTCCACAGCAAGGTCTCATCCATGTGCCCTTTGGCAATGGATCTCACCATTCCTTCCTGGAGAGGTGGAGTCCATGTTCCCTTTTCTAGAATCTGGGTTTTCCCTGCAATCTGCTTCAACCAATGGGATGTGGTAGAAGAGAGCTGTGTATTTAAGACCAGGCTTCAAGGATCAACTTCCATCTTCAGCTCTTGGAACACAGATTTTTGAAACTCTCACCTGTGAGGAAGCTAAATTAGCCACACGGATGTGTGAAAGGAGGAAAAGCAGGCCCCAGCTGACATTCCCAAATGAGCTCCCAGAAGACATCCAGTGACATTGTCAGCCACGTGAGGGAGACTGACTTAGATCCCCCGCCCCCTTTTCCAGAACCTCAGCTGATAACATGTGAACCAGGAATCCCACCTGAACACCCACAACATGATGAAAATAGTCTATATATATATAAAAGGCTAATATGCTAAGTGTCCATCCAACCAGTAGCTATGATGCACACTGACCACCAGGGGTCAGAACCTCAACACAAGAGCTGCCCTGTTGCAGTGTCTTGGCAGCAGCAGTTCTCGGGTGATGCACCCTGAAACCAGAGAGGAGGGAGCCCGATTCCTCTCAGGGCCATGTGAGTCCACCTTCAGCCATGGGTTATGTTGTTTCTGGGACAATGTCGGCCCCAAATCTGGTTTACTGCACACTTGCCTTTGCGTTCCATACCCTGTACACCCTGTACTATGACAGCAACTTTGCAGAGTGCTCTCTTGCACTCCAGGACCCCTCAGGGGATGTCAGAGAGCCAGTTTCAGCCCAATCCCTGCAGGCCAGGCCGAAGGACCCCACCTGCTGAAGGGACCCCACTCACTCTGCAGACTCCCTTCTGGTCTACTGTTGATACTTTCTATTGAGTTCTTTATAGCAGTGATGTTATTTTTCATTTCTTCTTGGTTCTTCTTGATTTCCTCTTGGTTCTTACACATATTGTTGACTTTGTCTTCCATTCTTTTCAGCCATTTCTCTGAATTCTTTCTCTGACAGGTTGCTTGCCTCCATTTCATTTACTTCCTTTTCTGGTGATGCCTGCTTTTCTTTCATATACAGGCTGTTTCTTTGTCTCCCCATGGTCTCTCTTCTCTGGGTGTTTGGCTATGTAGTTCTCTCTCTCCTGCGTTGGTTTAAAGGCACAAAATACAACACAACAAGGCACTGAAAACAAATGTATTCACAATGCTAATAACCCCAAATAAAGGTGACCACCAGAGAAAAGAGAATTAGGGGATAAGAAAGAAAGAAGAAAAATAAAAGGAGTGCAAAATGAAAGAGAAGAGGAAAAAAAAGTAAGAGAGAAAAGAAAGAAAATAAAAAAGAAGGGGGGTGATACCTTAATCAATAAAGAAATTTTAAAAAAAGAAGGGGGGAAAAACTACTTATATGGGGAGAAAACTCCAATAGGTCAGCCACTAATCCCAACAAATGCAAGCAACAAATACCTAGAGATGAATGTAATCTACAAACAACAACTAATATCAAGCAAGGAGAGGAAAAACAGAAGCAAAAAACAAACAAAAATAAAACAAAAACAAAAAGAAAAACAATCTCACAAACAAGCATAAAAAAACCAATATAATCAACAATCAACCAAACAACAACAAGAGGACAGAGAGAAAAAAAATTTGGATAGTGAAGAAAGAGAAGAGAGAGGTATGTATGGACTTAGAGCAGAGGCTTGGAAATTAGATATATAAGTAGGATGAATTTTTAACAGGGGGTAAAAAGAAGGAATAGGGAAAATCTAAAGCAGGAATAGGGTAAGAGAAACAGGACAACAAATGGGGAAAAGTGAGGAAGAGAGTGTTGGCATAAAGATAAAGTTGAGATAGAGTAAAATGATGCTAAAGGAAAGATGAAAATAGAATGTAGAACACTAATCCCAAAATAAAATAAAGAGAAAATAAAATGACACTTTTAAAAAAAGGTAAAATAGTAGTAGTAATAATACTGATTAAAAATAAAAATGTAATAATTAAAAAGGTAAAATCAAGTGAGAAAAAAGAAAAAAAATTAGTTTAAGTAAAAGATGAAAAAAATAAATAAATAAAAATGTGCAGTAGTGAAGGTCATTCACTTCCTCTACTGTTCTGTTTGGCCTGTCTGTTTCCCAGTCAGGACAGTATTGAAGTTCGCTGTGTTCCACTGCTCCTCAGTGTTGTAGGCCACAATTCTGATTTTCAAGCAGGCAGTACTTCTTTGTTTCTTATACTCCTTTATTTGTGTTTACACAAGAGTCGATTTGTGATTCAACACTGGGGTGGCAGTGTTTCTGGATTGACCTCCAGATCTATAAGTCCTCTCTAGCTAGTGCTTAGATTTTGTTTTCCCTGTCACATTTAATACTGGTTTGGGGGAATGGGCTTCCCCAGAGCTGGTTCTCTGATCGTTATTCCCTGCTCTGAACACCAGGTTCCACAAAAACAACTTTCCCCTGCAGTCTCTTAGAGTGTCCCCAATTGGGTGATCCTATGTTCTTGGCTTAGTAATCAAAAGCAAGGATTTAAAGAGGAAAAAAAGAAAAAAGAAAAAAAGAGCCAGAGTAAGTGCACAACTTTTACCCTACAGCGCTGCGTGCAAGGCTGTGCAGTCTTTTTTCCCCTGGCTCTAAGCCACCGGCACACTGTTAAAATTTTTAGGCTGCTCTTTTGCACCCAGTTCAGCTATGGGTTGCTTTTAGGGTTCCCTTCTGTTAGCAGCCCTGTGGATCCCCTTGACATTCATGGATCACGCTAGCCCCAATGGTGGCGGATTTTGGGGGGGCGCAGACTTCCCCAGATCCTCTAGCTCCCGTTGTACACATTTCTCTCTCCTGCCTGGATCACAGGCCTCACCTTTTCCTAGGCAAAATCTGACCTTTCCATGAGAAGGTGCAGAGCTCCTCCGTGTCTGCATATTTGCATTGCTTGGGGTCCAGTGTTCCTGGGTTTGCAGCTGTTCCCTGGGTGTTGTTTTTGTAGATTCTTCTGCAGACTCCCTTTGAGCCATGGTGCCACCCCAGGTGTGGCCAGCCAGGGAGGGATCACAGGAGGTTGGCTCCAGGGCATGTCCAGCCTGTCTCACACAGTCCTGCCCATGGGCCACCTTCTAATTAATTTCCTTTCAATGTGTGCAAATCCATGCACTGGGTCACTAGTAAATAATAATTGTTTTAAGGCATACAATTTAGGGTGGATTTTACACAGAAAGAGATAATTCAAACAGAAATGAGTACCAGAAGTTATGTCCTGTGTAACAAAACCCTCAATAATGTGGTAGCAGCTTTGGGTTTGGAGATAGCATAGCCTGAAGGGCAGGGTAGTAGCTGTAATATTCTTTGTTAAGGCTCCAGAAAAATATAACAAGGTATGTCATATATATATTCTTTATAATAAAAGCCTAATATGTTAAGTGTCTGGTTGTCCAGTGACTGGTTGACTGCTCAACTAATCAAAGCATAATATGCTAACGATATGCTAAGGCCGCTAAACCACTCGCTATGACATGCACTGACCATCGAGGGCAGACAGTCGACCAGTTAACCAGTTGCTATGATGTTCACTGACCACCAGGGGGCAGATGCTCCAACTGGTAGGTTAGCTTGCTGCTGGGGTCGGGCCTATCAGACTGACCAAGATGGGCTGGACATGCCCTGGAGCCCTCCCATGGTCCCTCCTCAGCCCGATTATGTACCGGTGGGGTCTTTTGGCCTGGCCTGCATCCTCTCACAATCTGGGACCGCTCAGGGGATGTAAGAGAGCCAGTTTCAGCTCGATCCCGCAGGCCACTCCCCTCAGGAGGGCGCCAGACACAGGGCTCACAGCTGGCAAGTGCTGCTGTGACAGTGCAAGTCTCTCCCCATCAGGACTGATTGAGCGCGAGCCCGCAGCAGGTGCAGTGGGGCTGGGATGAGTGGAAGTGGCAGGTAGGAGCTGCAGGTGGCATTGGTCTGTGGGGTTTCAACTCAACCCCTGCACGCCATCCAGAGGGATCCCACCTATGCACAAATTCATGCACCAGGCCTCTAGTGTGTATATATACTGAGTGGCCAGATTACTATGATCTCTGAATGCATAATAATCTGGCCACTCAGTGTGTGTGTGTGTGTGTGTGTGTGTGTGTGTGTGTGTGTGTGTGTGTGTATGAGGCCCGGTGCATGAATTCGTGCATGGGTGGGGTCCGGCCAGCCTGGCCAGGGGAGGGGGGACATGGGCGGTTGGCCAGCCTGGCTGCTGGTCGAACTCCTGGTCGAGAGGACAATTTGCATATTAGCCTTTTGTTATATAGGATATACACTGAGTGGCCAGATTATTATGCATTCAGAGATCATAATAATCTAGCCACTCAGTAAATAGCAAAGCATGGAAAAGCACCTATGAAGAACATTACATTACAGTTGACCCTTGAACGATGTGGTATTGGGGCACCACCCTCCTCGCATAATCTGCATATGACTTTTGACTCCCTCAAAACTTGTCTCTTGGTATTTTGTATTTGGTGGGGATTGAGTCCAGGACCCTCTCAGATACCGAATCACATGAGCTGAAGTCCTCTATATGAAATGTCCCAGATCAAAGCATATAGTGATCCTTTCGCATCTGTGGGCTCTCAACTGTGGGTTGAAAACAGCACAGGTATTACTGAGAGAAAAAAAAGCCTTGTATAAGTGGACCTGCAGAGATAAAACCCATGTTGCTCAAAGGTCAGCTATATCTCTAAAGCAGGTTGGTGGGTAAGCTTTGTTTGCTCTGTATTTATTTGCATTTAGTAAAAATGAACATCTGTAACTTTGAGGATATAGTTTATTACTTCTTAGTGATAAGATATACACATACACACACAGCACCCTGAAACTGCCATGCCTCCTAGATGCTCATCCCCTTTCTACTGCAAGGTCTGGTGGGCCAGGTGTGCAAATCCCTGTCACTGAGCCCCGGTTTTCTCACCTGCAAAATCGGACCCCCGTGACCTTTCATACCCAATGGAGCTTGACAAAAGAGAGCCCTGGGACTTCCAAGGCTGACCTCAAGAGGGCTGTGGTGTCCACCTGTATCTCCTGGAGTCCTGACCTTAGTACAGGCTTCATGCCGTGAGGAAGCCGAGGCCCTGGGAAAGGCCCACATGGAAGCTTACAGAGGCCTCTGTCCTCAGCTCAGCCGACCTCCCAGAGAGCATCCAATGACGACATGACCCCTGACCTTGAGGAAGGCCACTTTAGAGCTCCTGCTTCCCTGTGGGTCCCCGGCAACACTGATACCACGGGAAGCAGAGGCGCCATCTAGTTGGGTCACAGAATTGTGAGAAATAATAACTTGCTTTATGCAACTATGCTGTGGTGTGGTTGTTGCACAGAAACAGATAACCAAAACAAGGAATGTTAGTTGTTACTGTGATTTTAAAACATATATATTTCTGTGGTGTTTGATTTTCCTTTCATTGGCTCCGGCCCACCCTGGATTCAGTGGAGAAAGGGTCCTCAGTATGTTCAGGCATCGCTCGACCTTTGCTTGCGGTGAAGCAATTCTGCACATCACTTATTCACAGCCTGCCAGAGCCCAAATAGAGTCACAGATTGGGAGAGGCAAGATGACACAAATACCTGTCAGATAACATGATGAAGTTTAACAAGGATGAATGTAGCCCTGCATTAGTATTAAAAAGCCACCTGCCACGGGCATGTGGCTTAGCAGAAACATAGACTTAAAAACTCAGCCTTGCCCTAGGTTTGGGTCAGTGGATAAAGCGTCAGCCTGTGGACTTAAGGGTCCCAGGTTTGATTCCAGTCAAGAGCACACGCCCAGGTTGCAGGCTCGATCCCCAGTTGAGGGCGTGCAGGAGGCAGCCAATCAATGATTCTCTTTCATCATTGATGTTTCAATCTCTCTCTCCTGCTCCCTTCCTCTCTGAAATCAGTAAAAATATATTTTAAAAAACAACTCAGCCTTTTTTTTTTTTTTTTTTTTGCATGATGTTTATAAGTATCGAGGGAGTGATGAGGCGGCCAAAAAAGCTCATGTGGTTGTGGACAGTATTAACAGAAGCAAAGCACCAAGAATTAAGAAAGGCTATATGTTTACTCTACTGGGTCAGACCACACATAGAAGATCCATGTTTGCCCAAAGCACTTGAAAACTGAAATGGAAAAATGGAGTCAGTTCTGGGGAGAGTGACAAACCAGTGTTAGAGAGAGAGCAGTCATTCCCTGCCATCTGGTAGCTTGTATGGGGATGAACCCCCGTGAGCCAACAAGGTAATCTTGGAGAGGTAAGAGTTATAAAGCAAATGAATAAGGTTGAGACAAAAGGGTCAGTGGGACTGGAAGTCTTTATATTGCTTATTCAAAGAAAACCTGTCCACAAAAACGGAATCTTAAATGAGACTTAACTCATGAGAATAAAGTTATGTAAAAGAATTGGGAAGCAGCTCAGCCAGCGTGGCTCAGGGTTGAGCATTGACCTATGAACCAAGAGGTCACAGTTGGATTCCTGGTCAGGGCACATGAATGGGTTGTGGGCTCCATCCCTGGTGCGAGATGCACAGGAGACAGTAGATCTCTCTCATCGTTTCTCTCTCTCTCTCTCTCTCTCTCTCTCTCTCTCTCTCTCTCTCTCTCTTCCTCTCTGAAGTCAATAAAAATATATTAAAAAAAAAGAATTGGGAAGCATATTTCTAGTTCATAGAAGCACAAAGTGGAAATATTCCCCACCTGGGACAAGTTGGACAAGGAGAGCAGTGTGAGCTAAGAGAAATTGGGAGGCGGGATGGGGAGGAGGGTGGTCGCATCCATCCTGAATTCAAATGTTGTTCTAGTGTTCTCAAAGCATTGCTGTCCCTGCCATGTTATGGGTCTTGAAGTCAGGTTTGGGGCTTGACTGATACGATGCTTGTGCATAGAAGGTATAAGGAAAGGGGCCCAAGGAGCAGCCCAGAATGTCCTCAGAGGCCGGCATGTGGAGTTTAGGGTCAGAGTCTGTGTGTCCCCAAAAGGTGATGCTGTCATCTTGATTGGTGAAAACTACAGGGGCTTGTTCAGCTCAGCAAAAGGCAGAGCTTTCTATTCCCATATCCAGTGACAGACTCTGTCCTGATAGGTAGTGAGTTTCTCAGGGCAGGAAGCATCTGAGTGAAGTCTGGGTCCTGCCTGAGGTGACGGTAGCTGGACATCACACAGCTGGGCACATGCCACAGTTGGGAATGGTAGACATGCTATTAAATAACATTGAATCCAGCAGTAAAATGGTTATTCCTTTTCACCCTGTTGGGTTTCATCCCCATACAACAAGGTTGTGTGTTCAATGCCTGGTCAGGACACATACGAAAATCAAACAGTGAATGCATGAATTGGGTGGAAAAACAAATGAATGCTTCTCTCTCTTTCCCCTGCTCCCTTTCTCACTAAGTCAATAAATTAAAACAAAAAGTTCCCTAGCTGGTGTGGCTCAGTTATGTGAGCATCATCCCATGCACCAAGAAGTTGCTGGTTCGATTCCTGGTCTGGCTCAGTCCCTAGGAGGAAGCATGCAGAAGGAAGTTGATCAGTGTTTCTCTCTCCCTTCCTCTCTCTCTAAAAGTAAATGAAAACATATTTTTAAAAGTAATTCCTTCCTATTATTCCAGTTTTGTCAAGGAGAACATCTCATGTGTCCTTAGTATCTAACATTTGCTCTGTATCCCCTTTTATAAAAGGAGATAAATCCTTAGGGAAAGATTCTTCCTTGCAAGACTTTTAAAACTATTTCACTCTTATTGTATTTATTTATATGTGGATGTATATATTTAAGGTAAATGGTGTGGAATTTATATTTATGGCAGTAATTTAAACAGTACTTTTATAATAAAGTACATTATTAAAGAATCATTTTGATTTAAAGAAAAACATCATGCATACAGGCATGGATGCTGTATGCTGTGGGCTGTAACTATGGGGAAAACACTACAGTGCTAAGAACATAAGTGCCCGTCCGAAAGCCCTGGTTAGACCATAAAGTCTTCCCCGGTCCAGAGCTCCTCAGACCCCATAGGATGAAATTGGGTTTAAATTGCTTTGCTGATTTTCAGAACCAAGTCAGCCCTTTTTAGGAAAGCAGCAAGCCAGACTCCATTACGCATGTTTGGTTGAGTGGAAGCGTCCTGTCTAAGGATTTTGGCCCCACTCTTTGCTATCTTGTTTAGTTCCAGGTTCAGAAAACCCCAGTGTCAGTGGATGTTCTGTGTAACCAGGTGTTGGGTCCAACACCAGCCAAGGTGTTGCTGTGAAGGTGACTTTCCGATGTGATTGACATTTACAACCAGTGACTTTGAGTAAAACAGATTAGCCTCCATAATAGGGGTGGGTCTCTGCCAATCAATTGAAGGCCTTATGAGCAAAGACTTAGGTTTTCCGACCAAAGCAGAAATTCTGCCTCTAGACTACAACATAGAAATGCTGCCATGGTTCCAACTCTTGGACTCGAGACTCAACATCAACTTGACCTGGGAGACTAACCTGCCCTGCAGTCTCACACTTGCCAGCCCCACAGTCACATGAGCAACTCCTCAAAGTAAGTTTCTCCCTCTTTCTTGACAGATAGATAAGAAGAACATCTATATCTATCTATATACCTACTAGAGGCCCGGTGCATGAAATTCATGCATGGGGGTGTGTGTCCCTCAGCCCAGCCTGCACCCTCTCCAATCTGGGACCCCTTGAGGGATGTCCGACTACCCGGGCCTAAATGGGCAGTGGGACATCCCTCTCACAATCCAGGACTGCTGGCTCCCAACTGCTCGCCTGCCTGCCTTCCTGATTGCCCCTAACCGCTTCTGCCTGCCAGCCTGATTACCCCCTAACCACTCCCCTGCCAGCCTGATTGATACCTAACTGCTCCCCTGCCAGCCTGTTTGCCCCTAACTGCCCTCCCCTGCAGGCCTGGTCTCCCCCAACTGCCCTTCTCTACAGGCCCGGTCGCCCCAACTTCCCTCCTCTGTTGGTCTGGTCAACCTTAACTGCCCTCCCCTGCAGGCTTGATTGCCCCCAACTTCCCTCCCTTGCAGGCCTGGTCCCTCCCAACTGCCCTCCCCTGCTGGCCTGATTGCCCACAATTGCCCTCCCTTGCAGGCCTGGTCCCTCCCAACTGCCCTCCCCTGCTGGCCATCTTGTGGTGACCATCTTGTGTCCACATGGGGGCAGCCATTTTTGACCACATGGGGGCAGCCATCTTGTGTGTTGGAGTGATGGTCAATTTGCATATTACTCTTTTATTAGATAAGATATCTATAATTTCTCTCCCTATGTGTGTCTACATATATAAAAAGCAGCAACAAGAACCATGGAGGGATTTCTTGTTTTGTGCTACTAATATTATGGAGGTGGGCTTCAGGTAATATTGATCCAGGGGCTCAAAGGGTAGCATAAAAATTTATTTTTACCAATTTCTTGGCTCTGATTTCTGATTGTAAATTCATCTGCAGCTTCTACAAGGTGGCCCTTGGCAGCTTGCATCCTTCCAAGTTCAAGTTCAAAAGTGAAGACAGTATCTCACTCCCCAACAGTTCAATTAATTGTGCTGCCTCTGGCTCCAATAATCACATGCCCATCCCTGAACGCATCACTGGGGTCAGAGAATGGACTCTAATTCCCTCAGCCAGAGGCCTGGGAGTGGAGAGGATTGGCTCCCCAGAGGGAGTGAATTCAGGGGATTATTATCAGAACGAGGGTGGGAGGGTTTGGGACAGGAATAGCAGATCCATTGTACTGGTGATTCTCAAACATTAATGTGCACAAGAATCACCGGGGGATTGGTTAAAATAAAGGTTCTGATTCATTAGTTCTGTGATGGGATTTGAAATTCTGTCTCTCGAATAAACTCCGGGTAATTCTGATACTGCTTTGAGGAACCACACTTCGAGTACCAAGCCAATATACCGTTAGTGATAAGGGCCAGGGTCAATGAAAGCTCTGCCTCCATTCAGCATGTTACCAGCCGCTCCAGCCCTTCAGTGAGGCCCGGGCTTCCACACGCACAGGAAGCCCGTCTCCTCCTGGCCTGCTGGGGGCATGGACAGAAAGCTGGTCAGATGCATAAACCACACAGCAAGAGCCCCGGGGCTGCAGGGTAAGTGAGGACAGAGGAGGTGCCCCCAGGTGCCTTTGTGCAGAAGTCTGCACTCCTCAAGACTTACACAACTTGCTGCTGGATCAGAGCACAGCCCCGAGCTGCTGTTTGCATTCCAGGAGCAGGATTCACTGGAGAAACCAGAGGTCAAGGTAGAGTCAGACAATTTCATGGTTGAAGACTTTAGCCCATACTGCACACTTCTCCGATAAGGTGTTTGTTGCTGGAGGGGAAATTTGAACTTTGTTGGACAAAGGAGACCAAAGTCTTTTACTTTTTAAGTATCATGTTCGTCTTTCCGCCGAAGGCTTCCAGTCAATCCTCCATGTGTGGGTTTCAAAGACCACAGGATTTGGGAGGCAGCTGGCCTGAGAGAATCACTGAGCCTTTTAGAAAATGTCTACGATTGGACCAAATGTTCCAAGTCAGATGCCAGATAATCAATAGCTGATTCAATCAGGATTTTAGCTGTAACAATAAGTAGTTATATTTTTGTCATTAAGGGAATTTGATTGATCTTTCATGGTTGATCCAGTTCTCAGATATTGACCACAGTTATTGCCTTGCAAATAAATAAAATGAATACAAAAACCTCAGTATTCTTAAAGCAGCAGCGATTGATGTCACAGGATCCTACCACAACTTGTAATTTCCCACCACATTTCACAGAGACACAAGTGTCTCTTAGCCAGGCAAGAGGCCTTGCATTATGACATGGGTAAGGCCACCGGGTTCAAGCCACATGTCTACATGAGTCAGAAATCAATCTCTTTGGTAAACCTGTTTTTAAATAAAGAGGGTTTATTTCTAAAATATTTTACTTAAGTTCAGTTAACCAGTGGCTTTTAAGTTCACTTCACAGAGCCTGACCCATAGGAGGTGTTCAGCTGCATTATGGAATGATTTATACTAGAAAGACGTAATTTTCCCAATCAGAGTTGGATTTCTGGTGGGAAAGATAAAATGTGTAAGGAAATAAAACTGTATGTGCAAAGAAACAGGGGCCCAGAATTGCCTGTTGTGTTTCAAAACAGCCCAAGATTTTGATACTAATAAATCAATGAACTCCATGGTTGGAACAGTGAGAGGCAAGTATGAAAGGAGGAAGGGGCTAGATTATAATGTGTATATGTCAAACCCTTTCAGTTGCAAGTTGTAAAATACAATTCTATTGGTTTAAGCATAGAGGAAATTATATTGGCACATGTATTCAGGACAGCTGGATTCAGGCATGGCTGGATCTAGGTGTTCAAATGATATCATCAGGAATTTGTCTCCATATATATCTTAGTTCAGTCCTTCCCCGTTTGTTTCTATTTTCATACCAGCTCTCTCCTAGAGGTGAAAGGGTGGGCGTCGGTAGCCCCAGCTTACATGCTCCTAGTTGAGGAGTCCCACTGGAAACAGATGCTCATGGTCTGAACAAAACACCTGGGTCTGATGCTTATTAGCTCTGATCCGTAGCCCAGGCTAGGTCACTTGTTTATTCTCTAACCAATCAGTGTAGCCCAGGGAATAGGATATTCTCATTAGCCTTCCTGGATCATGTCCACCTCCCTGAACCCTGGGTGTGTAAACAGTCCTGCCCAAATCCTGGATTTGGGAGAAGTAGACATTCTAAAAGGAATACTAGGTCAAGTGGTCAAGTAGAAAGCAACCACACCAAAAATAAATAAATAATTATAGCACGCTGTATGATCCCACTTCTATAATATTCCACTAAATGCAAACTCATCTCTATTGATGGCAAGCTCAGTGCTTTCTGGGGGCGGGAGGAGAAGTAGAAGAGAGGAATTATCAGAGGGCAAAAGAAGTATTCCAGGCAATGGATAGACTCATAATCTTGAATGTTTCTTGGGTATATTTGTACCAAAATTTACCAACTTATATACTTTAAACATGTGCAGTTTATTGTATGTCATTTGTACTTCAATAAAGCTATAAAATACTGGAAAAAGAGGGAAAGTATGATGGATGGTCAGTCAGGCAGCAGCCTATGATAGTGTGCCACACAGCAATAGAGTTTGTAATCAGAAGGCTAATATAATTATGGCTTTAAGATCAATGTGGAAACCGTATAGATAAAGTACTGGTGCGACAATGGCTGGGGTAGAAACAAGGACACCCATTAAGAGGCATGTGCTTTGGGGGCCCCACTTTACATCTCCCAGCCCACCCCGACTTTGAGGCTTTGCTGCACAGCCACCTCTGCACAGGTGTAACCAGCAGCATTCCAGCTCAGCTCCACCTCAGCTCTCACTTTTGGTCCTACGTCCTTTATATAGCAAAGCTGGGAAGGTGCAGTCTCCAGCCTGGCACTCAAGCATGCTCCCCTGCAAGTGCATGGGGGCGAGCAACCCAGGGGAGGCTGGAGCCAAAGGATAAAGGCTTCCTCGTCCATCCCCTGGATGGGCAATCCTTGCTGTGCTCTGAACACCTCCTTAGAAGTTTCCAGCTGGACCTGGCCCCATTGGCCTGCACTGGTGGCCTCCTCCATGGGTTTCTCTCCCTCCCCCTTCACTCTCCCCAACCACTTCCTACAATAAATGACCTGCATGAAAGGGGTAGGCACCTGGGTGGGATGCTAGGGGCACAGGACAGTTTAAGTGGGTTGTGCTGAGAGGCTGACCGAGGCAATGCTGGTCTGAATGTAGAAGCAGAGGAGCATCATTCAAAGGCGACGAATGGCAAGTGGGAGAGAGCACATACACCTAACCCATCCAAGAAGGTAGTAGGACCCAGAGAACACCCAATGGCAGGCATGATTATTTCACAAAGAACAACATAGTGTTAGAATCACATAAGATCCATGACTCAGACAAGGAGTTAATACTTCAGTTTGCTGGACATTTAAATTGTGGACAATCTCATCCAGGTTCATTTTGAAATGCTATAATGATTGTTTACCAATGGTCCCAAGATATGAAACAACATCATTCGTGCACTAATGAGAGTGATGACAGGATGGAGGAGTTCACACAGGGGGCGTGGGCTTGTCTTGAGTTCACACATGGTACCTAGCGCCTCACCTGGAAGACTGCGGCGGGGCCGGGGATCTTCTGTTGGCTCATTTACCTCCAGGTCTGCAGGCCGATGCTATCACCTGGGGGCTTCCTCACAACACGGTTGGGTCCCACGTCTCTTGAAGGGACCCGGCAAGTCACACAGTGTCATTCTGCTGGTCAAAGCCTGTCTATGTTCAAGTGAAGGACCACAGACCCCACATTTTGACTTGTGAGGGTCACATTGTGAAAAGACCATATGGGATTGCATGCTAGTTTTCTATGGCTGCTAACAGATTACCATAAAACTTAGTGGCTGAAGGCCATGCATCTCTAATCCCATAGACAGTGTTGTCCAGTGGAAATACACTGAGTGGCCAGATTATTATGATCTCTGAAGGCATAATAATCTGGCCACTCAGTGTGTGTGTGTGTGTGTGTGTGTGTGTGTGTGTGTGTGTATATATATATATATATATATATATATATATATATATATATATATATTAGAGGTGCGGTGCATAAATTTGTGCATGGGTGGGGTCCAGCCAGCCTGGCCAGGGGGAGGGGACATGGGCAGTTGGCTGGCCTGCCTGCTAGTCGAACTCTTGGTCGAGGGAACAATTTTCATATTAGACTTTTATTATATAGGATATACACTGAGTGGCCAGATTATTATGCATTCAGAGATCATCAAAATCTGGCCACTCAGTGTATAATGCAAGCCACGTAGGCTATTCAAATTTTTCTAGTAGCCACGTTTATGAAAGTAAAAAGAAACAAGTAAAGCAAATGTTGATAGTATATTTTGTTTAACCTGATATATCCAAAATTTTACTATTTCAACATGAAATAAATATGCTAACCATTATTGAGATAATTCACATTTTTTACTAAATTTTCAGAATTCATTGTGCAATTTTGCACACACAGCATGGCTTAGTTTGGAGTGGTGGCAATCAGACTGTGTAGCTGCAGATGGTGCATTAGAAGTTATTCTATGGCGGCCTCTAGCCATGTGAAGAACAGGCTGACAGCACATGCTCAGTCAAATGCCAAGCTGCCCCTTCCCCCAGGGGATACCCCAATCCTGCCGATGGTTCCCCTGGCGCTGTCTGGTGCACTCCTGTACAAGGGGCAGAGGGCAGGGTGCAGGGAGCAGATGGTAAGCTGCTCTAGGCTGACCCTCAACAAAGTCACTCACTTGACACTTGGCCTTTCTTCCCACTTCTGTTCTCGTTAGTAGCCAGCTGTGTTGGGAATAGGTAATTGAGCCAAGTTCTGAAAAATAAAATTTTATTCCTGTTTTCTCTTCTGGTGCTGGCACCATTACCCATCCCTGAAGGGCAGGCCTCACAGGTTGGTAGGTGGACAAGGCTTACCTTCAGAGTTCTTTGCCTCCCTTTTCAGCCAGGGGCCTGTGGACAACATCAATATAGCCAACCCCATCCCAGGTATATATACCTTCAGACGGCCAACTCCTTTTCCCACTTACAACATAGAACCTATTCTTGGAAAACCCTCACTCATCCTCCTTGAGAAAACTTCTCTGGCACCACTAATCCCCCTCTTCCTTCATCCCGAATGTCTTTGTGTATCTTCCTTCTACCAGAGCCCTTAATGATTTTTTTTACTATGATGGTTTGTTCCTTTCTCTGCCACCCCCAATATATTGTTACATTTTTGAAGAAAAAAGACCATGCCCTTCATCTCTTCATTCCCTGTGATTATCACAAGGCTTTTCCCACAGTAGATACTTAGTCATGGGGGCTCCTTTGGCTCATTACATAGAGGAAAGCTAATTGGCCCCTCTGGGGGAATGAATGCCTGACCTTGGCTTTATCTCCATGAGCTTCTGTTGTTGTCCTGGGTCAAAGGAGCCACATGCAATTTAAAGCACCAGGGGTTGAATACAGGGGTCCTTGACAATAGGCCTCTTTATTGAGAGATGGAGGCCTGTTCATACACTGTGGGGAGGGAATCAGTGAAATTCCTAGCCCTTTGCCTTTGTCAATAGTCTTTCTGAGCAGTAGAAAGGGAGAGCCTCCGAGAAGGTGGTTAATGTGCGCTTCTGCTGAGGACTTCAAACCAATCTTGGCCAAGAGAATGCCATTTCTCTGCCTGTCCTTTGTCTCAGAGAGAAACTATGGAAAGGAGAGTTTCAAACAGACTGAAGGGAGTACACAAGCTATTTTCAAGGAAAACAGAGACTAGAGCAAGGCCATCTCGGGATAAAAAGAAAGGTATTCCTCAGCTCCGTAATAAAAGTTCATTTCCATGTTACACCACCTCCACGCTGCCCATTGCTTGTTATCAGCCTTAGCAATGGCACCCCCGATCCTCCACGTGATACCCTCATTTCACAGGCCGTTGATCCCACAACTCTGGTGACTTTTATTCATTTTTTCATGTATTTATAGAGTTCATACTATTGGCCTGACACTGCCCTCAGTTCTGAGGAAGTAGAAATAAATCAGACATGTTTCCCTGAAGAAGCTCATATTCTAGTGGAGAAACAGATATAAAACATGAGATTATAATCCACTGTCAGAACTTGGTAATGGAGCTGCCTCTGACCTGCCGGTGGTTCATTCACTCAGCACGTACATGTTACTGAGGGCCGAGTGCTGGACAGGCTCCGGGCCACAGCAGTAAAAGAACAGTCGAAGTTGCTGTTTTGAAAGCTCTCTGAGCTAATAAGAGTGGATTTTCAGAGATCGGAAGGGATAACCATGTGGCTGGAGCTCAGTGGTCAAAGGGCAAGGTGGCATAAAGTGAGGCTGCAGAGCTGGGCCAAGCCGTGAAGGGCTTTGTCGGAAATGCCCACCGGTCAGCTTTACCTTTTTTTCCCTAGAAGAATGGTTACAGGCCAGAAAGTGACAACACATGATTCATACTTTTGCATGATTATTCCGGCTCCTGGCTGGAAGAATGGATCTGGGTGAGGTGATTGAGGGTAGAAGAAAATTCAAGATCTGAAGCAGAGAGATCAGTTGGGAAGCTGTTGGGCAGTTTAGGTGAGAAATTAGGTGCATTAGACTTGGAAATGACAGTAAAGATGGGGAGAAGCAATGGGCAGAAAGGCATTCTCCAGACATAATAAGGCAGGATGAGCAAGAAGAAGCCAGGAAGTGAGAAAATGTGGAAGAAATATGGAGGCAAGAAACAGTTGAGGAAATTTATCTTCTCTCTAGTCACCAAGAAGAGCATAATCACACCAGAGATGTCACAGCCACCACCCCCTCACCACCACCCTCATCACCACCAGCACCGGCAACACCACCACCACCATCATCACTATCACTGCCATCATCATCTTCATTCTGAATGCCATCACAATGAGAATATTTTGTGATGCACAGTACTTTTTGTTTAAAAGTGAATTTTCATCAGTATCCACTCATTTGAATTTCTCAAGTTGGCTCGTATATTTTGAGTTCCCAATCTCTAACTACGACTTTGCTATTTGAAACCTTTCTTCCCACCACTCCATTCATGGTCCCTGGATGTTCAGTCCCGAGATATCTCTCCATTACCTTATGCTTTTTATCTCCTTTATCTTCATGTGCTGTCCTCCCTAGTTTAATCACTTGGCCAGACGTTCCCAGGCTGTCCTTTATGGCCATGGAGGACAGGCGTTCATTTGATAACCCTTTCCATCCCAACCAGCCCTTAAACTTGGATCACTTTAGACATTCAATTTTTCTGATTAGCACATCACAACATCTTGAGGAGGATAACCACTGAGATTCAACTTTCTTTATTTAATCTCCTTAGGAAATGTCTTTCACTTTTCAAATCACCTCCATAGCACACAAGCCCTAGCATCACCTTGGTCCCTCTCTGTTCAGTAGACAGCTCCGTGGAGAACCTCACCCCCCACTTCAAAGAAACAACACAGGAAACCTTCACATCGTCCCCTGTGCCTCCTCAACTCTGCAGCGTAAAATCTTTATTCAGGTCATTCTTTCCATGATTTCAGCTTATCTCTGTATCCAACCACGTCTTTACAGTGCTATCAGTAATGGATAACAAACTAGTTACCTGACTTAATTACTTGGATTGAGACGTTTAGGAGCAGTTTATCTTTAAAGGCTGTGAATTCCTTGGACCGAGGGTTCTATCTAGATTACATCTGGCTTAATGATGCTAAAGGTCACCACTATTTCATCCTCTGTGTGCAGAGTGCAGAGGGCTTGCTCACGCATTTCTCATTTCTAAAGTGAATACTGGCCTGTCTCCTAGGCGATCCCTTGGTTTACAGGAAGAAGCGGGTGCCCTTATAGTCAGCAAGGTACCCTGGTTAGGTGCCTGTCACGCCTGCATTCACAAGGGACTCTAACTGCCACCCACCCCAGACATTTATCTGTTAACTCATGTGATTTCAACTGGTAACAAAAGAGGCTAATCTATTTTTTAAATTGCCACAGAATATACTCTTGAACTCACTCAAAAGCAGAACACCAATTAAGAAAAATCCTACACAGAAGGTTACCTAAAAAATTTGGTGCATGATTTCTGAAATTTCAAATATATCTCTGCACAAAGCCAAGGCACTAGCTCACTGGGAACCTGCATGCCTGTGCAGACCTTCCACATGTGAGTAGCTGAGCTCAGTGTTGACATTTGCTCAGGTTTCCCATTGCCTGTGATACTGTCAATTTTATCAACCCTTTGCTAGAACAAGTGGTGTCACTGTTGTCCCTGGGTCATCTATGTCATCATTATACAAACTCTGAATACTGGGAAGTTCTCTTTACACCTGAGAGGTGTTCGCTCACCTGCTGAATGTCTTTCTTTGACCCAGAAGCACCAGCAGGTGGATGTAGCTCGGAACCCACTGCAGGAGAGCAGAGCTGGGGAGTGGGCGTTTCTAAGACCAGCTCTTCCCAGTTGTGTGTGGTTTCCAGTCCTCACATAGGAAACTACACAGAGGAAATGAGAGAGGATGGGGAGTGCAGATCTGAAATGTGCCACAAAGCCAGGTAGACCTATGGGAATGGTGGGAGATAAGATACAGGCTCAGCAGGGGCTAGGCAACCTGCAGAGTGCAGGGTAAAGAGCGGAGACTGTGTGACTTTGAAAATGTTATTTAAACTCTCTCCAACCCAATAAAATGTAAATCTGTGAAATATAAGCACATGTAAATAAGAGGGAATATGTCCAACCTATGGATTAAAACATCTATTCCCATTTTACTTATTTTTATTCTTTTATTTTGGCGTAGCCTACATGAATAGTCCCATGCCTACTTTTTTCTTTGTTTTGAACCATTTTATCAAGGTATGATTGGCATGGAAAAAGCAGTACATATTTAATGTATACAACTTGGTGAGTTCGGGAGTAAGGGGAGCAATATACATCCATAAAACCATCACTACCATCAAAGCTATAAACATATCTATCTCCTCCAAAAGTTTCTTCTAGCCTTCTTTATTATTATTATTATACTAGAGGCCCGGTGCACGAAATTTGTGCACTGGAGCGGGGTCCCTCAGCCAGCCTAGGCCCTCTCGCAGTCCAGGAGCCCTCAGGGGATGTCTGACTGATGGCTTAGGCCCACTCGAGCAGGCCTAAGCCATCAGTCGGACATCCTTAGCCCTGCTGCGGAGGCGGAAGAGGCTCCCGCCACCACCACTGTATTCATCAGCAAGCTCCTGCATTGAGTGTCTGCCCCCTGATGGTCAGTGCGTGTCCTAGTGGTCAGTTGTTCTGCCATTGGGCTGAAACCGGCTCTCTGACATCCCCCAAGGGGTCCCAGATTGCGAGAGGGTGCAGGCCACTAGTGCACTATCAGGGCCAGGGAGGGATGTGGGAGGTTGGCCAGCCAGGCAGGGACCGCAGCAGGGCTCCAGGGCATGTCTGGCCTGTCTTGCTCAGTCCTTATCGGTTGTACCCCAGCAGCAAGCTAACCTACCGGTCAGAGTGTCTGCCCCCTGCTGGTCAGTGCACATCATAGCAAGCAGTTGAGCGCCCTTAGCATATCATTAGCATATTATGCTTTGATTGGTTGAACAGCCAACTGGACAACTGGACACTTAGCATATTAGGCTTTTATTATATAGGATTGTTATTATTATTATTACTTTCTTTGGTGGTAAGAACACTAAGCATAAGATCTACCTGCTGAGCAAATTTTAAGAACACAGTCCAGTACTCCAGAAGTTACCTTGCACGACTAAAACTGTGTGCCTTTGACCATCCCCTCACCATCCCCCTCCCCCAGCCCCTGGCAACCCCTTTCTCCTCTCTGCTTTTTAGGTTCCATGTATATGTGAGATCACAGCACTTGTCTCTCTGTGTCTAGCTTATTTCATTTTGCATGACGTTCTGCAGACACATCCATGTGGGAAGTAGTCCCCTGCCTACTTCTTGGTGCCCCTACTACTCTGCTCATCTCCAGTCACTTTTTCCTTTGGAGACGTCCAGCTCCTCCTGCTCCAGGGCCTTTGCCTTTGTGCTTCTCTCTGTCTCGAATCCTCTTTCTCCACGTCTCCCGGGCTGCTCTTGCTCATCACTCAGGTCTCAGCCAGAGTCTGCCCTGGGCACCTGCCCTCTCAGCCCTGCTGGGCCACATCTCCCCATTTACCTCCCTCACTGCACTCCTGGGAACCTCTAAGTACTTCATTGCATTAGTCACTTGGTCACTAAATACCTTTTCCCTATAAAATGTAAACTTAATGAGGACAAGGTCATTTGACATTAGTTTCTCATAGTCTGTCCACCTCCCACCGAGGAATGTAGCATACAGTGAAATCTTAATATGTAATAAAATAAGGATAAGAACATGAATTGAGTCTTTGCACACTTGCATAGTTTTAAGTGGTTTTCACATATTGAACAATTGAATCCTCACCAGTGTCTGAGGAGTAGTTTGTTGTTGTTATACAGATTGTATGGCTGAGGTAGTGGACTTGTAGAAGTCACCGTGCCCCAAATCATGCTGCTGCTGAGGAGCAGGGCTGGGATTCTGCCACAAGAACGTTGGTTCTAGAGTTCAAGTCCTTGTCTACTGGCCTTTTTCATATCCACAATCATGTGGATATTTGCAATGAGTGAATGATTATCCAGGGGAGAGGGGGTATCCTCAGATTCAGATGGTCTTTCCTGAATTCCCAGCCACATTTACTTGGGTTGGACACTTTTATTGAAAAGAACTGGTCTGGGTAGGCTCAGGCACCAAGTGGTCCCAAAGGGTCATCCTATTTTTCTAGGATGGCACATTCACCACAGGAAGCTGACTCATTGGGGCCAAATCAAAGCCTGGTGATGGGAGGATTATAATTCATTCTCTGGTGTTGCATTATTTATGACTGGAGGTAGTCCACTGGGGCCTGACTACTTACAAAGTGCTGATGAATCTCCCACATCCCCAACTCAGAGCTCCCCAGAAATTCACAGTCCTTTCTGCTTACCCTCTGAGAAGTGTGGAAGCAGAGACTAAGAAACTGCCTCTTTGGTTTTCTCTAAACACAGCAGAACTCAAGGACCATGTGAGTTTTTGTGTCCTGTGTGGGAGGGTCCGCACTGTCACCTTACCACAGCTCTCCTAAAGGCCTTCAGAATGCAGGTCAGCACACTGCCAATGTCCTTGGGAAGATGATCTCCTGTCTTTTTCAGGTCTGGGACATTTTATTCCAATAGTGTCATCAATATTGATTTTGTGTCTACTCTTTACATAATAATAGTACTAATAACCTACAGTTCTACAATCCATGTACCAGTAAACCCTCAAGTTTGCAAGGAAGCTTGAAGGTCACCAACTCTAACATGACCAAGCCTACCACCTCCAGCAATGACTTTATCTTATTCAGTCTTTACAGCCTCACCAGGGAAGTTGGCTGTTGGTCCTCCTTTAAAGATGGAGGGAGGCAGCAGGAAGGCTTACCCAAGGTCACTCGAGAATCAAAGGCTGTGGGGAAGCATGGGACTTGGTTGGAAGGTCTGTAAGGAGAATTCTCCGAAAGGTCAGAGGCCTCTGGGGGACCTTGCCAAAGGCGGCAGACCCTGCCTTGACTTTTCCAAACAAGTCTGAGCCCCCAGGTATTTTACTAGAATCTTTATGTTTAGACTTCAAAATGTCTTGTTTGGAAGACACTACAGATGCAGGTGTTTTCTCAAGGATGCTTATCCTGCTGATTGTGTCTAGAGGTTAATTTTAGTTCAAGCTGTTTTTAAAATAAAAGCCTAAGGAGGCAGGCGAATAGGACAACTTGGTGGTTATAGCCAAGTAGTCCCTTAGCTTCCCTTTCACAGAAACATGTGTCAGAGTAATCATTCATCCGTCACTCAGGGTCTGCTGGTCAGTCCCAGCAAAAGGCAGAGATGGCACTCAAGCCATTGTCCTTGTAAAGTGACATGATGGTAGACACAGCAATATGCTGACTCTACCTGGGATGTATTCATTAGCTTTTGCTGTGCACAAACCTTCTCAAGCTTAGTGGCTTCAAACAGCAGCCTTTTAGTCACCGTGGACTGGCAAATTAGGCTTCACTCATGGGGTGGATCTTCATGTCTCCCCTGGGCTCCCTTGGTGGGCTCCTGGGTCAGCTGAGAGCTGCGGGCCTAGGATGGCTCAGCTGAGAGCTGCGGGCCTAGGATGGCTCAGCTGAGATGGTTTCTCTCTAGTGGTCTCTCATCCTCCTGCAGGCTACCTAGGCTTTCCCTTGTGACCCGTAGGGTCTCGAGATGGGAAGGAAGTTGCAAAGCCTCTTGTGGCCTAGGTTTAGAACTAGAGTAACGTTTCTTCTGCCACAGTCTATGGGCCAAAGCAAGTCACAGGACCAGCCCAGATTCAAGGGACAGGATACAAACTCCACCTCTGGATAGAAGGAGCAGCAAATCCTCTACAGAAGGGCTGCGCCCTCTAGAAATCAGGGACCCCTTAGAGGATGCATTGGTGGCCTTTAAAAATCTACTGCAGGATGTTACAGGGAAACATTTAATTTTTAAAGGACATAATTATAACACTTGGGACATTTATATTTCAAAGATTAGTTTCCTTTTTAAAGTATAAATATATGAAAATCACTCACAAAAAGAGGCTGAATTCAATGTATATAAATTATACCTTAATATAAAATGAAAAAAATAAACCTTAGAGACTGATCATTGTCCCTTGTAAACATGTTACCGTATTTTTCTGTGTATAAGATGCTCCCATGTATAATATGCCCCCCACTTTTCCAACCCCAAATTAAGAAATCAATATTTTAAACATAAAACAGAATACATTTTTATTTAGTAACTAGAAGCCGGTGCACAGATTCGTGCACTGGTGGGGTCCCTTGGCCTGGCCTGTGCCCTCTTGCAATCTGGGATCCCTCACGGGATGTTGGACTGCCGGTTTCGGCCTGATCTCTCCAGTCCAGGCCGAGAGACCCAACTGGTGCATGAATCCATGCATCGGGCCTCTAGTATGCATATAAGATCTTTGGTTAATCTCTTCCTCCTCTCCCTCCTCCCTGCTTCCCTCTGAAATTTATCAGTCTGTTCCATGTTTCCATGCCTGTGCATTGAGCATCTGTACCCTGATGGTCAGTGAGTGTCATAGCTACCAGTTGAACAGTCAAATGGTCTAACGTTCACTTAGGCTTTTATAGATATAGAGTACTGCAGGTAATGTTTACATACCAGTACTATAATATTATGCAGCATATCACTTTATTCAGCCTCTGTTGCATCACTGCTCTCTTCATCATCACTATTAGTTCCAGACATATCAATTTCTTCAACTTCTATTGTATCACTGCTATCTTCTGAGTCACTGTCTATATATGTGAGATCATCCTCATAAACTGGTGGCATTTTCTGAGCTAACTTTGTTTGTGTTCTCATGGCCAACCCTTCTCTCCTCATGAAATTGAAACACCATTTTGCCTTTCCTGTAAAATCAACACTGTTCATTTCGCTTGAAGACATTCTTGCCTGACATTGAATAAAGCTTGGTTGATACACATAAGCCACTCTGGCGCTGCTCCATGATCTAAGTCTTAAGCCTCTGCTCCAAGTTTGCCCATTTTGCTGGTTTTCCTCTTAAGGCCTTCTTCTTTTTTGGCATCTTAAGGAGTTGTTCTTCCTGTTTTCTCCACTGTCTGATCATACTCAGTGGGAGGAGGTCCAAATTATCTCTCTGCAGCTCTATTTCCATGCTCTTTTGCATAGCTGATTACATTCAGTTTGAATTTTGCAGAGTAAGACAATCGCTTACTGGTATTTATCTTTTTATTTTTTGACATCTTTGTGGGCTCAGAATGCTCCAATCCCTGTTGCATCTGTGCACTCTCCACCTCCATCTCCAATTATGGCATCAGCTGACATCAGTAACAATAAAGCTTGTGATTGGAGGAAACCTGTTTGACAAGATATGGCCAGCTACGCACCCACCCAGCTCCCTCTTCTGCTGACTTCCGTGTATAAGACACACCTCAATTTTCAGTGTAACAATTTTAGAAAAAAATAGCATCTTATACATGGAAAAATATGGTAATAATTATTTTACTAGAAAACCAGTGTTTTAATGTATTTATCAACACATACAATGAATGCTACATACAGTATAATGATGTTTCACTCTTTTCAAAGTCCTCTCACATCTCTTTTCTCCTTTAATCAAAGAGCAATCCTGAACTAAGATGGGAGTTAGTGCCATGTTCTGCTTCATCCCAGGAGGCTGAGATGTAGAGACCCCTAAACCCTGTGGTGTGTTGCAGCTCTGACAGTTGTACCATTATCTCCTGAGTCATCACACCTTTGGCTACACCCAACTTCCCAGGTGCAGGAAGTTTTAATGCCATGTGAGGGGGAAGGAACATAGAAGGCCCTTGATACCGAACATGCCTGCAAAAGCCTTAGAGCACCATATCTGGTCACTGAAGAGTGGGGCAGGCTGAGGTGTGATGCTCTAGTGCCTCACCTGTTAAGTGACTTTCAGTCCTGTTATAAATACTCTCAAGAATTTATTTTAAATAATTACTATTTATTAATATTTGTAGAATGTTTTAGGCTTTGCAAATCAATGTACACAGATGTCATTCCATTTCATCTTCACAATTAGCAACTATTATCAACAGATCTGTAAGTCAAGACACTTGTAGTTGCCAGTGATAGCAACCTAACTCAAACTGGCTTAAGTGAAACAACAACAGAAGAATGTGGTACTTGGAGCACACACAAGCCAGCTGCCTTCAGCCGTGCCCTAATGCTGTAAAAAAAATCCCCACCCCTTCATTGCACGTCTGCCTTCCTCCAAATTGTTGTTATTCACAGGTCGGCCTTCTCTACAGTGGTAAAAAGTCGCCACAAACTCCTGGTTTATAATCTTGCAGGGTTAGGGAAACCTGCAGAATAAAGCTCCATATTTCTGGTAGTGCCAAAAACTTTCCTGGAAGGATCCTCACTGGCCTGGCCTGGCCTGAGTCACATGTCCCTGTCTGAACCAATCACTGTGGTCAAAGGGATGCCTACCTTTGATTGGCCATGGCTGAATCATATGACTGACACTGGGGCAGAGATAGGACAGTCCTTCAGAAACACATGGGGAATGGTTAAAAATTAGGTGCCAAAATAAGAGGGCAAAGCGCTGGGCAGAGAGACAACAGATATCCACAGCAGTAAACAAGAAAAGGAATGTTTGTATCATGAAGTGGTTTTGCTAAGATGGCCCACGGCCTGAGTGCAAGGTCCAGAGCTCCAAGCTTGGTTTGCACATGAGCCTTCTGTGAAGGGAACAGCCACAGCCCCCCTTACACTGCACACAATACTCTGAACAATTCTGTTCTCCAAATAAGTAGTAACTTTTTCCACATCAGGCAATTCTCCAGTTCACAGTGGACACCACGTGGGTGTCCTACAATTTAACTCACTTCTGACACTCCCAAGCTGAAGACAGCAGCGGATCCCACAGGTGAAGGGCTGGGTCCCACAAGACTGCCCCACTTCAGACACCAAGCACAAGTCCGGTTGTCACCTGTCTTTCTGACCAAGCAGTTGTAGATGTCAGCTTCCCACGACTTCCTCCTTGGGTTTGATTAATTTGCTAGAGTGTCTCACAGAACTCAAGACAACAGTTTACTTGAATGATTATAAAAGGGTATAACTCAGGAAAAGCCAGGTGAAAGAGATTCATAGGGCAAGGTAGGGGAAAGAGCATGGAGCTTCGATACCCTCTGCCAGGTGCCCCTCTCCCCGCACCTCCAAATCTTTACCAACCTGGAAGTTTCCTGAGAATCCTATTCCCCCTCCCCCCACATACACCACCTTTTGGGGTTCTATAGAGGTTTAATTACATATGTAGGATTGATGAAATAATTGGCCATTAGTGATTGAACTCAATCTCCAGCCCCTATCCCCTCCACAGGGGTTGAGGGTGACACTGAATCTTCCAACACTCTAATCATGTGATTGGTTTCCCTGGAAACCAGACCCCATCCTTAAGTGATTTCCCAAGTCATCTCATTAACATAAACTCAGGGGTGGTTATGAATATCAAGATACCTTAATATCTCTTATAATTTGGGAAATTCCAAAGAGCACTATCAGAAATGAAACAAAGATGAACTACATATTTATCATAAAATCACAATATCACACCCTCAGTGCCATTTCCTGCTGACCTTGGTGATGTCCTGATTGTTTATTCAACAAGCACACCAGAAGCAACAGCAGCAATAAAAATAACAGCAATCATAGTCATTGTGGTAACATCAATGTAATGACTTTATGCCTGCACTGTTCTAAGTTCAACTGAGTCTATTTAGAGACCTAATTGGCTTTCCTGACCTACTCATGAAACAGGCAGCATCCCAGCCAGTGAACAGCCAGGTGCTCTGAGGAGTGAGGAGGCAGGACAAGAGTCTAAACGTGGTGTATGTCAGTGAGGTCCCCTCTCTTTAGCAGGTGACCTCACAAGTACTGAAAATTCCAGACTGACTGGTTTTCAATTCCACTCCTGGGAGAGGCTAAAACCGCAATTGGCTCCAGTATTAAGTCTTGGTGGGGCTAAGCACACACAGTGACTCCATTTTGGGTCTGTTGTTTCTTTTTAACAGCTTATATAAACTTATTTAATTTTCAAACCAAGCCTATTAGGTGGCTTGATAATTACTGTTTCCTCTATTATTATCCCCATTATCCTCAGATGAGGAACCTGAGTCACAGACAATTTTTAAGACTTGTCCTCAAAATGCTGCTAAGGCCAGGGAAGACTGAGCTCACACACCTGCCCAGTGAGGGGTGAGCTCACACACCTGCCCAGGGGAGAGGGAGCTCACACACCTGCCCAGGGAGGGGTGAGCTCACACACCTGCCCAGGGGAGAGGGAACTCACACACCTGCCCAGGGGAGAGGGAGCTCACACACCTGCCCAGGGGAGACTGAGCTCACACACCTGCCCAGTGAGGGGTGAGCTCACACACCTGCCCAGTGAGGGGTGAGCTCACACACCTGCCCAGGGAAGAGGGAGCTCACACACCTGCCCAGGGGAGAGGGAGCTCACACACCTGCCCAGTGAGGGGTGAGCTCACACACCTGCCCAGGGAAGAGGGAGCTCACACACCTGCCCAGGGGAGAGGGAGCTCACACACCTGCCCAGGGGAGACTGAGCTCACACACCTGCCCAGTGAGGGGGGAGCTCACACACCTGCCCAGTGAGGGGTGAGCTCACACACCTGCCCAGGGAAGAGGGAGCTCACACACCTGCCCAGGGGAGAGGGAGCTCACACACCTGCCCAGTGAGGGGGGAGCTCACACACCTGCCCAGGGAGGGGGGAGCTCACACACCTGCCCAGGGAGGGGGGAGCTCACACATCTGCCCAGTGAGGGGGGAGCTCACACACCTGCCCAGGGGAGAGGGAGCTCACACACCTGCCCAGGGAGGGGGGAGCTCACACACCTGCCCAGTGAGGGGGGAGCTCACACACCTGCCCAGGGAGGGGGGAGCTCACACACCTGCCCAGGGGAGAGGGAACTCACACACCTGCCCAGGGGAGACTGAGCTCACACACCTGCCCAGGGAGGGGTGAGCTCACACACCTGCCCAGGGGAGAGGGAGCTCACACACCTGCCCAGGGAGGGGTGAGCTCACACACCTGCCCAGGGAGGGGGGAGCTCACACACCTGCCCAGGGGAGAGGGAGCTCACACACCTGCCCAGGGAGGGGGGAGCTCACACACCTGCCCAGGGGAGAGGGAGCTCACACACCTGCCCAGGGGAGAGGGAGCTCACACACCTGCCCAATAGGCACTGAACTTCCCCAACTTCTCCTGGATATATTAGAGGCCCAGTGCATGAGATTCGTGCACTTGGGCCAGGGGGTCCCTCTGCCCGGCCTGCGCCCTCTCGCCATCCAGGACCCCTCGGGGGATGTCTGCCTGTCAGCGTAGGCCCAATTCCCTGCAGATCGGGACTAAGCTGACAATCAGACATCACTCTCACAGTCTGGAGCTCTCACAGTCCGGAGCTCTCACAGTCTGGGACCCCTTGCTCCTTATCGCCCACCTGCAGTGGAGGCAGGAGAGGCTCCCACCACCACCGCTGCGTTCCCCATAATGACCCTGGCTCAGGGCTTCTGGCTGAGCGGTGCCCCCGCTGTGGGAGTACACTGACCACCTGGGGGAAGCTCCTGCATTGAGCATCTGACCCCTGGTGATCAGTGCGCGTCATAGTGAGCGGTCGTTCTGCAGTTTGGTCACTTTGCATATTGGCCTTTTATTATATAGGACTAGAGGACTGGTGCACGAATTCATGCACAGGTGAGGTCTGGCCAGCCCGTCCCGATGGGGCCAATTAGGGCTGGGCCGGCGGGAGTGGGAGGGGATGCGAGAGATCAGCTGGCCCTGCCCCCAATTGGGGTGGGGAGGCCAATGGAGGATGAGGCCGGCTTGGGGAGGGGCCTAGAGAAGACCCACTGAGCTGGAGCTGAGCATGGGCCCCAGGCTTCCCAAGGAGGATGGCCTCAGCAAGGAAATAGAAACCCCAGAAGGCTCTGCATACAGGCCCTGAGCTCCCTTTGGCCTGGCAGACTCAGAGCCAGTGTCTCTGTGTGTACATTAGACTCAGCCCGGCACTCACCTTTGTCTGTTGGTCAAATCCACTGCATCGAAAAACTTGTTCCCCTTCTTCTCTTTGGGCCCTTACAACAAATACAGGCCGATTGGAAGACGCAGGCCCCCAGTGGCAGAGCCAGGCCCCACAATCACCTGGAATTTAGGCCTAAGACAACTGGGTAGCAATCTCCATGGAACAGAACACACTGCTTTATAGCCTTATTCTCCTCTAAAATGTGCCCAGCTGTTCCTCTTTAGCCAGGATAGACTGAACTAAGGAAGCAAAGACTGAGTTTCCTTTGAGGTGGGATCCACTTGGAGCCGGCTGGTGGCAAAGCCCCTCACAGGCAGCTGCCTTTCCCCCAAGCTCGGTGTGCTCTGAGCTGGTCCATTTCTGGAGGTGCAGGGTCCTGGGCTGCTGGTTGGGCAGCAGGTCCACAGGGTTTCTCTCCACTGCCTTCCTGGCCTCCAGAGCAGTACCTGAGAGCAGTACCCTCAGGCCCAGCATGCAAAGCAGCTGTTGCTAGAGCCGGGACTTGGAGAGCGAAGGAGCTGGCCCATGTAGAGAGGGACCCACAGGTGGCCAGGACACCCCCCCCCCACCCCACTTCTCAGTCTCGCTCGAATGGATCGGGCCAAAGCCTGCTGCTCGAGACTGACAAAACATGGGGAGGGTCAGAGTGGGGAAAGGGGCACCCTGATCTGCCAGCCTTGGTGATGATCATCTCGGTGTCCAGCTGGTTGAATTCATCCCACAGAGCCTTCATTTCAAGCTGCAGGCTCACGCAGGCCACCTTCACGTTCTTCTTTACTGGCACCTTGGTGGTGGCCACACAACTGGCCCCAGGGCCTCGGGCTCAGCAGTGGCACATCATAGTGACCAGTCATTGTGGTTGTTCTGCCATAATGGTCACTGAGCTTTGATAGATGATAGATAGATAGATAGATAGATAGATAGATAGATAGATAGATATAGATATATAGATAGATATAGTGAATCTATGAATTATGATAAGTGAAAACATAAACATAAATGGCTTCATTTATATGATATTTGGGAGGTAGCCACATTATGGAGACAGAAGATAGGCTAGCAGTCATTCACCAGGGAGCTTGGAGAGAGGGAGAGGTGGTTACAAAGGGTGCAGAGGAATCCCTGCAGTGGTGCTAATTACCCAGTGGTAGGTGTTTGTCAGAACTCGCAGAACTATCCACTAAGATGTTGAATTTAATAAATTACACCTTCCTAAAAAAATGAAAGAATATGTCTTAGGGACTGATGGTTCTTCTCTAATAAATACACTAATATTTACTTTACTATAAAACTACTCTTTTAATGTATTTACCAACAGATATAATTGTTATAGGTGGTTAGACAGACATGAGCAGAGCAAGGACGATGGGCCAGGTACCGAAGGTCACCAGGGTGGAAAGACCCAGTGCCTAGCAAGGGGCAAAATCTGGGAAAGAAGAACCTCACCCCCAGGGTAACATGTCCTCCCCTAGCTTACCACTGGTCATGCACGTTAGACCCCCTGACCTTTTACTCCCTGGGAACACCTAGGCCTCAATTGTATTTCAGCTCCAGGCCCAGAAAAGCAGAAAAAACAGACAAGTGATGCCAGGCTGCCTGGGCACCAGCTGCATTGACTAATGACCCCCTGGCACCAACCAATCAGTGGAGACCAGGACCCCAAAAAAGCACATCTGTGAAGCTGATGAATATTCTATTGAGACCCTTCCCTAAGATTTCCACCTGCAAGAGGGAGATAAACATGCTCAGGACAAAGGACCCAGCGCCTGCTCTCTCCCAGGGCAGCATGCCCGCACCATTCCCTTTTCCCTTCTTCCCTCTAAGGGACCCCACAAGTCTTGCAACCAGGGGAGCAATGGGCAGCAGCAGCTCGTCCCGGACTAACCTCTGAACCTATCTCCAAGGCCCCCTTTTCTCTGACTTCCCAGTGAGACAAAGCAGCGCAGCCTAGGCTCTCCCGTTGCTTCTATGCCCTTCCTTGTTTCACTGTCCTAAGTGTGTTTTTGTTACTTTGCTACCTACACTTTGTCTCTTGATTGGATTCTTTCCTTCAAAAAGACAAGAACCAAGGTCTTGTCATCTTGCCGGTTACGTAATGAGCCCCATTGGAAAAATAGGTATGGGTCCCAATTCTCCTCCCACACAGTACTAAAGCCATCAGCTTGGGCATCCAAATAACCTTAGGTTGATACTGTCCGGCCACCTAAGAGAGCTGCCTGTGAAAGTCACTGGCCTTGCTCAGCCTCAGTATTCTAGCTGCAAAGTGGGGGGTCTAGCGCTTATCTAACCAGGGAAGTAGCCTGATGAGTTCTATTATTGATCTTGGTACCAACTGTCCTTTCTGCAATGTTTACAGGCAGCCTATCCTATATAATAAAAGACTAATATGCTAAGTGTCTGGTCGTCCATTCAACCAATCAAAGCGTAATATACTAATGATATGCTAAGGCTGCTCAACTGCTCACTATGATGTGCACTGACCACCAGGGGGCAGGCGCTCTGACCAGTAGGTTAGCTTGCTGCTGAGGTCCCGCTGATCAGGACTGAGCTAGATGGGCTGGACATGCCCTGGAGCCCCCCAGCAGTCCCTCCCTGGCTGACAAACCTCCTGCATCCCTTCCTAGCCCCAATCATGCACTGATGTGGTCCTTTGGCCTGGCCTGCACCCTCTCACAACCTGGGCTGAGGGACCACCCCACCCTGAGTGTGCGAATTTCATGCACTGGGCCTCTAGTCTATATATAAAAAGGCCTAATATGCAAATTGTCCCCATAGGAGTTCAACTGGGAGACCAGGAGTTTGCTCACTATGACATGTGTGACCACCAGGGGGCAGCGCAGAACAAAGAAAGGCCTCAGCCGGCAGCCAGCAGCCAGGGAAGGGAGGCCCCTGTCAGCAGCCAAAAGGCCCCCATCAGCCCTGATCACCAGCCAGGCCTAGGAACCTTACTCGTGCATGAATTTTGTGCACCAGGCCTCTGGTGATCAATAAAAAGTAGCGATTGTCATCATGCTGCTGGTTCTGGCTTGTTTACACTTAGGTGGGTTTCATGCCCTTTCTCTGCTCTGCTCTATGGCCAGGGGGCTCCCCCTGTGTGGCCTGATTTCCTCAGCTTCTAAGGAGCTGGATTCCTCTTGGGTTTGGCCAGAGGCAGGCATGGCAGGGTACCATCGGAGAGCAGGGGGAAGGAGACACAGGCTTTTCTCCTTCCTCTCCACACACATGGCTTCTGGGGCTCTTCCCAGGCAGATCCATTATGGGCCCAGCATGGCCGGTACCCTGAGCTCTGGTGACACTCTTCTTCCTCTCTGGAAGGAGTTGGCGGCAGCTTCCTGCCTATCTAAGCTCTGGGCACCATGGTGTCTGAGGCTTGGTCTCAGGAGGGCTCTCCCCCAGGGAGATAACTCCTTCTACTACATTCCTTCTGTCTTATTTTTTAACTAGAGGCCCAATGTTTGAAACTTGTGCAAGAGTAGGCCTTCCTTCCCCCGGCTGCCAGCACTAGCTTCCCTCTGGCACCTGGGATCTGGGCTTCCCTTGCAGCCCTGGCTTTGTCCGGAAGGACATCTGGTCTAATTAGCATATTATTATTATAGATATATTTTTATTGACTTCAGAGAGGGAGAGAGAGATAGAAACATCAATGATGAGAGAGAATCATCGATAGGCTGCCTCCTGCACACCCTACACTGGGGATCGAGCTCACAACCTGAGCATGTGCCCTGACTGGGAATCGAACCTCTACCTCCTGGTTCATAGGTCAACACTCAACCACTGAGCCATACCGTTTTAAATACTTGGAAGTCATTTCCATCTTCCTGCTTAGACGCAGACTGATACAATCGCCATCCCTGAGTTTTCCGTTTGAAAAATATGGATCTGACTCCTGACTGCTAATGTATCATGAATTCACTGTGTGGTCTTGGCCAAAGCGATAGATATCACCGTGTCTCAGCTGCAAAGCAAAGGTGCTCGAAGTGGCGAGCACTCGGGGCACTATTGTGCTTGAGCCTCTCCCCACAACCAGGCTAATTTTTATCATTAGTCTTATGACATATGTCTGCATTCCATTCACACTGGCTTCTGACTGTTTTTTTTTTTTTTTTCAGGCTGTCGAGCCAATTACGAAATAATTTGGGCTGGATCCAGGCTGTGGAGAATAAGTGTAGAGGCTGAGTAAGGTGCAGGCAGCCTCCACATAGCATCCTTTGGGGAGAACCAAACAGGCAGTGCATCCCCAGACCAGCACAAGTGTCCCACCCCACCCACAGCCCTGCACCCACCCTGAGAGGAGGTGCTGGCTTCTTTGTTCAGCCACCATAGGGCATTCAGCCAGCAGTCCTGCAGGCCCCACAGACATCACCAGTTGAAAAGCCTAGAAATGGGGGCATTCCCCTGCCTGAGTTAATTAAGATGTCAACCCCCAGCCAATGCTACTGTGACTGTAAAAAAAACAACAACCACAAAAACAAAACCCTCCAATTTTTTTTTCTCCCCAGAGCTCTTCCTTCTCTTCATGTAGAAACATCATTGAGACTCTACTGGGAGGGACCCTGATCATGCCTCAGTTTTCACAGGCTGTCATAACAACTGGTGACAACCTGTAACCATAGCAACAACAGCAACAACAGCAGCACTAGCCTTTACTTTCTAAATGTTTTCTTTGTTCCAGATACCTGGTCAGGTTCATTCCAATTTAGCACCTCAGTTGATCCTCATTACAACCTAAAAGTTAAATTCATGTTCCACATTTTCATCAGAGGCTGGCCCTAGGAGTAGTTCTGTCATTGTTTAAATGCCTGTTACCTTATCAAATAGAACTTCCCTGACTGCCTTCCCTGAAATTCATCTTGTTCTGTCCTCCAGTTCACCGAGTCTTTCTTCTGCCCTCCATTCTGCTGCTGAGCCCACTCATTGGGGCTTTATTTCAATTATAGTGTTATTCAGTTCCGTTTAGTTCTGCTTTACAGACAGATTCTGTTTCTTTGCTGAGTTTCTCTTTTTGTCTCACGTGTTTTCAGCATGTTTATTATTGCTCATTGAAGCATTTTTTTATGGTGACTATTTAAAATCTTTTTTTCACAGTTCTAGCTCTCTGACATTTTCATACTGGCATTGACTGTGAGTTTTCATTCAAGTTGAAATTTCCTCTGTCATTTGAACCATGAGTGATATTAATGGAAACCTGGACATTTCGGGGATTATGTTATGAGACCCTAAATCCTATTTTGACTTTCTGCATCAGCTGGCTGGCAAAAGAAGGGGATCACCACCTCGTCACAGCTGGTGGGACAGGAGTCCAGGCTCCTGTGAGTCTCTGTGGGTACCCAAGTGGGGGATGGACTAGACTCTGCTGCTGCCTCCTGGATGGGAGGGGCAGGTGTGCCTTGTAGTTGCCTCCCAAGTGGCCTCCACTGACAGCATAGGATGAGCCTCACTGCTGGAAACCAGGGAGAGTCCTGACACCACCCTATGGGGAGGGTGAGCAGCACTTCATTATAATGGGTGGGTGTGGGATCTCAGACTCCCAATGTAGGCTTCTCTGGCGGCACAGCAGTGGAGGGGCCTTCGTGCCAGCCTGGCAAGGGCAGAGCATGGGCTCCCCACTCAGGCTGTGCTAGCTTAGATGGGCACTGGACCATAGGTTTTCCTGTGGAGTTTGGCTAAAGTAGAGCAGCTATTGTCTACAAGTTGTCTGTTTTTGCTTGGTTGCCCCTTTCATGGTCTTGGACTGGAGAAAGGGCTTTGTTGGAGGGCTTTTCTTTTTTGCACCCCTTGATGCTCCCAGGTTGCTGGGTTCTTCAGCTCCAAATAGGGATATTGGCATCATAAGAAACAAAAACAAAAATTGGAACCTCATGCATTCCATCTTCCCCAAAGTGGAAGTCCCCATAACCTCTTAAATAACGTGTTAACTTAAGGCCTGGCTGTCAAATTCTTAAATAATATAATGTCCACTACTTCTTCAATCTTATTATCCTTCCCCTTTATACATCTGCTCCACTTTCCACTCAAACAAAACTATTTACTTGTGGGTGGGAAACCGGTTTCAATTCATTCTATCACATCCCTTGGATAAGTTGCTCAGCCTCTTTGTCTCAGTTTCCTCACCTGTAATGTGGGGAAATAATAGTGTATATATCTTAGGGCTGTGGTTGTGAAGAAAAAGGGTAGTAATTCTTATACAATAATTAGCAGTGTCAGGCATCTGATAACGTGCAGTGTGTACTAGGTCTTCTTATCATCCAAGCTTTTCTTCCTCCATAACCTTGCTCCTCCCACCCCAACTTCCTCCCATTCCCAAACTTGACACCATCTCTACATTCCAGTTTCAGTGGCACCTCTTCCATGAAGCCTTCCTGTGCTCTCTCAGAACAACCAGTTCTGCCCTCCTGTGAAATTCATGGAAGATTTTCTATCTTCTCCTCCAATATTTTTCTGGGATTTCTTTAAGGTAAGGACTACACTAGATTCAGCCCCACATGCACACACTTCTAGCTCATTACAAAGACTCATACTGAGTGAGAGAATTATTAATTCATTAAATAGAACAAAAGGAGCCATCAATTAAGTCCCGTGTTCCTGTGTTAGACAGAATGATAACCCATCCTAGTCCCTGGGACCTGTAAAGATGTCACCAGTCATGGCAGAAGGGACTTTGCAGATGTGATTAAAAGTCAAGGATTACAAGGTGGGGAGATTATCCTGGATTATCTGGGTGTACCCAAGGTAATCGCAGAGTCCTTATAAGTGACAGAGGGAGGCAGCAGAGTTGAATCAAAGAAAGTGATGTGAGGATGAAGCAGAGGTTAGACTGATGCAGTTGCTGGACCTGCAGAGGGAAGATGGGAGGGGTCTGTCAGCCAAGGGATCTGGCAACCTCTCTAAGCTGCCAGGGAAGGAAACAGATTCTCTCCAGGGCCTCCAGGAGACACAGCTCTGCCAGCACCTGGACTCTAGCCCAGTGAGACCCATTTGCATTTCTGACCTCTAGAAGTGTAAGGTAATACCTGTGTGTGGTTTTAAACCCCCGAGTTTGAGAAAATTTGTTACAGCAGCAATAGCAAACTAATACAGTGCACATCTCTGACATCTAATAGGCAAGCTCATTAACAGGATTATGATGAAAAATAAATGCATTCATTCATGCATTTACTCAACAGTTATTGAGGACCTACTATGTGCTAGGCATAGTCCTAAGTGTGGGAAGTTGACAGGGTGAGTGTATTTAAACATAAATCAAAAGCTGTTACTGCTCTCAGGATGCCCACAGTAAGGCCAACAGTCACACCAGGCAAGGATTATCAGTAATCACAGCATAGTGGAGGCTGCCAAGCATCTTTTTATGGGAGGAGAGAGTTCAACTTTGCCCAACACCACCTTGTTCCTCTGCTTGCAGACCGACTTGAACCCGAGTTGAAGGACCTTCTGTAAGTGTTCTAGTCCAGTGGCCCAGACACCATCAGTGATACAGCAGAGCCACAGTGCAACTGCCTGTGCACAACCCTGGCTCCCCACTCACAGTCCATGTGGCCCTGAGCACCTTACATGAAGGCACTAGGAGCACCCCTCTCCGGGTGTGATGAAGGACTGAGGAGTTCATTTGTGTTCGCACTTGACAGAGTACGTGGAATATGTATTGTTGCTAAATTTAAAAAAAAATCCTGAGTCTAACCCCAAGTCAGAATTTCTGAGAGCAATGCTTGAAAGTCTGCCCTTTAGTCTCATGAAACTGAAGATGGGAGCTGCTGCACGCCCTCCGCTCACCCCCCAGGGTAAGCCAGTCACTCAACCACTCCACAGGCTTGCCTGTTTTTGTTTTTCTTGTTTTCTGGAGAAAGCCTGTGTAAAGGTTACTCTGTCACCATTTTTCTTCCCAGACTCATGAATTTTCTTACAAGCTAGTTCAAACTTTATTTGTTATAAATTACCCTTTTAAAATGCCTAAGCGTTGGTAGTTAATAGAAGAATAAGGATTATCTGTATGTTCTCTACGTTCACTCATTCACTCGTTCACTCACCCAGCAGCTACTTAATGAGTCACACCCTGTGCCAGATGTGTGTGTGTGTCCATGTGCACGAGCCAGATATGTGTGTGCCAGATGTGTGTGTGCGTCCATGTGCATGTGCCAGATATGTGTGTGCCAGATGTGCATATGCCCGTGTGCCTGTGTGTGTGACTATGTGTGTAGGAATTACACTCCTTTATAGAGGAGGAGGACTCTTTAATAGCAACGAGAAGTCAACCAATCAAATGTACATGTGAGGAGCATAGAATAAAAAGACTCCAGGCAGCCAAAGGTAGTCTTTCATTCAGAAAACTCTCCAGCCTCAGCTCTCAGCTGTGGGGGAGAGAACCTGTGCCAGTCCCGCGGTTCAGCAGCTGCCACACAGTGCACAGCAAGGCTGTGCTCACAGACCAACAGCCCGGGTACCAGAGGAGACAAACTCCCTTGGGAGTCTGTTCCCGGTGCAGGAAGGAGCTGTGTGAGAGGCAAGGCGCAGCAGGCGGTAGCAGGATGAGCTCTGGGAGTGGCAGTGGTGCCTGGGGGCTGACTTCCAGGTTTGGGAGCCAAACACAGGGCTCAGATCCTGGCTCTGCCACCTACTGGCTGTGTGAACTTGGCCGATTCTTTGGTGACATATAGACAGATAGTCAATATAGTGAAACATGGTACAAGTGAAACAGTACTTCCCATAAGGGGCCTGGGAGAGCTGGGTGTTTTTGTTTGGTTGGTTATTATCAAAGTAATAAATGTAATACAAGTTCATTAACAGGTGAGAAAACACCAACTGCTTATGTTCCTCCGTGGCCCCTTCATCTGGCTCCCTGAGGTACCTCCTCAGCTAGCCTAGGTCTCCGCCAACCCGGCTAACACCAGTAACACAGACAAATGAGGGCCTCGTGTTTCACACAGGACCTGAAGTCTCTCAACCCAGTCGCTCCCTCTCTCTTCTCTCTTGGCATGGGAGGGACTCGGCTAACAGACTCATCCTATTTGCTTGACCAAGAGCTTCGTGATGGGACTTGCTTAGGAGGTCGATGTCCTTCTACTCCAGCCCCTGTCCTGGGTCATGAGTCAGGAGCGCCTAGGGTTTGGGCAGAACGTGCGGATGATGCTTGACCTACCTTCACAGAGCCTTCAGTGCAAGGCTGCCTGTCCCAGTCCGGTCCTGGGGGATGCATAAGCCTTTCAGACCCTATAAAACACCAGCAGTTGGACAAACTGTGGTCTCAGAGGCTGTGGACGGCCGCTCTTCACATCTGCTACGTGCTGTCTGCCCAGCTGGCTGCCAACGCAGGGCCACAGTGGGCAGCAGCCAAGTGCTCAGAATGAACTCACGCATCGCCTAATTACTCCGCATTTGCACTTACCATGTCCCATTTTCTTAATAGGTAAGTAGCCATGTGTGGGCATTAACCAAAGGCAGAAAATCTCTCTAGAGAAAACCACTTAAATGCGTAAATATCCAAGAGGAAGTGTAGTATAGAGGTTCAGGTTGAGGACCAGAGAATTTGGGTCAAATTCAAGCTTGGCCACTCACCGCTGGGGAGACCTCAGCATGACAACACCTCCGTGATCTAGAAACACGGACCCCATGATCACCAGGGAACAGAGTACATGCTTCACAAGGTCAGTGGAGACCAGGGAAGCTCCCTCTGCACCTACACGCGTGCTGTTTGTAAACTGGGTCCTGGTGCGGGTCTCCGCAGCCTTGCACTCGTAGCCCAAAGCTCAGTAACATGGACACTGGCAGGCACCTGCATCTTGGGCCTGGGGACACAGGGCAAAGGGCAAGAGTGACAGAAGGTGGCGAGAAAGAGCTCATGGAGTCTATTAAGGCGTTCCCGCATACACAAAGAAATAGACATTTGGAAAAACAAGAAATCGATGTGCTGACCGAACCACTCGATGGCTCATCTACTCCGCACGCAGACCCTGGCCGTTGGCATTTGGGAGGAGAATGGATTTTTATTGCTTAATTCCCTGCAAGCGAAGGGCCAGTGAATTGTAAAATCCTGTTGCTTAACATGTAACATTAAGTATTGAACTAGAGAAAAAAAGAAAATCAATTCCAGGTTTGGTTGCTGATTAGCTTTTCTCGGAAAATAGAGAGTAAAGTGCCGTTATTGCTCTTCTCTTTAATTCATAAAGCACCCTGCTATACCTTAGCAAACCCGTTTGCCATCTTAAGCTCAGTTTCCACTCGGCAGCCACTGGTGTTATGGTCCCAGCGGCTGTCTGGGTGAGCCAGAGTTCAGGAGATGTGCCAGGATTCTGAAACTCTGCAGAGCCCTTGCTATCACTGGTCCCAATTCACTGCATGTCACCACCCACCCAGGCCGTTAGGTAACAGGACCCCTACCTCCACCTGCAGGTGGTGTCCACTGCTAGTTTGTCTGCATGAACCCTGTGCTGCTCTCCAGGAGTAAGTGTCTGCCCCGCAGTCTCATAGCCTCAGTGGTAACCCAGTCTACTTGACTTGGTCAACCCTTGGTTTCTTATTCAGCAACCCAGGTGAAGAGAAGGCAGAAATCAATATTATCGTATCGTTTCTTTTCACTTTTTACATTGTTATTACAAAGTCTACTTTATAATTAATAACTGTTTACAATAATTACTGACTTTTTAAAAAAACACAGCAATGATTTGGGGCCAAAGGAAATATGCCAAAGGCCAGATTCAATCAGGTTTTGTGGCCTCTGAGATAAGGCTTCTACCATCAGGAGTTCTTCCCTTCTAGCACAGGCTGCTCCCTGCTCTCCAAGCAGCTGTTCTGGAGTCTGTGGATTGGTTTTATTGCTGAGACTCCTCCTTCCCAGACCTCTTTGAGAGCTGCCTGCACGACTGTTCACGGAGCCATGGTGCTGCTGTGTCAGTCTATTCTAGCGCCCCTTCTCTTCCTTCTCCCCCTTTTCCAAAAAAATTGTGACGACTGTGTCCCAGACACTGAGTTTGAAAGATGAGCCAGAACACAGCTGTGACCTGAAGGACTCAGACGAGTGGAATAGATAGACTATTAGGGCACTGCCATCCAGCGCGTGCGGCGCCAGAGGACTGGGGCCCAGAGAATGCATCTTTCTCTCTGCATCTCCACCTCAGCCTGGGCAGAAGGCTTCTCAGAAGAGGTGGTGTTTCAGGGAAGTCTGGACAGGTTGGAGGCAGGAGAAAAACAAAGGCTGAGAAGAGGTCATTCGGGAAGGTTCCATAAGTTCAACAGATTGCGAATAGCTCATCACGAGATAAGACCAGGAACAGATAGACAGGAGACAAGGCCCCGCCCAGGAAGGGCCTCATTCCCTACATGAGAACTGTTCTCCATCCTCCAATAACAAGGGACATGTGTGAGGTCTAAGCTGAGGAGGAACACGCTTTGGTTTGCTTTTAAGAAAGTTCCTTCTAGCAGCAACATGGACAATGGATTTGAGGATGGGGAGAGCCTGGAGGTGGGGAGATGAGGTGGATATGACAGGAGGGCTCTGACAACAGCAGGAGGATGGAGAGGAGGTGGCAGATCTGAGGTGAATGTGGAAGGAGAGGACCCTGTCAGTGTGGAGCAGCTGCCGAGTTCGGGCTGTGGGACCTGGGCCCCTGCAGAAGCCTCTTAGTTGTCTCTGTCCCCCTATGTGTCTTCTACCAGAAAGTTCCTCCTATGATTCAGCACAGGCCCAGCTTACTCAACTGCTTACGCCCTACCAGCTACCAGGGAGGATGGAGCTCAAGGGTGGAAAGATAGTCTGTCTTCACTGTGACATTTAACAATATCTGTAGGCATCTTTGGTTTTTACAGTTGGAGCTGGGGGGTGCTACTGCCATCTAATGAGGAGGGACCTGGGATGCTGTTAAGCATCCTACAGTGCACAGGGCAGCCAATAGCCTCCTCTCTGCAATCTTGCCAGCTGCTCCCGGGAAATGTTAGCATCACCTTCCACCCCCTAGGACCATGGTCAGCAAACTGCGGCTCGCAAGCCACATGCGGCTCTTTGGCCCCTTGAGTGTGGCTCTTCCACAAAATACCATGGCCTAGGCGAGTCTATTTTGAAGAAGTGGCGTTAGAAGTTTAAGTTTAAAAATTTGGCTCTCAAAAGAAATTTCAGTCGTTGTACTGTTGATATTTGGCTCTGTTGACTAATGAGTTTGCCGACCACTACCCTAGGACATAGTCCTATCTTAGTGCTTCTCCCCCTTATTTCTTTTCCTACTTAAATAATTATGTTGTTTTTCCGATTACACAAACACTGTGATTGAAACAATGCAACATGAAATTATATGTGTGCAAATCCACCCTTTCCTGTGACCCCTCTCCCCTTCACCGCCTCCTCCCCCACCATATGAACAGTTTAGAACGTATTTCACTTTGTTCTCAGTCACACAATTACTCATCAGCAAATGTGGATGCACACATGTACCACATATACAGGGGTTTTCTCCATTGATGTTTTACACATTACTATGCAACTGGCCTTCCTGCTTGACAATCCCATGGACATCTTTACAAGTCAATAGATATACATATATTCTCTTTTTCTAATTTACTCATGCAAATATATGCAGATTTCTATAACAAACTCTGAAAGGCTCATATCATAAGTGGGAAATTTATTTTCTATTATGGTGTTTTTCTTGCCCTACCCAAATCCTGTAACCATGTACCTGTGCTAACAAAACAGCTGTAAGTCTTCTCTTCTTCTCTGCCTTTCTCATGTACCCATTCACAAATTTACACACACACACACACACACACACCTTTTTTGTCATTGTCATAATAATAAAAATAGTATCAGATGGAACACATTTCTTTACTTTCTTACTCAACAATACCTCATAGAAACCCTTTTGTTCAAACTACAATTCATTCTTTTAAGTGACTGCAAAATATTCTATTACATGGCTTATTCTACCTTTCCTTTGTCATCAGCATTTATTTTTGCTACTATAGGCAATGCTGCTATAAACATTCTAGCACACATTTCCCCATGTACTGGTGTTTTTACTTCTGTGGGTGAGTTCCCAGCGTGGAATTGCTGGGTTGGGCAGTAGGTATACTTTTAATTATGAGAGGTACTCCCACTTTACTTTCCAAAAGGACTATAAAAATTTATACTTGCTCCAGTAACTTTTTTTAAAATTAAATTTTATTGGGGTGACATCAGTCAACATGAACATACAGGTTTCATGTGTGGATTTCTAAGTTACAAAATCTGTATACAGCACCATGTACCCACAACCCAAAGTCAAGTCTTCTCCTGTCATCTCATATTTAGGGTCCCCTTCTCCCCCACCCTCCCGCAACCACAACACTGCTGTTTGTTACACCTGTTAGAGTGGCCATTATCAACAAGACAAGTAACAACAAGTGTTGGAGAGGTTGTGGAAAAAAGGGAGCCTTCATTCACTGCTGGTGGGAATGTAGACTGGTACAGCCACTATGGAAAGCAGCCTGGCGATTCCTCAAAAGTTTAAGAATAGAGCTACCATATGACCCAACAACCCCACTCCTGGGTATATACCCTAAAAACCCGAAATCATTTATACACAAAGATATATGCACCCCTATGTTCAGTGCAGCATTATTTGCAGTGGTCAAGACATGGAAACAGCCTCCAGTAACTTCTGAGACAACAATTTTCCCCTCATGCCTACGAGGAATAGTGTTATGGTTTTTAATTATTTTCCCCAAACTCTTGAGAGTAAAGTGATATTTTGTTGCTATATTGATTTTAATTTTCTGACTATGAATGAATCTGAACCTCTATCTCACATTACATAATTCATAAACTCCATATCCACACAAAGATTTTTATATAAATATTCTTAGCAACATTATTCAAGATAGCCAAAAATTATTCATTACCTGGATAGCAGACAGGCTTAAAAATAAAACCTAAATTACAATATTAGAAAACAATTGAACATACTATACCGGCAGATTCTCAGGATAATAAAGCCTAATAATTGGGAAGGATACACAGAGACTATAGAAAATTATACAGGCAATTTGATTAAATATAGCTTTATGATGTTTCCATGTCAAAACTTATTTCTTTAAAACTCAGAAAGAAGTGACAGATTTGGGGGCAATTATAATAGAATGATATACAGTGCCCAAAATTCTGTAATAGATGATAGACAATAGAGGCCCACGCCTCAATGGACAGTGGACAATGCCTATCCAACCCCAGAGGAGCGAATCCACCTGACCAGGGAAACAGTGTGAAGGACTTTCTCTAATCACAAAGGAATGCATGCTGTTGGAGACAATGAAATTAAGAACCCTGCAGAAGTATTTGGAGGGAAAAGTTCATCGCCTCCTGTAGGAGACAGGGTCCTGGCAGGACGCAAATGACCTACTCGGGGTTTAAATTAAGAGAGTTAAGTGAAGGGGCATTAAGCACAGGTGTGGACGGTGAAGGGACTGGCAGGGGCACAGGCAGCAGCAGGAGGCTCTTGCCTCCCCAGGTTGAAAGGGGCCTGGGGAGGAGTTAATGTTTTCAGATCAATGGCTGGACCTATGGAAGCAGGGCCACCTGGTGGAAGCTGTGGCCGCAGAGGGAATGCATGCTCTACCAGAACCTCAGCAAGACAGGCAGGGAGTGGGTTTAAGACATAAATCCCCACCCTCTCTCCTCTGGCCATCACTGTAGGCCACTAGTCAAACCAATTGGAAAACACAGGGCAAGGGAGCCCTCAGAACCCAGCCCACAGGGTGAGCCTCCAGAGGCACAGAGCAAGAAGGGAAGGATGGAGAAAGGGTCAGTGAGGCAACCCAGAATGACCAGCTCCTCCTGCTCACCACCTGCCCGAATCCCTGGAAGCAGAATAACGATTATGAATGGTCTAGGGTTTATTCTACTGCAATGTTTTCTATGCATGGTCTTATCACTGCTTACTTCCCAAAGCTAATAAATTTAATATTTAATATTTAAATAACATCAATAAAGGAAAAAGAGAAACATCCAATGGAAAAGTAGCCATCAACATAAATGGACAGTTTACAAAAAAAGAAATACTTGAGATTAGTATAGGCTAAAAGAATAAGCCTAATTTGTAATCAAACTCATGCAAATTAACATAACAACAACGTGCCATTATTCATCTATTAAACTGACAAAGAATATGATTATATATGGGATGCCTCCTGTTCTCAGGAGCACAGTGATAACACAGTCACTGGTGGCAGGACAGTAAATTGTTTTAGCCTTTGTTGAGGGTAATTTGGCAAGATATCTTAAAAGGCTTTAAAAAGCATTTACATATTCTCCCCTAGTAATTCTGCTTCCAGGAATTTATCCACAGGAAATACGCAGAAATGCACATGTGACATAATTATCACAACAGTATTTACAACAACAATAAAATGCTTTTTTAAAAAATATTCACAATAAAAGATTTGTGGGAAAAAATTATGGCATGGTCATACAATGAAATACTCTGATGCCATTAAAATCATGATGCCAAGAATATTCAATGACACGAGATCATGTGTGTGGGATGCACCACAATAGTTAGTCATTAAGCAAAATAATTTGAATGTAAGCCAGGGTCTATTGTATAGTCTATAATCTTAATTTTGTAAAAATAAAAACAACACAAAAAGCATACACACACACACACACACACACACACACACACACACACACACATATATAGTTTCCACTTGCCAGTACTCAAACTCTCCAGCTGAATCTTTATCTGTACAAATAGAAATAGAGACAGAGATAGAGGTAGAAATACTTATATCTACAGTATATATCCATATATAGAGAGAGGAAGGCTAGATCCTAGAAGAAATGCTACTAAATTTTAACAAAGTTTCTATCTATGGCGTAAGATTATAGGTTATTTTAAGATTCTGTATACTTTTATTTTCCACAACCAATGTATTTCTTATGTATTAATTCTGTAGAGACAGGCAAAGGTATGCAACATCAATTCATCTTCTGTGTGGCCACATGCAGGCTCTATTTCTCCGTCCTGGTCCACTGAGCTGGTAGGTATTTTAACTTCCAAGTAAGATGCGAAGTTCCTAGAACTTGAAGAAGAAAATCAGTGCTCTTCCAAATACATGGCCACACCAAGTCTATGAAGTGACTCCCTGGGTGATTTTCCTGCTGGTGTAAAAATAAATAGCTGGTGTGTTTTTTTAAAATCTAGATTCTGCAAGACAAAATGAAGTCATCTCTTTGCATGTAGTGCATCCTCGGGTGTTGTGTTCTGCGGGCTGTCTGAGCTGGCATTGCTAATGGATGAGCCAGTTCTCTCAGGAGTGGGAAGGGTTTGCAGGAGAGGACTTGAGGGTGGGACAGCCCTCCGCTTGTGAGTGCTAGAAGGCAGGCACGACAGCACACACACAGGGGCCGGCATCCTCAGGCCACATGGTGTGCTCCAGGCGACAAACTCTCCTATGGAGACAGGTAAGCTTCTGTATAATGTGAAAGCCAATAGGAAGCTCGGGTCCCTTCAAAAAGAAGCTCAAGCTCTGGGGTTCCTCCCATTGACATTTCTAGGCCCCGGGTTTGATCACAGCCACAGGGGCAACCACAAGCAGTCTGGTGCCACAAAGGGGTGCTGGCCAGTGGGGACTGGGGCATGAGAAGACACTGGGTGGGACTGGGAACTGGTGTCTTTAGTTCCAGGCCAGCTGGAGAGTTGAGCTGGGCCCCTCAGATCAAAGCCCACAAGCACCATGTCTGGACAGGAGCTATCCAAGCTTCTGCAGGCCCAAGGTGCAGCTGAGTTCTTGCTCCGCACAAGCTGAGCCATGTCCCTGTGAGCCGCATGGGCCCCCTTCTGGGGCGGGCACTGCGCTCTGCACCTGCCTTCATCCTGGTCTCCCCGCTGTCATTCTCGAGTCCCTGACAGTTACGCCTGGAACCCTGAAATGGACATGAGCATGGGCACACTCAACCACCCTGAACCCAACCGCCCACTCGAAATGTCAGCCTCCCACAGGTTACTGAAGTGCCCTGAGCAAGGAAGAGCTGCGGACACCTGGGCTCCATCCCTGGCATGAGTCCTCACAGCCGCATGCGGTACTAAACCCACAGCCCCCGTGTGCTGCACGTAGGAATGCAGTTCAAATTTAAATCTGCGGGTGTGCTTCCGATTGCTCCCAGTTTAGTCATTTGGAGCTGAGGTGTCTGTGAGACAGCCAGGCAGATACAGTATGCCAGGTGAGGGCCAGCAGGCGGTGGTCATCTGGGGAGCTGAAATCCCTGCTGTCAGTTCTAGTGGAGACAGTGCCGGGTCAGGAGCAGCCGGCGGAGGTGCAGGGGTCAGAAGGCGTCCACACGGATGACTCTGGGGAACAAGACCTTGTGAGGCCCCCATGGGGCTGGGACCTGGCTCCTTGGCAGGTGGAGAGGCAGAAGGATGGAGTACCAGGTGAAGCTGGAGACCATGCCTGAGGGGCAGACTCATCCCAGGGAACACGTAATGGTCAGACGGCAATGGGAGTGGGGTAGAGAGGGTGGCATAGCAGTTGGCATCAACTTAAATGGAACAGAAGCTTTTACATGAAGTTTGGGAGTGGTAGGGAAAACAAGAAATATACACTGAGTGGCCAGATTATTATGATCTCTGAACGCATAATAATCTGGCCACTCAGTGTATAGCCTATATAATAAAAGGTTAATATGCATTGTCCCCTTGACCAGGAGTTTGACCAGCAGGCCAGCCGACCAACAACCCATGTCCCCTCCCCGTGGCCAGGCTGGCCGGACCCCACCCATGCACGAATTCCATGCACCGGGCCTCTAGTGTGTGTATATATATAGAAGATAAATAAATCCTATACACACACTAGAGGCCCAGTGCACGGAATTCGTGCACGGGGGTATGTGTCCCTCAGCCCAGCCAGCACCCTCTCCAATCTGGAACCCCTCGAGGGATGTCTGACTGCCCGTTTAGGCCCGATCCCAGTAGGATTGGGCCTAAATGGGCAGTCGGACATTCCTCTCACAATCCAGGACTGCTGGCTCCCAACTGCTCACCTGCCTGCCTTCCTGATTGCCCCTATCCACTTCTGCCTGCCAGCCTGATCACCCCCTAACCACTCCCCTGCCAGCCTGATTGATGCCTAACTGCTCCCCTGCCAGCCTGGTTGCCCCTAACTGCCCTCCTCTGCAGGCCTGGTCACCCCTAACTGCCCTCCCCTGCAGGTCTGGTGCCCCCCAACTGCTCTCCCCTGCAGGCCTGGGTCCCCCCAACTGCCCTTCCTGGTCACCCCCAACTTCCCTCCTCTGCTGGCCTGGTCCCTCCCAACTGCCCTCCCCTGCTGGCCATCTTGTGGCAGCCATCTTGTGTCCACATGGGGGCAGCCATCTTGTGTGTTGGAGTGATGGTCAATCTGCATATTACTCTTTTATTAGATAGGATAGAGGCTGGTGCATGGGTGGGGTCCAGCTGGTTTGCTCTGAAGAGTGTCCCAGATCAGGGTGGGGGTTCCCTTGGGGTGTGGGGCGGCCTGGGTGAGGTTCCTGTGGTGGTTTGCAGGCCAGCCACGCCCCCCAGCGACCCAAGCAAAGGCCCTGGGATCTGGGATTTATTTATCTTCTATAATTGAAGCTTTGTAGCCTTGAGCAGAGCCAAGCCTCATGCTTGCTCAGTGGCCGCAGCTATTTTTGTTGGAATTTATTTATCTTCTATAATTGAAACTTTGTAGTGGAGGCCAAGGAAGGCAGGTCAGGGCTGAGGGATCTTGGCTTCCTCCATTGCCAGGGGCAACTCAAGCCTCCTGCTCGCTCCGTGGCCACAGCCATTTTTGTTGGGATTTATTTATCTTCTATAATTGAAACTTTGTAGCCTTGAGTGGAGGCCTGGGCCCACCAGGGTGTGCGGAAAGCTTGGCTTCCTCCATTGCCGGAGAAACCCAAGCCTCCCGCTCACTCTGTGGCCCCAGGCATCTTGGTTGGGTTAATTTGCATACTCACTCCTGATTGGCTGGTGGGTGTGGCTTTTGGGTGTAGTGGAGTGATGGTTAATTTGCATATTACTCTTTTATTAGATAGGAGATATATATATATATATTTTATATATATATATATATATATATATATATATATATATATATATATATATACTGAGTGGCCAGATTATTATGCATTCAGAGATCATAATGATCTGGCCACTTAGTGTATATTTTAAAGAGGAAAAAAAAATGAAGAAAAATAATCACCCATAATCTTTATTTTTTTTAAAATATACTTTATTGACTTCAGAGAGGAAGGGAGAGGGAGAGGGAGATAGAAACATCAATGATGAGAGAGAATCATCGATCAGCTGCCTCCTGAACACACCCTACTGGATCAGCCTGCACCCTGGGCATGTGCCCTGACTGGGAATCGAACCCTGACCTCCTGGTTCATAGGTTGATTCTCAACCACTGAGCCACACCGGCCAGGCAATCACTCATAATCTTACACACCAAATAAAACCATGACTTGTTATGTATCCCTCTATACCGGTGGTCGGCAAACTCATTAGTCAACAGAGCCAAATATCAACAGTACAAGGACTGAAATTTCATTTGAGAGCTGAAAACTGACTTTTGCGCATGGGCTACAAAGTTTCAGTCGCACTGTACCCCCCCACAGGGCGACCCAAGCGAAGTTTCAATTGCACTGCGCGCCCCCACGTGGTATTTTGTGGAAGAGCCACACTCAAGGGGCAAAAGAGCCGTGTGTGGCTCGCGAGCCGCAGTTTGCCGACCACTGCTCTATACCTTTCCCTAAATATGTTGTTGTTTGTTTGTTAAAAAGCACTCTAACAATATATTATTAACATAGTTCCATGGCAATGCTTGAAGAGTTATAGCATTTTAATAAATTGTATTAAGTGGATTTAATTATTTTCAATAATTTCTTATTGTTGAAGCTTTACAATGCTTTTTATAGGAAAAATGTTACTATAAGAGTAAATCATAAGCCAGCTCCCTTCACGGCAGGCTCTGCCATGGACCCTGGGGTCTCATGGTGGAGCCGGGCGAGGGAGGCCGCAGCGGGAGACCCTCTGCACTCAGGCCCAGCGGTCACCCTCCACTCCCCACGGGCTCCCTTCTTCCCCAGATACTAGTCCTCTGAGAATAATCTACGCGCCCCAAGCCCCACTGTTCTCTGATGAGATGGTATCACTGAGTTTAGTTAACAGACAAGAGTGCTTAGTATTCCAAGGGTCTTACAATGTACTAATGAGTCCTCATAGCAGCTCTCTAGTGTAAGTCTCAGTACTACACCCCATCTCAGGATGGACTATGGCTGGGACAGGCTACTCTGCCCAGTTACCCAGCCAGCGGGTGGCAAGGTAACTTTGTCCAGCCACATGCTTTGTTTCTGACAAAGGACAACTATTGCACAAAAGTAGCACACGCTGAGGAGTCTGAGGTGTGTGCGTGTGTTTTCCCCAAAAAGCAGGGTTTTAACAGATGAGAACCCCTTCATCCTTGTTCTCCCAAAGGAGATGGTCACCAGCCACCACAGTGATGGAACCAAGGGCTGAGGAGCTGTGACGTACGGCCTGCATCCTTCACAGAGCAGTGTCCTTTCTGTTACACTGCCCATGCTTGTTAGGACACAACCTTTCAGACCTCAGAGAGGGGCCAGCTGTAACTGGAGAACAGAAGTGGTTGCTACATCTGGGGTGGGTGGGTTCATAGCGTCAGAGGCCCGTTTCCTCCCACCTGGCTGACACCGAAGATGCACGAGGACTCCAGTTCCTCCCGCAGATGCCCCAAAGGTGATCAAAGCTGTAAACAGCAGAATATTTGCAGAGATCAATGGAGCACAACAAAGCTCACATTTAACAAGAGAAATGAAAGTAAGAGTTTACCCGCAGTCAGTGGCAGAGTGTAATGTCACATCCTCACGCTGAAGGTGGAGGCGTGATTGAAATCGATGCTACAGCGAGTGCATCCCCTGCTCCACATCTGAGCAATCCATTTGCCTCCAGCGGAACACATTGGGAGGGTGCTTTTGTTGTGTTGCCTCACTGTGAGGTTTGAATTCAGGTAGAGAGTAGCAGATTAGGCCCCTTTCAGCCAACAGGATCATGAAAGATGGTCCACAAAGCACTGCCGCGTGGTGTTCCCAGACATCTGGGGCCAGAGGGGAGATTCCCAGGGGTGCAGGCCTGGCTGGGCTTTGATGCTGGAGGGATGTGGCCTCTGGGCTATGTTCCTCCCTATACTGGTTGGGTGACCTTAAGCAAGTCATTTGGCATCTGGATCCAAGCCACCTCATCTGAAAACTAAACTTTCCTGGGGATTAAATGAGGTGTCATATAAAGAGTTCACAGGTGGCTTTCACAGACATTTTTTTAAAAATCCTCAGCTGAGAATTTTTTACATGGATTTCTAGAGAGTGAAAGGGAGGGAGGAGGGGGAAGGAGATAGATAGATGATAGATAGATAGATAGATAGATAGATAGATAGATAGATAGATAGAACCTACAACCGAGGTACATGCCCTTGACTAGGAATCAAACCCATGACTATTCAGTCCTGGGACCGGTACTCTAACCACTGAGAAAAACCAGCCAGGGCATAGGCATCATTTAGCTATTGTGCCAATACAATTTATCAAACCCTTTACACATGCCACCTCTTCCAGTAAGCCTTTCTTAATATCTGAAGCAACATCTGGACACTAAAGTGTTGTTTGCAGGCCAGTCCTCCATCCTGAAGCAGCAAGGTGCTAATCAGTAGCGCCTTCACCTGTAAGTCCCACCACATTGCAATGGATTCTGGGACATGATTAGAGATTACACAAGTGTACATATGCATGCGCGCGCGCACACACACACACACACATATGGATATATCCTATACAATAAAACCCTAAGATGCAAATCAACTGAATGGCGGGAAGGACCGGACCAGTAGCTATGACACACACTGACCACCAGGAGGCAAACACTCAATGAAGAAGCTGCCCCCTGGTGGTCAGTGCACTCCCACAGGGGGAACGCTGCTAAGCCAGAAGCCAGGCTCACAGCTGGCGAGCGAGCGCAAGAGTGGTGGCAGGAGCAGGAGCCTCTCCTGTCTCCATTGCAGTGCTAAGGACCCCTCGGGGGATGTCCGCCTGTGGGCCTAAGCTGGCAGGCAGACATCCCCTGAGGGGTCCCAGACTATAAGAGGGCACAGGCTGGGCTGAGGGACCCCCTCCCCCCCCCACTGCATGAATGTCATGCACCGGGCCTCTAGTAATATATATATTAACTCATCAAAAGGTTAAGAAGCAACCTGAACTTTTAGCTATATAATGTGAAGACCCAACCATGTTTTGGAAGCAGTTGGATGAGGTTTAGGCAACACAGAGGATGAGGAGTCAATCACTTATCTTTCAAACAAGTCCAGAAAGTCTAGATGGCCACGGGTCCAAGCTGTGGGTTTTTCAAGGTCACCTTAAAGGTTCCAAATTGCCTACACATATGTGTTTGTACCATGGAAATCTTCATGTCTATTTCAGCAAGCAAGACCTTGGGACTTGTGATCCTGGGATCCAGGCAAGCAGAGAGCCCAGCTCTGGGCTGTCGATGCAATCAGAAGGGGTCCAGGCCAAAAGCTGAAGCACGAAGAACAACCTGACTGCAAGGTCAAAGGCTCCAGGTCAGTTGTCTTAGATTTAGGATTACAATGAGAGAGAGAGAGAGAGAGAGAGAGAGAGAGAGAGAGAGAGAGAGAGAGAGAGAGAGAGAGAGAGAGAGAGATCTGAGACAAGAATGGTGAGAGAGCCAAGGTGGGGAAGCAGACCACACAGGGACATAATGGGGGACAATGTCACAGAAGCTTGTGCATGCCCAGCTTCCTCTCCATCTCTGCAAACACCAGTTCTACACCATAAAGACAGTGAACAAATAAACCAAATACTGAGAACAAAATTACCATGGAATAAGCAAGGAAGAACCCCTAGCCATCCTATTTAATGAGCTTCTACAGATGAACAAGAAAAGAAAAACACTGCACGTCATAAAAATGAACTTTTAGAGGAAAGAAAAGGAAGTATGGACAGACCATATATATATGAAAATGTTTTAACATCATTATTAATCACAAAAATTCATTGGGATATCATTCTACCTCATCAGACTGGAAATATTGAAAAAAATGCCCAACATGAGGCATGGTGAGGATGTGGCACAAGAGGAACTGTCACTCACAGCTAGTGGCACACAGGCTGTCACACCCCCTGCTTAGGACCTGGTCTGCTCTCAGGCGACAGAGTTAAACATGCAGATGGCCACTGCCCAGCAATTCTGCTCGCAGGTGTACATTCTGGAGAAACTCTTGCATGTGTGCCCTGAGAAATGTCCAATTACTTTTCACAGCAGCAGCATTTATAACAAAAATAGCATTCCAAGCACCCATCTTCAAAGGAATGTGCATACAAATTGTGGTGCATTTGTACAGGGAATGCTATGCAGCAATGGGAATGAATGAATGACAACGCAGCGCGTGTGGACCCCAAATGATCATTTTAACCACAAAGAGCAAGTTATAAAAACGCATTCTATATGATTCTCTGTAGATTTTCAAAAAAGTCAAAAACAGTGTTTGGGGATGCATACCTCTGGGGGAAATCGATAAAGTAAAGCAAGAAATAAAGAACCCAAGATATCTGAAGAGTGGTTACTCTGGGCAGGAGGAAAAAGAGGAGGTGGTCAGGAAGGGATAGAGAGGTGAGTTTCAAAGTTCTGGTCATGTTTAATGTTCTATTGCTCAAGCTTAGTCACAGGTACATTCATATTTGTTTCAACGCCATCTGAAGCTACACACATCCTTTGTATGTACTGTTCCAAAGAGATGTTTAATAAGTGAAAAATAATTTTAAAATGAAGTACAATTTGAGGCAGTAAGACTATTTCCAAACCGTCATCAGGACGGCTCCTGTGTAGTCCCTGCCTAGAAAAAAGATTAGCTTGAAAATGTCCCTCACATATAAGTGAAGCCAAATGGTATTTGTCTTTTCCTGTCTGACTTACTCCACTTAGTGTAACACCCTCTGGATCAAATGGCAAGATTTTTATTGCTGCATAATATTCCATTGTATATAGGCACCACTTCTCCTTTATCCACTCATCTGCTGATGGACCCCCAGGTTCCTTCCATATTGTGGCTACTGTAAATAGTGCTATAATAAACATAGGGGCGCATAGGGGTGTATATCATCTTTTCAACCAACTCTATTTAAATAAAAAAGAAAAAAAAAAGATTCTGACTAACCTACAATAAAAAGTGTCCCTCACAGCTTCCCCCAGGAAAGGAAGAACAGGTGAGGTTTATTTATCCCTCAGTGTCATGTGGACACCCAGCAACTCCTTCACAGTTGTAAGGTCTCTGGAACAATTTTCCAAATCCAATATTTGAGAGCTAATTTTAATTGGGCACTTACTATATTCCAGCTCCTCTCCTAAGTGGTGTATACATTTATTTCATTTAATCTTCACAACACTCAACAAGGTAGATACTGATATTAGACATGATTTACCAACGAGGAAACTGATGCTGAGATGTTTCCAGTGAAGAAACCAGGAAATGATACAGCCTGAACTCAAACTAGATCCTTTTGCAACCCCCGCCCACCCCAGCCTTTATTCTAAACCATTATGCTAAATTTTATCTTTGAGTTTTATGTAATTGTACTTAAATATAAGAATCTGAGTTCAAAACCTGAGAATCTGAGTTCCAATATTCCATTTATTTCTCTCTCTCTCTCTTTTTTTTTTTTTTTAAACAGTAGAATGAACGCATTTACCCTCTCTTCTTCCGGGCTCTACTGTAAACACAGCCGCGTGTCACAGAGCACAGAGCGGTGGGCTGGACTGGAGACTTAGCCATGGTCCATCCTTGGTCTTTGGTTGTAACCCTAAAATACACTATGAAGGGCAGGCTGAGACAAACCTCCTGGGGTTTCTTCTAACAACCTATTAATGAATCTGTTAGAAGAATAATAACTTTTTCTTTATTAGCTTTCCAGCTGCCAAAAGAATTTTACAGTGTTGAGAAGATTTAAAAATGAGTTTATACCCTCCTACCTCATCACTTTTATTTCTAGAAATTTAATCTAAGAAATATCCAGACACATGTATTTTGGTGTCATTTTCAATTTTCCAGAGTCAACTATTTCCTTTTTCTCTGACCGAAGCCCTTGGGTTTTCCTTCAGGAAATGACTGTTTCTTTGTCATTTTAGTAAGAGTATAAATAAAGATGGCACATGTTCTCTTGACCAGATAGTGGACACAGACACAGGTAAACCATTAGAAAATGTTTGACGTGAATTCCTGTCTTGAGTCGTGGTCTCAATGGACTTCCCATCAGTTTCTGCCGCTTGGATACTCAGAGCTTCCCAGGTCCCTCTGCTTTCTAATCGTTATTCAGTTTGTAATTCAAAATTGTGAATTATCAATTATTCCCACAAATTCTTTCTCCCTTCAAGCCAATCAAGATTGACTTCTGTTACTTAAAATTAAAGGATCCTGACTGAAATATTATCCAAAAAATATAAGACACTCATCATCATATTGTTCCTAAAAGTGAAGAAAGAGGAAATTCCTGCTTTGGCTGAGTGACTCGGTTGGTTGGAGCATCGTTCTGTGAACCGAAAGGTTGCGAGGAAATTCCTTAAAACATGGAAATAGTTCGCATAAGTAAGGGTTTATTAAAATAACGAAGTATTCTACAACCACTTGAACTGGTGTTGTAGATTTATAATTATTGACTTGCAAAATGTTTGCAACACATTGTTAAGTGAGAAAAGCAAGTTGCAGAGCAATATGTGTATAAATGTGATCCATTGTATAATATCATACACCAACATATCCCGTGATTATTTCTGGGAAGTGGGTTTATGAAGGTTATATGGCTTCATTGTTTCTTCAATAAATTTGCATTTCTTAAGAGGTAAACATATTCTTTTAACTTATGGTCACTTGAACACATAACGGATTTTTCCAGAAGAATTTTTTAAGTCACAGATCTAGAAACAAAAGTGAGAATTCCACAAAAGTGGTTGGCGAGAGTTCCAATAAAGCATCACAGATTTTCATGGACAAGGTTCCTATCCCATGACTTTTTGCAGCCTAAGTGATGAGCCAAACAGAAAACAATAACAATTTCTTGAGAAAGTATCAATGGCTGGATGAAGGGGGAAAAAGTTGCTGGTCAGCTTTATCACAAATCAGATTATGACTTGACTAGTTATCTTTTAAAAAGAGTTAGAGTTGAATAGTGGGAAAATCACTGAACTGGAGTTAAAGGAAATGGGTTTCCACCCTGGATCTGTCACTAACCAGCTCTACATCATTGGGCAAGTCAATTAACCTTTTAGTTCTGTTCATATATAAAATGAGAGGCAGAAATAGATTATCTATGTAATTTCTCTGGAGACTAAGAGTCCTCAATTTATAAAAGGGAAAAGGACATGGAACCTAATTTCCAGGTTCATCCTATTGCAGTATCTGTCTAGCATCCCTTCTGATCACCCCACCTGGTGTTGAAATGTGAATGCAATCTCAAACCATAAGTGGTTCACAAGTCACTCAATAAGCTTACTCTACCCAATGGGAGGCCCAATTTGTGTTCAACCCAACAAAAACCCCTCACTTCCTATCACCTAGCAACAGAAGCCATTACTGTTCAGATATCAGTGTGTGCACCAAACAGAACCAATGAGATAAACACCAAAGACGAGGACTGGGAAGGAGTCACCTCCTTTCTGCTAGAGCTGACAGATGGCAAGATGTTGCCCTTGGACCCATCTTTGCCACCAGAAGAGGAGAAGCTGGATAAAAATTCTACCAACAGAGAGGGGAGTGGGTCAAAGATGAGAAGAAAGGGAAAACCCTGATAATATCATTTGAACAACTGAACCCAGCCATTCTTGAAATCATTATGATAGCAAATCAATTAGCTTCCCTTTTAGAAAGCTTAATACTGTTTAAATTGGGTTGCCCTGATGGCTAATTTTATGTGCCAACTTGAGTGAGTTAAGGGATGCCCAGATGGCTGATGAAACATAATTTCTGGATGTGTCAGTGAGGGTGTTTCTAGAAGAGGTTAGCATTTGAATTGGTGAACTGAGCAAAGCAGATGGGCCTCCCAAAGGCCTGTGGGCAATATCCAATTGACTGAGGGCCCAAACAGAATAAAAGGGGGAGGCAGGGAGAGACATCCCCCTGCTCTGCCCTGGGACAGCAGGGCTCCTGGTTCTCAGGTTTTCAGAATCAGAGGGGCAGTTACAGCATCAGTCTCCAAACCCCACCCCCTTTCCAGGCTGATGCTCCATCTTGAAAATGGCAAGTAATGGGACTTTCAACCTCACACCCATGTGAGCCAATGACTGTAACACACAAACACACACACACACACACACACACACACACACACACACACACACCCTATTGGTTCTATGCCTTTGGAGAACCCTGGCTGACACAGTTACCACTGCTGGAAACCAAAAGGTCCTTAGCTTGTATCATCTCTTCATCGGTACATGGAGTAAAATGACAATTTTTTTTATCCTAACAACCAAATCTATAATAACTAATCTACCTGTGTAGGAAATCACTAATCTCATCCTTATTCTCACAAAAACCTTGGATGGTAGATATTTTCATCTTCATTTTAAGGACAAGGAATATGAGGTGGAATGAAATAGTTTGCTCAGGATCAATCAATTTGTCTTACTTTGGAAAGAATAAAAAATGGTCAGTGTAAGGACAGGAAAAAGCTATTTCCTTTTCTTTGCTGTGGCCTTCCACAATTTAGAAAAAGCACCTGGTAATTAAACCCCAAGATTGTTAGCTCCTCTGATTCAAACAATTCTTTGTTCAAACTGCAAGACAAGATACCATAAGCTACTCTCAAGGTTGCATTCTTGCATTCCCCTCCTCCCTGCTGTTTTCAGAACTCAGGGAAAATTCACACCAAGGAGTCTCTGGTTAGTAGAAAGTTCCCTTCTGCCCTACCCTTCATACAAGCCTCTTTTGAACTCTTCATAGCTTTTTCTCTAAACATATTTTACAGGCTTAGGGGAAATACTGATAAGACAACTCCCTAGGACATTTGCAGGACTGTCTCCTGGAAAGCAAAGAAACTGTAACTTTTTAAGACACTCCCTGGTATCTGCTCAACTTCAACCCAACACAAACCCCTCACTTTTATCACCTAGCAACAGAAGCCATTACTGTTTAAAAGTGGAAGCCACCCTTTATTTCTTGCCCTGTATTGATTAGCAATGCACCAGCTCTTTCTTCTCTTGGAAAGTAAAAATAAATTTCCTCTCTGCACCTCTTCTTTTAGTTGTGAATTCTTTCACAGCCCGAGTCACCAGTCAAACCCTAACAGTCAGTGATTGACAATTGTTTGATTATCTGTTTCTAATGAGACTTGTTTATAAAACTAAGATTTAGTTTTCATATCTCACTTTTTAACTTGGTTTATGATCTAACATTTATATAGCATTTAGTTTTAGGCAAATAAGTTGGTTATTTTCAATGATTCATTCTTTACCAACAAATGTGTGTGGTAAAAACCAATAATGGCCCACTATCTATTCTCCCCTCTCACTGGTAACAGGAACATGACATGTGGGAGGATGACTGTATTTCCCAGCTTGCTTTGTGGTTAGATGTGGTCATGTGACTAAGTTCTAATCAACAAAATGTGGAATGGAAGTGCCATGTGGCAGCTTTTTAGATGATCAGAATTTACCCTTTGCTCTTTCTATCTCAGCTCACTTATCCCTCAGCAGAAGCATGAGCCTGTTGAGTGGAGACCTAGCCATCGTCTTGGATTATGATGCAAATTCCGCTTTCTGGAAGGAGCTTTGGTCCTTGAAGATGTTGCGGGACCAGCTTTGGATGGCCTTCCTCTCACTATGAGAAGAGAAAGATAAACTCTTGTTTTTGAAGCTTATATTTTTAGTCTCTCTCACTTGCTGCCAAATCTAATCCTAAAAGTGATCCACTGTATTTGATGTCCCAATTGACATAGAATCTAAACGTAAAATTTTACAGTGGGAAGGAAGCTTTGAGGTCATTAAGTCCCATGCCCACAGTTTAGAAATGGGAACCTTGAGTTTCAAAGACAGGAGTGTGCTTTTAAAGATGAAGCAATAATTATCTTGTCCCCTATTATGTTAAATACCCTTACATTTTAACCCAATTACACAAAATTCATGGTACCCCTATTTCTATGATTATTTAGGTAGTTTGGTTTTGAATTATAAGAATAATCAGAAAAATAAAGCATGAGTTTTAACTTCAGATATTAATGAATTTGGATCCCAATACTAGCCACATTTTGACCTTGAAACCTTCTAGTCCTTGCTTACTTCAATTACTTGTAAATTTGGGTTGATAACATCTAATTCATAGGATTTTAGTTGATGTCTATTAAAATACCAGTGTCTGACACATATTAGGTACTCAATCAACATGATTTTATTCTTTCATATGGGGAACATAGCTCCAATGTACAGTTTGAATAGTGTGGTATGACATAATAAATATTTATTTGGAAGGCAGCCATGACTTGGGTATGAATCTCAATTACCTCATCCACTGGGAATATGATTTTAACCATACTTCTTAGGTCCTCATCTGTAAAGATACAATATAAGATTAATTGTATATCACATGGGTTGTGACAGTATTTAGATATAATGTGTCTAAAGAGTCTGATATATAATTTATGTCCACCCCTATAACATCTGTGTCTTAATAAAATAGAAGTTTGTGGTAATGAGAAGAACCCCAGTAAATCCTGATTTGGGGATCCTAAAATTTTTTATTGCCCTTACTGAAAGACATGATGGGACAACTCAAGTTCAAATTAGTTTTTTTTTTTTGGGGGGGGGGAGGGTTGCACATGAAGCAAACCCCAATGAACACTGACTTGAGCACACACACCTCCAAAAACAATTGGCTACATAACTGAGAAGGTGCAGAAAGCCTCAGGCATGGGCTGACTCTGCATCTTTAGTCTGCACATCACCATGATGCCTTTTTTTATATACTAGTATTTATTTCTCTCTCTGAGTCATAGCTCTGGCCTCACGTGTTTTGGCTTTTTTATTAAACAGATTCTCCCTATCCTTTCAGCTCGGCTATCAGTGAGAATGTCCCTTTTCCAACTGTGTCTGAAAGCTAACATAGCAAAGAGGAAGTAGATGATGAGGCTTTGTGTGCATACCAAGGAGTTCTGACTTCATCATGAAAGCCATGAGGAAGCACTGAAGGTTTTCAAGTTGGAAATACAATTCTCTTCCCAGAAAAGAAAACGTAGGAGGGTCTCAACATTAAAAGCATTGAGATTAGTTAGAAGGTGGTGGCAAGATAGGTGGAACATTAGATGATGAACTAAAATGATGGCAACGAAGACAGAGGAGAATTCCTAGTCAAGAAATAACTGTGAGGTCAAATGAGTAGACTTTGACTACCTTTATGGGAAGGGAGGAACAGAGAGTTCAGCTCAGGATATTTCTAATTAAGCAACTGAGTACATCTAGGTGGAGTTACCTGATACTGGAAACATAAGAAGAATGTCGGTGAGGGGAACTGAGAAGGTCAATGGGCAATCTGAGTATGACCTGTCTCCGTAAGCAAAGGTGTTCATAATTGGGCATATGTCCAGAACATTGTACAGGTATGGAGACTGCAGAACCGGTGTGATAGAGTATTGAGGACGTCCTCAGAGTCACACTTCAAGTGGGTAAGAAAAGGAGACCATGATGATGAGGTGCCTGCGAGTAACGTCAGGTGCCAGGGTATTGTACCATCTGTTTCTTAGTGTCCCAGTGAGTAATTAAAGCATCTCAGAGTGTGCAGGCCTTTCCTTGGCAGTACTGAATACTCAATGACAGGAAATGCTAGGAAGTACCAAGGAAGCCAAGAGTTTGCTTAGCTCTACAAAGCAGACTATACGCAGCTGCTGAAGGATCAAGTGATACACTGTTACATGTATATGAATATCAACTCACAACACTGTACACTTGAAATACATGAGAATGTTGTCAGTTATGCTTCAATAAAGCTAAGAAAGTTATCTTAAAAATCATTTAAAATGTTTTCAAGGGGTAGAAGAAAAAGAAATGTTCTGCCCTAGCCGATTTGGCTCAGGGGATAGAGCATCGGCCTGCGGACTGTAAGGTCCCAGGTTCGATTCCGGCCAAGGGCACATGCCTGGGTTGCAGGCTTGATCCCCAGTAGGGGGCGTTTAGGAGGCAGCCAATCAATGATTCTCTCTCATCATTGATGTTTCTATCTCTCTCTCTCCCTCTCTCTTACTCTCTAAAATCAATAAAAATATTTTTTTAAAAAAAGGCAAAAAAAAAAAAAAAGAAAAAGAAATGTTCTGCCTGCAGAAAAAGAGGGTCCTGAGACCACTCCCCCAGTTCATGCCCTTTGGGACTTTACAGACATATATATTTTTTTAAATCCAAATCTAACACTGTGCTTTAGGCCCAGGGAAAACTGAAAACTATAATGTCAAGTGTCTTCTTCCTGCAATTGCACACTTCTGCGTATGCCTAGTGAGCTTGTCAGGCTAATGAAATGTGGCACTTGATAGCATTTCTATAGAAAATGAATCAGAGATTAGACTCATGGAAATTTTAGTGCTAAGAAGTGGCTTAGAGAGGTTTGGTACAACCCACTTACTTTATAAACGTGGAAGTGAAGCCCAGAGAAGCTGAATGACATCCTCAAACTCTTAAAGCTGGTTTAGTGGAAGAGAAGTGCCGGAACCAGGTCCTGTTGACAATGTCCTTGTTCTCTCGCTCTGTAGAGAAGATACCACTGCTATGGGTGCCGAGCCCAGGAGTGGCTACACCACCACTGAGGCTCATACGCACAAAGGAAAACAATGGCTTGATTTATTTGTAAAAGGATAACTTTCCCTTTTTTTCTGATGTTGGTTTGAAGAGAAATAGGAAGCATTCAGCTTATCTACTCTAAAAATTAATAAGAAACTCTTTTCATGAGCAAGCAATTAAGAACTGAGGGAGGCAGAAAAAACAAAAAAGAGGACATAAAATCAGAGAAAAATGATGTCTGTTAGGATGTAATAAAGAATAAGAAAGCTAGGAGACAAAGAGGGAAATGTAAGAAAAGAAGCAGAAAAGAGCAATAAGGAAAAAAGGAGAGGAAATAATAGAGATAAAAATGGAAAAACCAAAATGGAAGCCATTAATCCAAATATAAGGGAGAAGTGGAATATATAAGGAGAAGAAAAAGTAATTCCCTGAAATCAGAGAAAGAAACTCACAGGGTATGTGAGATGAGCTTCCTGGATTCTGCAATAATTGTGTCAAGAGTTATTACCTGGCCATTCACCTGGGAAATGACAGCAGAGAGCATCACTGCCAGGGACACTGTCCGTTGCACAGTCGCTTCTATGCATTAGGAAGAACAACAATATCTCCCGTCCTTAAATCCCTGCCATGTGCCGGATGTCCTACAAGAGTCAGTGCTCACCCTCAGAACAGAGCTCCATGGGAAAGCCCAGGTCCTGAGCAGTTATGTAGCTTCCTTCCCTAAGTCCCCCAGAGCATGACTGCACTTTCCACCTGAAAGTCTTGTTATGTGCCGAATAAGGTTAATTTCTCTCCCAAATAAATAAAAGAGATTTTACAATTATGAGGGAAGAACTTTGATTTCTGGAAATCCTTTTGTTCTATAATTCAGTACCAACAGTAATATTCAGAACATTGTTATCATTCCAACCATATTAGTTGAATAAGTAAGTGAATGGGTGGGTGAGTGGATAGATGGATGGATGGATGGATGATGGATGGATGGGTGGATGGATAGATGAATGGTGAATGGAGCCCAGTGTTTGGTGAGCATGTGCTGAACTCTGCAGATACAGACATGACTAGCCAGGTAAGTGTGGGAACCACACCAGAGTCGCCAGACAGCCGCTACTCAGAGTGTGAAGGCCTTGTTATTAGTACGCTGGTATGTCCAAGTCCACTCTGTGCCTAAGCTAAGATACCATAAGCAGGTTCAAGGACACAGGCACAACAATCCCACTGTACACTGCACACATGTACTCTTCATAGCCAAAATATGATTGATGTGACTATTGGCACAAAGTCTTTTCTCTGGAATAATACACAAGTTAATGACCAGCAAGTCTGCTGGAGTAGGAAGAAGTGTGCTGGCGCGTGCTACACAGAGACGTAGGCTATAGAGACCAGCCAGGGTGCTGGGCAGAGGGGTGAGCTAGAGAGAGGAGGGAAAGGCTGGAGAGCTCAGATGGAGCTGAGAGCTGGTACCACTATGATGTAAGGCTAAGAGCTCAGAGAGAGCTCAGATATAGCTACCAGGTTACCCAGCCAGGGTGCTGGGCAGGGGAGACGGGAGAAGCTGCTAAGCCAGAGAGCTCAGGTACCGCTATGATGTGAGGTGGTAAACATAGGGGGCAGCGTGCAGATGCTCAGATAATAACTGTAGGTACAGAGACTGCTACTACTGTCTAAGAAAGATATGTATTTATCAGCTGGTGTCCAGCTGCCTGCCTGTATAGAATTGCTGTGAAGGACTGTTCTTTCTGACGGCTATATAGCCACTGACTTCTGCAATAAAACTCATTCTTATACACACACAACCTGTCATGGTTTCACTGTCTAAGACCCAGCATCCGAGAAGGTCCAGTCCCTAGGCAAAGGGGCTCAGACCCAACAGATAGTGTAGGGTAGGCATCCTCAAACTACGGCCCACGGGCCACATGCGGCCCGCTGAGGACATTTATCCGACCCGCCGGGTGCCGCTGCCTGTCCTGCTTAGCAGCCGACTCGTCCCGGGCCCGCAGTGCGCCTAAGAATTTGTCCATAGTGGGGTTTTTTTAAACTATAGTCCAGCCCTCCAACGGTCTGAGGGACAGTGAACTGGCCCCTGTTTAAAAAGTTTGAGGACCCCTGGTAGGAAATAGGGTTTGAGAAGGAACCTACTGGTACTTTGGCGTAGTCAGGAAGAATTTAGAAGAATATATGGACTCAGAGCAACTCAGAGCAGCAGTGCTGAGCAGGGCTCTTGCTCTCTCTGACAGTAAGCAATTATAAGATAGTTTGGTGAAAATGAGGTTGTAATAAAATAAATAAATAAATAAATAAATAAATAAATAAATAAATAAATAAATGACAGGAGAAAACCAAACCAAGATACAGAACCTGGAGTCTCAGACCCTGAATTTCAATTTCACGGGACGGGGGTCAGACTCTGTAGTGTAAACCTTCTCCAGACGACTCCAACGCATGTTGAAGGTAAGGCCCACCATTTGGGGCAGGGTTTCCCAAGTTGCCCAATCATAAGAATCACGCCGGAATAAACATATGCAGCCCGGGATCCCAGCCCAGACCAAGAGGATTAGGATATTCTGGGGCAGGAGCAGCAGTGGGTTACTGCTTGTGCTCCTCCTTGCTGGGTATCCGCTCACCTTCCCTTCCTACAGGGAAGCGGTGTGCAGAAAGCCAATGACAGATTGTGGGAGGTGTTTCCCAATTGCACTGAGGACAGCCTAGTTATGTTTTTCTTTGTGGTGAGCCCGAGCAAGAATTCCTAACATAATTACAGTCGTCGTTAATGAGGAACTTTTTCTCTGCAGGGCACTGGGCTAAGACCATTCATCCACACAGCATCTAATTACATGCTAACCACAACACTAGGACTTCAACATCCACGTTAGAATGTTAGAAATGAGGAAACTGAAGCTCCAAAAGTAGATGAAACTTGCCCGAGGTCTCCTGGCTAAGGCCAAGAGAGGTTAACATTTCGATCCAGGTCTGACTAGCTGGACTCTCCATCAGCAATGCCTATAGTCCTTTATCGGCCATGTTGCTGTTTATTCTGCTCATGGCCTCCCACCTGCCTGGGCTTCCATTGTGTCAGCAAATCTCCCCTCCCAGGCCCTTTTCTTCCCCCAAGCCATTGCTACCTTTGGCTTCTGCTGACCAGCCAGGGAGCTCTGCTTTGGGATGAAGCTGGCCCAACGGTAGAAGTTGGAGGGTTACTGAGGAAGTTGTAGGATCGTAGGACCTGCAGCCCAGCCCTTGGTTATTTCCGCTGTCAAATAGGGATGTTGAAGTCTGCCTTGTTGTGAGAAAGAAACAATAGCATAAGTAAAGAAACTGGGACATGTCTGGCCGGGCTGGGGCACATTTTAATTCCCTTCCTTTCTCCCACTACAAGAGCTGGACTGCCCCCTAAATCTGAGTGACAGAAGGTTCTGTTGTCACCAGGAATCAGCTGGTGCAAGAATCAGGGGGTGCAAGAAGACTCACACTTACAGATGCTTTTAGGTATATGTGAAGTGCATTAAAGGCTGTAACTCCTCATCAATCGGTAAGCCCACCCGCCAGGGTGCCCTGTGGCTGTCACACACAGTGGGGATTGAGTACTGAAGACTTCCAGTGAAGAAATGCCCAGCCTGGCCACAGCCACTGTCTCCTTATTAGTCTCCTTCTGGTGCAGATTGCTTAGCCTCGAGGTTTAAAGAATGAAGTGTAGAGAAAGACCACTTGGGCTTAAACCCAGCCTCCATCTGTGTGACCTGAAGCAACTTTCCTAATGTGTCTGTGTCTCAGTTTCCTCATCTGTACAATGGGGACAAAAGCATATCAACATCATAGCCTTGTCATAAGAGTGTCATCAATTAATATATGTCAAGTACTTAGAACAGGCCTGGCACATGGTACACGTGATGAAAGAGTCAGTTATTGTCATCATATTGTCATGTGACCACTCCATCATCTTACAGATGAGAAAGCTAAGGCTCAGAGTGTTCAAGAGACTTGCCTGCAGCCACAGATTGGGGCTGTGGCCTGGCCACTGTCTGGGACATCTAGCCATCCCTCCGGCCGTTTACCTGGGCTTCTCCCATTTTCCCTCAGGCTTGGAGAAGTGCTGTGGAGAGTGGGCGGCACAGGCAAGCCTTCATCCCTGTCACTGGAGAGCTATACTCGTCCTCCCTCCCGCTCTGCCTCTTGCCCCCACGCACCCATTTCAAGCGGCTGTTCCCATGGTCCACTGGCAGCAAGATGCCAAACACCTGCTGGGAGGAACGGCCTGTGCTGGGCACCCCGGGCTCCACGCAGCTCCGTTAGAAATTAAGTCACAAATTCTAACATTGACTGGAGGAGACTTGCTTTCCTCAGTTACAGCTAATAGAAGGGGGTTGAGGTGGGGATGAGTGTGGCTTCTCTACAGCCCTAGGTGACATGTGTGGCCAGCTCGTTCTCACCATGGCGAGAGGAGAACCAGGGCCTGGAGCTTCATAAAGGTTTTCTTTTCCTGTGTTTAAACTCGGGCCATAACTTACTTAAGAAACACAGAAAGAGAGATTATTTAACATTTTAGAGGTTCCCACGAGCCATAAATCATCTTCACACATGCCATATTTGTTGAAAAGGACAGAATACATTCACTTTTACAGTATATTAAACTTCATCTAATTTGAACGTAAGAACAGACCAGCAAAATAAATGACCAATTTCTGAAGCAGAAATTACCATTTGGTCGCTGCCATTCCGGCGCCGCGGTGTTCCATCATGCTCCTCGCATAAAGCCGCCTGTCTGGCGGCGCGTGGCTGTAACGCTCGTCCAAATTAGAAGGCGGTGAAAGAGAAGTGCTCGCCGGTTGTTTTTAATAGGCATCATTTGTCAGATGTGATTCCGAGGGCTTTGTGCTGATGATAATATGCAGATTAAGGAGAAGTAAATACGGGGAAGGAGCAGCCACCAGGAGGGAGAGGTTCCCGCTGCCAAGCCCCGGAGCGGCTGCCGGGAGAGGGCTGGCCTGGAGGCCACAGCCCGGGCACAGATAGCGGTAATTGACCTGCGCTGCGGATTCCAAGGCAAGGACGCTTGTGGGGTCCAACAGAGAGAAGAACGCCGCCTGGATCAACGTGCGGTTCAGCCAGGACGTTGCAGAGCGCCGGTCATCACGAAAGGCTTGCAAGTGCATTACGGGTCTGCATGTTCCAAGGAGCCCAGCGAGGTCGCCGCCTCGTTTCCTAAGTAAGCCTTGGTTAGAGGACAGAGCACCAGGCTGGGCGAGATGCAGGGACAGGGATGTGCTGCAATGGTCCCTGGGAAGCGGCAGGCAGCTGGGCAAGCTCTATCCATCAAGCAGTCATTCATTCCACAGACAGCAATGAAGTGCCTACCAGGTGCCAGGCCCTGGGCCAGGTGGCAGGATTCTACAGAGTTCAGAAACTGACGTTCCAGAGAGCTCGTGGCCGGAGACAGCCAAACTCAGGTGTTTAACGCCTGGATTTGGGATTAAACTGCCTGGGTTTGAATCCCAGGTCTGTCACTTACAATCTGTGTGACCTTAGCAAAATACATGACCTCTGTGTGCCTCGTATCTTTAAAGAGCTGATGGCTGAATTGGTTGGAGCATCATCTCTTACACCAAAATGTTGTACATCCAATTCCTGGTCAGGGCACATCCCTAGGTTGCAGGTTAGGTGTCCAGTCAGGGTGCATAAGGCAGACAAGTGATCAGTGTTTTTCTCTCTCTCTCTTCCGTTCCTCTCTCCCTAAAATCAATAAAAACATGTTCTCAGGTGAGGGTTAAAACAGAAATAAATAGGTACCTGGGCACAATAGTAGGACCTATAGGAGAGTTATGAAAATTAAGTCAGGGAAGCTGCACAGTTATTATCTGCTTTATGTCCTACCTGTAAGCTCTGTCCCATCCAGACCCAGGAGCCATCAGTTCCCACCTGGAGTCCTCTGCCGCTTGCTTGGCCTCCAGCCTCTCCTGTCAGTGCTGCACGAAGAGCCCTGGGAGCTCAGTGCAGTGAAATCATGCTCCTCACTCCCTTCAGCGGAGTCCACACTCAGCTGGGCTTGCAAAGGCTCTGCAACCGGATGCCTGCCACCCGCCAGCACCTCGCCCACCGTTCACCCTCTCCAAATTCATTCTGCTTTCCAGACACACCAAGCTGCATTACTTACCACTCCGGAATTTTCTATCTCCTTTCTCTCTTATCCCTTCCCTCCTTTCGTCTTCTTAGATGCCTCCTTCTAAGCTGAAAGGGCCCCTCCTGAAAAGCCAGCACCTCCAGGCCTCAGAGGAGCTGAGACGTTGCCCTCCTTGCCCCCAGGACACTTGCATTTCCTTTTCATCACGTCTTATACTTGATGGTCCCAACGCACTATGAGCATCAAATAGTCAAGACTGTCTTTCAAGTTCTCCACTGACATCTCAAGTACCAAGCCCAGAACCAGCTCAAAGAAGGTACCCAGTGCTTATTGGTTAAGTAAATGAGTGAAAAATGAGACCCAGCAGCCTCTGAGCTGGGCCCTTGCCCTCACTCTTTGTAACATCAAGGTGACAAGGGGCTGGGGCTGGGGCTGTGCCAAGGTGTGCCAGGCCGAGTCAGGGCTCCCAGCAAGACTCAGGTTTATGCGCATGGCTGTGGGGCCAGCTTCCCAGAACACATAAATCACCACGCAGCAATCTGGCTCCCGAGCTGGGCACCTCCTGAGCTCACAGCTCTTTGCAGAGGAGCCACTAGAATTAGGCATAAATCCACTTCTTGATTGAATAAGCAAACACCCCACTGCTCGAAATGATTTACTAAATTACAATGCACAGTGACAGACTTGGGAGAGTCGGGGCACCGGCCTGCTTAGCAATCAGACCTCCTCTGACTACACAGCTGCCTTCGCCTCCGCCCCTCCCCATTCCCCCAAGACTTCTCCACCCACTCACTCACTCAATCAATATTCATTGAGCACCCAGCACACCATGCCAGGTAGGCACTTACCCAGAAATTATCTCATTTAAACTCAACCTATGCAACACCCCAGAAACTTGGTGTTATTTTTTTCTCTCATTTTTCAGAGGAAACAGGTTGAGAGAGATTAAGAAACACCCAGTATCGCACAGCTAATAAGTGGCAGAGTTGAGATTCAAGCCCCAAAATATCCATAGACAAGCCCAAGGATGTGTCTACTGGGGACTAGATTCTCTGTTGTCATATATCTTCTCCTTTGTCCACAGATACTTCTTTCCACTTCCTCTTTCTGTGCCTTTTTTAATTTCCATTTCCTCCTAGAAGTGTAATTGGTCTATGAAAAAAACAAAAAACCTGCACATAATTAATGTATACATTTCGATGAGCTTGGACATAAGTATATATTTGTGTTACTACCACCACAATCTAGGTTATAAAGAAAACTAGAGGCCCGATGCACAAAGATTTGTGCAAGAATGGGCCTTCCTTCCCCTGGTTGCCGGCACTGCCTTCGCTCCAGCCTGGAGCTGCCTTTCTGCCTTCCCACGCTGCCCAGAGGCCTGGAGCAGCTGGGGCAGTGCAGAATGCTTGCGTCATTGCCATGGCGATGACACAAGCATCCCACCCCGCCCCCCACCACTTGGCACCTGCGTATGCAAATTAACCCGCCATCTTTGTTGGGTTAATTTGCATACTCACTCCTGATTGGCTGATGGGCATCCCAAAGGCATGGTCAATTTGCATCTTACTCTTCTATTAGTGTAGATGTCCATCATTCCCAAAAGTTTCCTAGTGTCTCTTTATTGTTGTTGTTTTTTCTGTGTTTGTTTTCAGTGGTAAGAACACCTAATATGGGACCTACTCTCTTAGCACATTTTAGGTGCACAATATCTATTGTTAACTGGAGGCACCAGGATGTCTGGCAGATCACTGGAACTCATCTGTAACTTCATCTCCTTTGAACAACTCCCCCTTTTCCCTCCTCTGTCCCCTAGTAACCTCATTCCACTGGCTGCTTCTGTAAGTTAGACTATTCTCAATGTCTTATATAAGAAAAATCACACAGTGACTGACTTCTTCCCTTAGCACAGTGGTTCTCAACCTTTCTAATGCCGTAACCTTTTAATACAGTTCCTCATGTTGTGGTGACCCCCCAACCATAAAATTATTTTCGTTGCTACTTCATAACTGTAATTTTGCTACTGTTAATGAATTGTAATGTAAATATCTGTGTTTTCCGATGGTCTTAGGTGACCCTGCTAGCGGTTCTCAACCTGTGGGTCGCCTAAGACCATTGGAAAACACAGATATTTACATTACGATTCATTAACAGTAGCAAAATTACAGTTATGAAGTAGCAACAAAAATAATTTTATGGTTGGTGGTCACCACAACATGAGGAACGGTATTAAAGGGTCAAGGCATTAGGAAGGTTGAGAACCACTGCCTTAGCATGACATCTTCCAGGTCCGCCCATATTGTTCATTTTTCTTTCTCTTCTGCTTGTATGTGTCAGGATAGGGTAGGTTAGGCTGAAGTGAAAGTACTCCCAAATCTCGGTGGCTCAATACTACAGAAGGTTTTCTATTTTTGTTCAACTTACATGTTTAATGCAGTCAAGCTTAGAGACTCCACATACTCACTGGGACATGTCAGCTGGCTGACTCTGCCCTCCTTGAGCGAGGGCATCATTTGGTCACTGAAGCAGGGGGCATGAGACAGTCAGAAGGTTAGCACTGGCAATTAAGTGCCTTCAACTGAGAGATGTGCCTCAAGCCATTCAACATAACTGGTCTTGCGGTCCCCCCTACCTACAGGATTCTGAAGTCTACTCTTTCATGTGCCCTAAAGGATATAACAGTTTTATTTTATTTATTTTGTTTTTTAATTAATGTTGACATTCAATAATATGCTAGTTGAAAGTGTATATCATAGTAGTTAGACATATATAATTTATGAAGTGATCCCCCTATAAGTCTAGTACCCATCTGACACTATATGTAGTTATTACAATATTATTGACTATATTTCCTATGCTGTACTTTACACCCCATGACCATTTTGTAACTGTCAATTTGTACTGCTTAATCCCTTCATCTTTCTCACCCAGTCCTCCAAATCCTCTCCTATCTGGCAACCATCAGTTTGTTCTCTGTATCTATGAGTCTGTTTCTATTTTTTTTACAACAGTCAAGATATGGAAGCATCCTAACTGTCCATCAATAGACAATTGAATAACTATGTGGTACAAGAATACAATGGAATATTACTAGGCCATAAAATGAATGGAATCTTACCATTTTCAACAACATGGATGAACCTAGAGGAGCCGCTGCACTAACTTGTAGGCAATCCAGAGTTGTTATTATAAAACTAGAGGCCTGGTGCATGAAATTTGTGCACAGGGAGGGGGGTCCCTCAGCCCAACCTGCACCCTCTCCAATCCGGGACCCCTCGGGGGATGTCCCACTGCCTCTCACAATCCGGGACCTCTGGCTCCTAACTGCTCACCTGCCTGCCTGTCTGATCACCCCTAACCCCTCTTCCTACCTGCCTGATCACCCCTAACTGCTCCCCTGCTGGCCTGATTGCCCCTAACCACCTCTGCCTTGCCCCATACCCAGGACCCAGGATTCCCTCCTCTGGCTGGTCGCAGACACCCAGACCCAGGCTTCCCTCCCTCTGGCTGGCCGCAGGCACCCAGGACCCAGCCCAGCTTCGCCCAGGCCAGCCGCAGCTGCAGGGGATCGTGAGCGGGTGGCTTCACCCAGGCCACAGCTGTAGGCACCTGGGACTGTGGGATGGGCAGCTTGTCTCTCTCCCGGGCCACAGCCTGGCTGGTCCCCATTCCTCTCTCCCCAGTGTTGAGTGTCTGAGCCATTACGGCATGACAGTGTGAGGGCGTGATGACCATTTGCATATTAGCTCTTTATTATATAGGAAATATAATAACTTTTTATTGCTGAGCACTATACAACACCCCCTCTTCTTGTTCTCATTCACTCATTCAGCAGACACTTACTGAGCTTATACAACATTCAGGGCACCATGCCTGGCATTGGGAATACAGATGTAGAGCAAACACACAGGATTCCTGCACTCAAAAAGCTCCCTTTATGATCAGGGACACACATACTCATCCAATAAGTATGTGAGCAAGTCAGAACTGCATCGAGTTCTATATAAAGGTAAGTACATTGTTATGTAAAAATTTATAACACAATTGTGACCTAACCTGGGAACCAGGAAAATATTTTCTTCAAGTAATGCTTTTGATCACAAGCAACAGGATCATTCTCTGGCCGAATTAAGTAGATAAGGAATGTAATCAGAGGATATTGGGTAGCTCAGTCTACACTGGACTCAGTACACTCATGATCTTGAGTCCCCATCCCACGTTCTTCCTATTTAAAACCTGGGCAGGTGCATTTGTTTGGTGGAGTGGGGTCTCCTTTGTAACTGCAGGAAGTTCTGGAAACAAAAGGATCTGCTTTCTCAGAAGCCAGAAAAGCATGAGAAATGCCCATTCTAGTTACTCCAAGGAAGTAGCAGTGGAGCAGAAATTTAAAGACATGAACTAAAGAAATAGGAAAGGGAGCAAGCATCTTATACTTTCCTTCCTGCCTCACCTAAAAAAATTCAGATACAATCAAAAGCAAAGAAAGTAATATAATGAAACTCTATGTACCCATCACTTTGCTTCAACAATTATGAACTCAGTCTGGTTTCATGTATGCTCTCACTTTCATATCCTATCTAAAAAAGAGGGAATATGCTAATTGGCCATCACACCCTCACAAAGATGGTGGCGCCCACAGGCAATAAGGAAGGAATATGCTAATTGACTGCCATGCCCTCAAAGATGGCGGCGCCCACAGCCACAAGATGGTAGCGCCCAGTCCCCTCAGCCCTGCTGGGATGGCAGGTGCATGGCACGGCCAGGCCCACCCCCAGGCAGGTCCGGCCACTCCATGTACCTGCCTCTGGAGTTCCCCAGTTCCGTCAGCCCCCCAGCCATCCAGGGCCGCCTCGAGGTGCAGGCAAGCCTCAGATGGTGGCTGCCCAGCTGCCCAGGGCCGACCCGAGAGACAAACAAATGACTGAACAGCAGGCTGCATGGGGCAACCAGGCTGACAGGGGGGACAGTTGAGGGCGATTAGGCTGGCGGGGGAGCAGTGAGGGGTGACTAGGCCACAGAGGGGAGGCAGTTGGGGGTGACCAGGCCAGCAGAGGGGCATAGTTGGGGGCAACCAGGCTGGTGGGCAGGGGCAGTTAGGGGCGACCAGGCTGGCGGGGGTGGGGGGGATAAGTTGGGGGCAATCAGGCCAGCATGCAGAGGCAGTGAGGGGTGATCAGGCCAGCAGCGGGGGGGGGCAGTTAGGGGTGACCAGGCAGGCAGGCAGGCAGGTGAGCAATTAGGAGCCAGTGGTCCAGGATTGTGAGAGGGATGGCCCCCAAGGGGTTGATTGGAAAGGGTGCAGGCTGGGCTTAAGGAACCCCCCCCCCCGCCCCGTGCAAGAATTTCATGCACCGGGCCTCTAGTACATGTATAAAATCACAGGCATTATTATGTGTATAGTGTATTTATATATATTTATGAAAAATAATAACTAATTTACAAAAACAACATAACCTTGGTGCAATGATCACCCCTAAGATAAACACTAATTAGAGGCCCCAAATGGTGGTGGCATAGGAGAACACGCACCTCGTCCCTCCCATAAGCAAAATGAAACACACGCATAAGTAGGCAGCAATCACTCCTGCAAGACAGCTGAACACTGAGTGAGCAACTTCTGACAACAGACAAGGGGCATCCAAGTGGAGAGGTTGGGAAGCCACGGGAGCCCTCTGGGAGCTGCATGAACACTCCAGCATCAGGTGTTCCCTTCTATGTTTATAGGGGCAGGAGCTCAAGTGAGGTCTGGACTACCTGCAGGATGACTGCTACATCACCTGGAGCCTCCTGCTCCCGACAAAGGGAGCAGGAACACAGGGTGCCACTACACCCAAAGAAAGGGTGAGGCTCTGTCCCCCCACCTTCTTAGAGGGGTGGGGCTCTGTCCAGGTGCTCTGGCCTACCTGCAAGTCAGTGCAGTGTTTTTCCAGACACATTGCCAGAGCCCATTTTGGCCCAAACCAAGGGAGAAAGCAGGATCAACAGAGCATTTGGGCCTCCCCTCTGGCTGCTCCAGTGAGGTGGGTCAGTGCCCCAATGCCTTAGGCACCTGCTCAGCTCCTACTGGACCTGCCAAGAGCACCCAGGACACATAATCTAATCTGAGCCCACTTCTACATACAGACACTTTTCCAAGACTGGAAGAGACAACTGTTTTGTCTAATTTATATAAACAAACATGGAAAGTAAAACAAAATGAAAAGATAGAAGAATATCTCTCAAAGGAAAGAATAAGAAAAATCCCCTGGAAAAAAACCCTAAGAAAATGGAAATATGTAATTTCCTGATAAAGACTTCAAAGAAACATTCATAATGATCCTCACCAAACTTGAGAGGAACTTAGAGAGTACTTCAACAGAGAGTTAGAAAGTATAAGAAAGAACCAAGCAGACATGAAGTCTACAATAACTGAAATGACACATAAATTAGAAGGATTCATAGCAGATTAGTTGATACAGATTAGCTGATCCAAGAATGGATCAGAGACCTAGAAGATAGACTAGTTGAATTCAACCAATCAGAACATCAGACAGAAAAAGGAAATTAAATAAAATGAGGATAGTTTAAGGGATCTCTGGGATAGCATCAAACACTCAAATATTTGTATTATAGGGATTCCAGAAGGAGAAGAGAGAAAGGAACAAGAACTTTATTTAAGTAAATAATGACTAAAAACTTTCCTAACCTGGGAAAGGAAATAGACATCCAGGTCCAGAAGTCACAGAGTTCCAAACAAGATGAATCCAAAGAGACCCACATCAGGACATGTAGGCAAGAGTTAACGATAAAGAGTCAATCTTGAAGGGAGCAAAAGAAAAACATGTTAAACACAAAGGCCAACAATTTCTCAGCAGCAACTTTACAGGCCAGAAGGGAGTGGCAAGACATCCTTAAAGAGCTGAAAAAAGAAACCTACAATCTAGAGTAATTTACCCAGCAAGATCATTATTCAGAATTGAAGGAGAGATAAAGAGCTTCCTGGACAGACATTAATTAAAGGAGTTCACCACCACTAAACCAGCTTTACAAGAGATGTTAAAGGGTCTTCTTCAAGTAGAAAAAAAAAAAAACCACAACAAGAAGTAAGTAAAATAATTCATAGGTAAAGCCAGATATTTAATAAATACAGCAAATCTGACATTTACAAAGGTTAAAAGAAAAAAATTATCAAACTCAACTCAAACTGCAATAAGTAGTTAGGAAATACACAACACAAAAAAAGCTAAGATAAGACATCAATACATAATGCATGGAGGGGGAGTAAACATGTACTCCTGAAAGAATATACTCAAACTTAGACACCTATCAGTTTAACAGAGTCTGCTGTCAATAAAGAATGATGTGCATAAACCTCATGGTAACCACAAATCCGAATCCTGCAAAAGATATAAAAAGAACAAAGAGAAAGGAACTTAAACAAAGCAGCAAAGAAAAACAGCAAACCACAAGGGAAGAGACTGAGAGAAGAAGAAAGGAACAGGGGACACTATAAGAACAACCTAAAAATAATTAACAAAATGGTAAAAGTGCATACTTACCAAAAAACATTACAATGTTCTTACTACCTAAAGTCATTTACAGATTCAATGTAACCCCTACTAAATACCAATAGCATTCTCCTCAGAATTAGAACAACTAATTCTAAAATGTATATGGACCCATGGAAGACCCCAAATAGCCACAGAAATCTTGAGAAAGAACTAAGTGGGAGATATGCTCCCTGATGTCAAACTATACTACAAAGCCACAATAATCAAAACAACATGGTACTGGCATAAAAACAGCTATATAGATCAATGGAAGAGAATCGAGAGTTCAGAAATAAATCCTCACTTATACGGTCAATTAATCTATGACAAATAAGACATGGCTAAACAGTGGGTTAAAGGAGTCTCTTCAATAAATTGTGTTGGAAAACTGGACAGATACATGCAAAAAACTGAAATTGGGCCATTTCCTTATACCATGTACAAAATTAAACTTGCCCTGGCCAGTGTTGTCCAGTGGTTAGACTTAGAGGGTTGGCCTGCACACCAAAGGGTTGCAGGTTTAATTCCTGGTCAAGGTCATGTACCTGGGTTATGCTTCACTGCCTGCCTCCTGCAACCAGTCAATGTTTCTCTCTCACATCAATGTCTCTCTCTCTCTCTCTCTCTCTCTCTCTCTCCCACCCTCCCTCCTTTCCACTCTCTGAAAAGCAATAGAAAAATATCCTCAGGTGTGGATTAACAACAAAAACAAAAACCCTCAAAATCAGTTACAGACTTAAACATGTAAGGCCTGAAGCCATAAAATTCCCAGAAGAAAACACAGGCAGTAAACTCTTTGACATTGCTCTTAGAATTTTTTTTTTTTTTTTGATACATCTCCTCGGGCAGGGAAAACAAGAGAAAAACAAACAAATGGGACTACATTAAACTAATGAGTTTTTGCACAGGGAAGATGAAGGTTTACTTTAGAATGTGGTACGTTGGAGATGCTCAGGTCACTAGGCAAGGAGAGAGACACCTGAGCACAGAGCTTGGCTAAATGAGAGAAGAGTTGATGAATTCCAGGATGGCTCTTACATTCAAGTGCTCCTTCTGAGTAGCCAGACCATAAGCACATTTTTATGCTTAGCTGTCAATGGATTGAACTATGGTTGCACACGACAGCATCAGGGTTTGTCCAATCTCAGACCAACTGCCCATGAAGTGGCCTGCTGAGGGAATCTTGCCTAATATAGACATGCTCTATTGCATGGTGGCTAATTGAGTAATATTGGAGAGTAATTAAATGATTAAACCGGATTGTTTCTCTTTAGAAGTTCACATAAGAGACAGAGACACAGAAGATAGTACAGAACTCTAGATATCCCCAGAGGGAAGCCATGAAAAGAAGCTGAGGGATGATGGGTACTAGAGTGGAATGAAACAGAGTCCCAGCTCACAGGCACAATTAGTGATAAAGAAATATTACTGCGGAGACCCATGAGACCCTGGAGCTCTGAATGATCATTCTGCTCATTATGGAAGGCCAACTGCTGAAATAATTTCCTATAGTTGCAGGAGATCCTGCCTGGTTGGAACTAAAACTCAGATGCCTCTGATGGTACCTTTAAACAGTACCCTCCTGCCACCTGTAGTACTCTGGCTCAGTATTCATTCCCATGAGTCGGTGTGCCCAGGAAAGGTTCTTGTGCAGGTGGGACCATGGTTTCTGTGTGTAGGTGTCAGAGCAGGGGGCTAAATATTAATAAGGAAAGGGAGCAAAGGAAATCAGACATTGTTAAGCATAATCAACCAGGGAGCATATGTCTGCTCACTCAGGAAGTTCCAGCTTCACACTCCCCAGGGAACCATGTCCACTCCCCAGAGATCACTGCGGGGAAGGGGTGGAATGATAAAGGGGAGGTGAGCACATGCGCAGTAAGGCCAACATGGCACCACAGAGGCCCGTCAGTCCAGCCTGGGGAAAGAATGGATCGGTTAGAAGGTGGACACAGCACAATCCCACAAAAGCTTGGGAACGTCTGGTCCTTCCTTCCCAAGCCCAACGTAATATAATCCCCAGCTAACAAAGCCTCTCTCTCTCTCTCTCTCTCTCTCTCTCTCTCTCTCTCTCTCTCGTCTTCCCTCCCTCTATCTCATCCAGTCAGTCACATGCACTCACCCCATTTATTTGTGCATTTTCTCCACAGCAGCCTTTCGAGTCTAGCCTACAGCCCAGCAGACTCCACACAGACTCTGAACTTGGGCCTCAGCCAAGGGGCAGCCATGCGAACAAGCTAAGCTAGCCGGAGGGTGATAAGGCTGGACTGCAATACCCTTGGCAGGATGCAAAATGTCTGCACACTGGCCCGACCTCTGGGCCTGATGAAGAAGATAAGCCTGGATTTTTCCATGCTGGGGCAGATGGAGGTGGGACACTGGAAACCCAGGGCAGCCTTCTAACATGACCACGCCACAACCCCCACGTGTGAGTCTCTTGGACTGTTCCCTGGGAACTCCGGAAAGAACACGGTTTCCACTGGCAGCACTGGGCACAATAAAGAGCTGGCGTGGCTTCCGTCACAGGTGAAGAGAAGTGTGCCCACACTGAGGGGCCTGAAGCGGGGACACTGGGAGCGCCGCCCTTCTGGCCGAGGCAATGGGAGTTTAGCAGAGAACTGGGAGCAGACTTCTTTCCGAGCTGCCAGGGAGCCCAGCTGAGCTCTGAGAGCTCAAGGATGGCCCTTTGGGGAAGATTAGGAAACAGGTCCTAAAAAAATTGCATGTTTTATACATGCCATTGGCAACAGAAGATGTCAATAAAACGGCGGTGACAGAACACAGGGACATAAGCCTGTTTTTCTCCAAGTTTTTGAAGCACCCTCTGAACTTGAACTCTGTAGGGAGGCCAGGGAGAAACCTGGGGAGGGCTTAGAGGTAGAAAGATTTGCATATGGGCCTTCCCCTGCCCTCAGCTGTGAACATAGCCAGCCCAACCTGGGGGTATTGTTACCTAGAGATCTCTGGTTTCATTGCAATGAGTTCCCCTGTCTCTACAAATCTCCTTTCTTTGTCACAGTAATGAGCCTAATTAACATCATTAGAGGAAATGAAAATATAGACTGAGGTCTCTGGCAGCAAGTGGGCGGTGGCTAAAACCTTCTCCAATTAATCCCTTCCTGCCTGACACTTGATCTCCTTTGGGCTTCATCAACAGCTCAGAGACCTGACAGTTTAATTGCTGATCCCCCTCGGCTTTGTAATAATTGCCCTCAACACTGGATGTGGCCCTCTCTGCTGTGCTTTCCCTCGAACCCGGGTGGCAGAGTGCTTCAGCGCTGTCACACCTTTGTCTTCCTACAGGAGGTCACTGGCCCAGTAGCAGACCCGAGATGCTCTCGAATAAATGCTTCTCCTTGATAACTGGATCTCAACTTTTTCTATGCCCTTTATATCTTCACAAAATCGTAATTCTCAGCTGATGATATGTTTTTAATGATTTTAGAGAGAGAGGAAGGGAGAGAAAGATTGAGAGAGAGAGAAACATCAATGTAAGAGAGAAACATTTATCGATTGCCCGAACCCGCAACCCTTTGGTGCATGGATGACACTCTTTTGAAAAGATACTAGCTCTCTGGCTGGTTTAGCTCAGTTGGTTAGAGTGAGCTAAACCAACCAGAGCTAGTATCTTTCAAAAGTCAGAGAGACAGTCAAGCACCAGGTGCGTGTAGAAACCTATGGTTCAAGCAATTCATTGTAAGCTCACTGTCTTATCTGCGGAGGTTGGAACACACCCACTTGCTGGGCACTTCCACTGGTGCCTGTGGCAGCAGCCAAGACCGAGACAGGAGCAGCCTTCATTCCATTCTGTCACTTGATGTAATTTTTCTGTCCCCTCTGGCCCTCTGAGTCATTGCAATCCTATGGCTCTGAGGAGCTGCAGCAGGATTTGCGTGGCCCTGGGGAAGAAGCAGGAGGGGAGGGGGTGGGCGTGGTCCTCTGGGCCTGAAAAAGTTGCCAACAGGTCTCACAAGCAGCCACAGTCCAGGTCTCCTCCTGTGAACACAAGCTCCCATCACAGCCAGGCCAGGGGCTGTTAGCACAGGGCAAACTTGCTCAAGGGGAGGGCAGGACTGGCCAGCTTCTTTCTAGCAGGTGCTTGATTGAACTGTGTTAGTAGGTCCACAAGCAAACCTGGGTTTCCCCATTGTCACCCTCATTTTGCAGACAGGTCAATTAGGCTCAGGTAGGCTGTGACGAGCAGATCCCATCCCAGATCTTTAAACCAAAGACTTCGCTGAACTGCTTGCGGCCAGAATCCAAGCAATAAGCAGCAGCGGGCCTAGGGCTGGTGGCCGAGACCCTGCAGGAGCCCAGGAATCGAGAGCAGAACCCACCACAGGGCTCAGTCCGAGTCGGCAAGAAGTTACATAGGGCATCCCCCCTCACCTGCCAATGGAGACAGAGACGCAGGAAAGCCTGCCATCCCTGATTGGAAAGTCAGTCCCTCCTCAGCTCCTCACTCTGCCTCTCCTGCCGCCTCCTGCCCACCCTCCCTCGGGGTCACTAGACATTGTAGCCGCCTTCTGACTGCTGTCTGTCCCTGAAGTCTAGAATCAAAATGGCAGCCAGTGTGGCGGTTTTAAGCATTAGTGAGATCCTGCCTCTCCTTTATTCCAAACCCTCCAATGACTTCCCCTCACCCTGACCTTAGAATAAAAGCCCATGTCCTGGCAGTGACATATGTGGGCGAAAGGGGCCACATGCTGACCTGACAAGCTCAGGGGAGGCCTGCGTGGCAGTCTTGCAAACTCAGAGACCTAAAGTAACCACAAAGGATGGTCTGAAATTAAACTTTAACTAAAGCAGTTATGGTGGGTAGTCACCTCCTAGGCCGATGTCTTCTCTGACAAGGTCAATCTTTACCTTAACTGAGCCTATCTGTGTTTTTGCATCTATGATAACATATGGTTGAAATGTCTGGGTAACTTGTAACTTCCCTTTTTCCAGACCCCTCAGGGTATAACCAAATGCCCTGGGCACCAGGACAGAGACCACAAATTCCTTCATTGTTATTGTTATTGTGTTAATTGTTGACTGTTAACTATCCTGCACCACCTAAGTAAAAGAAGCATGTGTCTATCATTTTACTTTTTATCCAGTCCCAGAGGTTTCCCCGCTTTGCTTTCTCCCGCCTTTCTAATCTATCGCCAATGGGTTTCATGTAACCCACCTACGTCTCCTCCTTTGATTGCAATGTGTAAAAATAGATGAAAAACCGCCATTCTCCGGAGCATTATCCCAATCCTTTGTGATTCTGCTTCCCAGCAATTGTCGACAGTTTGGCTCAAATAAACTCACAAAAATTCTTCACAGGTTTGAAGGTTGTTACGTTAACACATACGTGGCGTCTGGCTCATCTCAGCATCACTCCCTGTCTGTGATGGGTTTCCTGTCCCAGCCCGTGTCTGCCATGAGCACCCAGTGCAGGTTGCTCGATGAGGTGTCATGGAGCAGAAGTCCCAGGAGGTCAGCATGGTGAGGTTAATGCAGGGGCCAAGGGCTCCATGAACCTGCCTCCTGACGGCCACACTTTTGTATCTTCTCCTCTCCTTGAGTGTGGGGCACCTGGGACTTGCTCCTAAACGAAGGGATACGTTGAGGGTAATGGGATAAATGTGGTTACGTGCCTGTGCACTAAGACTGCAGAGTTCATCTGCTGGAGTCCGTCTCTCTCCCTGTTGGCAGCTTTCTCAGGCACAGAGGACACCCTCCACCCCCACTGGAATAAGCAAGTTCCCTGGTTGTGGGTGACCTACTCAGGATACCCGCATGTCCAGGAACCAAAGGTGGCCTGTGGGAGCTGTGACAGCCTCCAGCTAACAGCCAGCCCCTCAGTCTTATAATCATAAGAAATTACAATATTCCAACAAAGATAGGTCCTTTGCTGCCTGCATCCCAGCCAGCACTTGCCCGAGCCTTATAAGCCCCTGAGCAGAGAGCCCGGCCAAGCCCTGCCCGGATCACAGAATGTGAGATAATGAATGGGTGCTGCTTTCAGCCACTAATGTTTTGATAATATGCGATGCTGGAATAGAAAACGAATACAAGCAGGCTAGTACTTACAGTCTGTTATACATCAGATGGAGGATCCCAGGTCTACAGTGATGTATCAGTTAACTTTTGCTGTGTAACAAGCTTTAAAACAAAACCACATTTAGCGTATGACTCTGTGGGTTAACCAGGTGTTTCCTATGGTCTGGGCCAACAAGACCCCTCTCTGCTAGACTCTCACCTGCATCTTTGAGTACCTGGCAGGTCCCTGGCTTATCTCTGGTGGCCTCACTCCCAGGTGTGATGTTGGCAGGCTAGCTTGAGCTTCTTCCATGTGGTCCTGTGGTTTGAAGGGCAGCAGGAGAGGAAACCTCGGGGCCATTGGTCCAGAGTGGGGCCAGGTACTGGCCTGCTGTGAAAGCCCCTGGGGATTCTACCAGGAAGTCATGGGTGAGTCACTGCGTTATGACACCCGAAAGGTTTCATCTCTCTTCATTCTCAGCTCGCATCCCACACCTTTCTTTTTCTTTTTTAAAAATATATTTATTGATTTCAGAGAGGAAGGGAGAGGGAGAGAGAGATAGAAACTTCAATGATGAGAGAGGATCATTGATTGGCTGCCTCCTACACACCCCATACCAGGGTTCACATACAGGGGATTGAGCCCACAACCCAGGAATGTGCCCTGACCAAAAATCAAACCATGACCTCCTGGTTCATAGGCTGATGCTCAACCACTGAGCCAAGCCACTGGGCCACACCTTTTCCTTAATTCCCTGCTGTTGGTCTCATGTTCCTGATGAGTGTGTTCCCCCGCACCCAGCAGTGCCAGTCCTCGCCTCTTCTCTCCCAGTAACTCCCACACTCCTCATTTTTCTGCCCCAGGCACTGCGGCCTCAGGGGCAGGGTCACAGAGTGAGGGGCTGTCAGGACTGTGGTGTCCTGAGGAAGAGATCAACAACATGACACGGAGCCCGAGGGGCTCCAGAAGCGTCAGTGCCATAGAGAACTCCCATGCAGGGACAGCCATCCTCCCTGTTTCTAAGACCCTGAGCCAGAGTAACCATCTGGTGCATGGTCCTCACAGTGTGGCCGGGACCCGCATCAGCTGCATCACCGGAACTTGTTGGAAAGACAGAACCTTGCGGGGCCCCCACCCCTCGACCTGCTGAGTGGACATCCTGTGTGGGGAGCGAGGTGCAGGAATCCGTGCTTTACCCAGTCTCTGTGACTCTAACACAAACCAAGACTCAGAACTCCATGGTGGCAGATGTCCAAAATGATGGCTACGCGAAATGTTAAATTACGCATTGAAGCCTATGCATGCGAAACACATTTCAAACAGATTCCCACCAACACATCTTATAGCAAGTCCACTATCTGGTGACTTTCATAAAGAGTCTCTCTGATTTACCTACACTCGGTTCTTCTGTTCATTCATTCGGTGGGAACGGCTGAGAATTCTGTCCTGGGCACAGGGCGCCTGCCCCCTCCTGGTAGGGCAGACAAGTAATGTAACAGGCCACTGGGAGCCCCAGACCTGGGCCACGCCTTCGAGGCCCCACAGAGGGAGGGGCTGACACCCCTGCCTGCAGCACCAGCCAGGTCTCAGAGAACCTGCTGGACCTGGGTTTGCAAGGGCCTCCTGAGGAGGCCAGGCCACAGCCACGCCTCCAGGCCTGGGCACAGACAGGCCTCCAGGCCTGGGCACAGACAGGCCCTTGGAGTGGAGGGCTGCTGAGTCAGCAACAGGATGTGGAGGCGAGGACTCTGGACCCTGGGGAGAGTGCTTTCGCCGAGCCTGCGGCAGTGAAACGTTGCGAGGGGAAGGTGTACACTTCTCAGCCAGGCTCACCTCGCCTGCCGCTGGCTCCTGCAGGAAACCTGTCAGCTCCTGAGATCAATATTTCTGTTTCTTCTCCCAGCTTCTTATCACGAAGCTTCACACGGGCCTGTCTGTCTCAGCTCGCACCTGTCAGCGCCTGCGGGAGAGGAGAGAGGGGGCTGTGGAAAGCCGCCCCCCACCACCACCCCAGAGCCTGAGGTACTTTTCCTACGGTGTCTGCTCACAGTGGTGTTCCGCATGCACAGGGAATCTGGAGCAGGAGAGGAGGCAGGCGATCCCAGGGACTGTCATCGTGGTAATCTCTTAGGGCAGGAGGCCACTTAAAATACATCATCTGGTCTCCCCTCTTTCTGTTGTAAGTAAAAAAGAAAAATTTGAAGTGACCCAGAGATGTCAGCACTGGGAGGCAGCATGGAGTAGTTGGCTGTTCCCAAAGAGAGCTGCCTTTCAGAAACTTGGGGAAAGCGATTTTTAAACATGGATTGTTAGCCTCCCCTCACACTGGTGGAACTAAAATTCTTTAGTAAATATCTATTTTTTTATCAGGCTCCTGAGATGTTCTTCTGTGCAGCCATGTCTGAGAGCCATGACCTGCAATGAAAAACAAGGGACTGGACAGGCAATGGATCAGAATTGTTCTCTTTCCAAGTTCTTAGTTCAACTAGCAAAGCTGAGACAGGCACCCGTGCTCCTGCAGCCCATTCCAGGATAACACCTTCAGGCATGGCTGGATCCAGCAGCTCTGAATAATGCCATCTGCAAGCTTTCTTCATCTCTCAGTTGGTTTCATACTCAAGTAGCTTCTCCCCTCTTGGGGCAAAAATAGCCACTCATGACTCGGAATTTGCATTTTGTCTCTTTAGAAACCCTGTAGGATGAGAGCATCTCTTTTATAACTCCATCAAAATGATCGGATTAGATCTCCTTGCTCTGCCCGTCTCATGTCATATGCCCCTCCAGGAACCAGTCACTGTGGCAGAGAAATGCTCTGATTAGCCAGCCTTAAACCACCAGCCCAACTCTGTACCCAAAGATTAGTGGCATAGGCCTTGAAAATACTGCAAATGCTCCTGGAGGAGAAGGGGGATAAGACTCAGGTCAACAAAATAATAAGAATGGTGTAGTCGCTACCCATGAGTCCAGATTTAATGGTCATACATGCTAGCACTTGGACCAGAAGTCAAGTTTCCTGAGTAGGGTCTGCCACTAAAAATGCCAGGAGGAGGTGAGATGCTTAAATGTTATCTCTGTTCTCATCAACTAAGATCCTGCATCAGCTCTAAGTGCTGTCTGAATGACCTGACTTTCACTCCTGGCCACTTGATATGGACCCTGAACACATGCATAAATGCCAACTAGACGCATTCCCCAGACTCCCTTGCAGCTATAAACTATTCACCGCTAAACTGATGGGGCAGGGGCTCCCCTGATCTCTTATCTCCTTCTTACTACATGGGAGAAGGGTGGCAGCTGATGGAACCATTAGAGGAAGCTTCATGTGGAGCGTGGCAGAACTGCCTGCTCAACCTGTTTGCCACCTGCGTACCCCTGGAGACAGAAACAAACTCCATTTCAATTAAGACACTTTACTTTGGAGTCTCTGTCATAGCAACTTAGCTTTACCTCTATTCTGTTCTTTCCAGATGTTCTCATTCACTGCCAGTGCCTTACCTAAGCTCGTGGCCTGTGCCTCAGCTCCAGACCGAAGAATGAGGAGCACGGTCACAGGGCCATTCAGAGTGAGGAACCAGCCGGGCATGGGCCCTGCCTCCGCCTAGCTCCTCCTCCCAGGCCCGCCAGAGACCGCGCTCCCAGGCACTGTGGTGACATTCTCACGGCCACAGTAACGACAGAGAGCTCCAACACAGATCTCATCTCTCTCCATTTAATACATAGAAAAATGAGACCCCAAGGAAAAATCAGCCGATTTATCTAAGCTTTCTTATGAGGCTATTTCACACAATGATTTAAAGAGAAATTTCATCAGCTGAGCCTAAGGCATTTCAGGGAGGGGAGGGGAAAAACTATTACAGATAACATTGTAGTGAAAGCCTTTATACATGTAGATGTTTTTCTTTTCTTGAATTACACCTAGAAAAATATTTGAGGACACATGAATGTGTGTGTGTGCGTGTGTGTGTGTGTGTGTGTATACACTCTACTTTCAGAAAGGAGAGTATTAACTACCACTGCTATTTATATATTATGTACAATGCATTCTAGTTTACATAAGCACTGTGCGTATGTGTACGCATGAATATCCAAGGTCTGTTAGGAAAAGAACACAAAACAAACAAAGCAGCTATTATACTTTGATAAAGTTACATTACAATTTGCTCTGCAAACGCAGAGTGCGGTCACTGAGCCAACCTTGGGTTCAGGGAAGGCACTGGGAGGCAACGTTTAAGCTGAGGATGTGGGCGTTGTGGGGGAAGCCAGAGGGGCGGGCCAGGCAGGGAGCAGCAGGGGAAGCGGTGCAGCAGGAGAGGTGAGAAGCACCCTGATCTGCAGCCCCCAAGCCTGCACCACCTGCGGCAGCCGGGAGGGGGCGCTGGCATGCAGCGGGCTGCTGAGCAGCCCAGGAGCCCCGAGTGGGCCTGACCCATCCATCTTGACATTTCCATCTCTCCAGAAGTGAGTAATTTCCCACTCACTTCTGGGGTGACATTTTTCTCCAAAACCATGATCTGTAAAATTAGATGTCTCTGCAGCAGCTCTCTGTGACGGAAGGCATGTGCTCCTGTCCTCCGGGAGCTGGACAGAGCCCAGACAGCGATTGCCGGAGACATTTGGGGGGAGATGGAGGGTGTGAACGGCACGGGGTTTAGTGTGGCACAGGCTTATGTCTCCGATGCCCTGAGCATAACAGCCCTCAGCAGGCAGGGAGGAGGGTGGATACAGTGTGTGCAGACGCTGCTTCTTCATCCCTCGTGTTCCGTCACTGTCACTGCCCAGCCGCACCGAAATCCTTTTACTTCCTTCAAGGCACCATCCTGCCCCCTGACTCTAAGCTTGGCTCAGCCCGTGCAGGGCGTAGGGAAATGCCCTTCCCCTGTGACTGCCCGAAACCACTCCACTCATCTCCGATGCCATGCCTGCCCAGCCCAGCTCCCCAAGGAGACTGTTTTACAAGTTTATCCACAGGACACACTATGTATCCCAGTGTGCCTCTACTGCCTAGCACTGCCTTTGCTTTGAAACCTGTCCCCTGTTCCCCTGTCACCCTGTCTGCCAGACTATACATCCCAGAGACAGGAGTATGCATATTGTTCACCACCACATACCTGGCCAGTAATAAAGTGCCTATATGCAGCCTCGGTAAGTAGTTGATGAATAAATGAGTGATTGGATGAAGCTGCGGAAGGGAATTTAGGGCTAAAATGAGCTCCACCCCCAGCAGGAGTGGAGGCCGCAGGGCTGGGAGTGAAAGCCAGGACTGGGCGTGGGGCTTCCCTGTTTCCACAGCAAAACTGTCGCCCGTGTCCAAGACAAGTGCTCCGGGTTTACAGACAGTTTTCGGAGGGAGCAGTGCCTAGTGATGGGAGTTTGAGGACCTGAGATGAGAAAGGAGACTGCTGCTGTGGGTGCACCCACTCCGGTGTGTGGAGCCCTCCTCCGGGCCTGGCACCCAGCTCCCTGCCCCTGCTGGGCTTGGGCCCCCATGACCTTGCCACCCCCAGTTTATCCCAGTAGGAGCCTCACCGCCTCCACCATGAGCCCCGCCCTTTCTTCCTGAGGCATGGAGAACACAGGCTGCCTCAGCGCTTGCCTTTTCCATTGAGAGTGAAGTTACCTTCCTCCACCTAGGACACAAAGATGTGTCCTTTTAGAATTTTCCAAACATCCACCCTTGACACTCTTTCTTTAAAATCTTCACCTCAGGATATGTTTTATTGATTTTTAGGAATAAAGGAAGGGAGGGAGGGAAGGAGGGAGGGAGATAGAAAGGAAGGGAGGGAGGAAAGGAGGGAGGTAGAAAAGGAGGGAGGGAGAAAAGGAGGGAGGGAGGGAAACATTGATGTGTTGCCTCCCACACTCACCCTGACTGGGGATCAAACCAGCAACCTAGGCCTGTGCCCTGACTGGAATCCAACCCACACCTTTTGGATTACAGAATGAAGCTCCAACCAACTGACCAGGGCTTGTCAATATGTTTTTATGCCAAAAAATCTGGGTATGGGACAGTAGGAATGTCTATGTAAAACCTCAATCCTAGAACAAAAATACTCAGAAACTATATTAGGATTTTCTTTTTTTTTTTTTTTTTTTTTTTTTAAAGATTAGAACAGGTTTTTTTTTTTTTTTAATATATTTTTATTGATATTTTACAGAGAGGAAGGGAGAGGGATAGAAAGCTAGAAACATCGATGAGAGAGAAACATCGATCAGCTGCCTCCTGCACACCCCCCACTGGGGATATGCCCGCAACCAAGGTACATGCCCTTGACCGGAATCGAACCCGGGACCCTTCAGTCCGCAGGCCGACGCTCTATCCACTGAGCCAAACCGGTTTCGGCTATATTAGGATTTTCCAGAGAAATAGAATCAATAGATATATCTACAGACATAGATAGTATGCATCCTATCTAATAAAAGAGTAATATGCAAATTAACCATCACTCTGCTACACCCACAAGCCACGTGCACCAGCCACGCCCACCAGCCAATCAGGAGTGAATATGCAAATAAACCCAACCAAGATGGCTATGGCCACAGAGAGCAGGAGGGAGGCTTGGGTTTCCCCTGCAATGGAGGAAGCCAAGCTTTCTTCCTGCCTTTGCCAGCCTAGGCCTCCACTCAAGGCTACAAAGTTTCAATGATAGAAGATACATAAATCCCAACAGAAATGGCTGCCGCCACGGAGCAAGCAGAAGGCTTGGCTCCGCTCCAGGCTACAAAGTTTCAATGATAAAAGATAAATAAACCCCATATACCAGGGCCTCCACTTGGGTCACCAGGGGGCGTGGCCGGCCTGCAAACCACCACAGGCCCCTCGCCCAGGCCGCCCCACACCCCAAGGGAACCCCCACCCTGATCCAGGACACCCTTCAGGGAAAACCAGCTGGCCCCCACCCGAGCACCAGGCCTCTATCCTATCTAATAAAAGAGTAATATGAAGATTGACCATCACTCCAACACACAAGATGGCTGCCCCCATGTGGTCAAAGATCCTGCCCCATGTGGACACAAGATGGCCGCCACAAGATGGACAGCAGGGGAGGGCAGTTGGGAGGGACCAGGCCTGCAAGGGAGGGAAGTTGGGGGCGAATAAGCCTGCAGGAGAGGGCAGTTAGAGGTGACCAAGCCGGCAGAGGAGGGACGTTGGGGGCGACCAGGCCTGCAGGGAAAGGCAGTTGGGGGTGACCCAGGCCTGCAGGGGAGAGCAGTTGGGGGTGACCAGGCCTGCAGGGGAGGGCAGTTAGGGGTGAGCAGGCCTGCAGGGGAGGGCAGTTAGGGGCAAACAGGCTGGCAGGGGAGCGTTTAGGGGGTGATCAGGTTGGCAGGCAGAAGCGGTTAGGGGCAATTAACCATCACTATCAGGAAGGCAGGCAGGTGAGCAGTTGGGAGCCAGCAGTCCTGGATTGTGAGAGGGATGTCCGACTGCCCGTTTAGGCCCAATCCCACCAGGATCGGGCCTAAACAGTCAGTCGGACATCCCTCGAGGGGTCCCAGATTGGAGAGGGTGCAGGCTGGGCTGAGGGACACCCCCCTCCCCCGTGCACAAATTTCGTGCACTAGGCCTCTAGCATATATATATATATATATATTACATAGAAGATATATACATATATATACAAAGTAGAGAGCTACAGATAGAATTGATTTTTATTTGTTATAAAGAATTGGCTCATAGGATTATGAAGGGAGCAGTCTGAGCCCCAGTACCTGAGAAGCAGGTGTAAGTTCTCATGTAAGTTCCAATCTGAGTCTGGTCAGAGACTCCCATGAAGACCAAGGTTCTGGCACCAACACAGGCAGAGAGACATATGTTATAATTTAGCAGAGTTCAACTGGTTACAAAGGAGCAGAGTCTAGTTGATGCACTGTACTGAATTGGACAGGGACATCTATCTGATGGCATAAACACTTCAAATGTTCCACCAAAAACTGCACAGAGGGGTCTCTATTGGACATCTCAGTTCACATTACAAGCCACTCAGGCAGGTTCTTCAGTACTCAGAGGCCAGTGGGTGTGAGCAGGAGTGATGAGCATCAGTTCTCAGCCCAGGCAGTTGCCACTGGTGTGTATCCTTCATCCTCTCTTTCCCTCCAGGTGCATTTGGGGTCTGCATTAGAGTGGAGGCAATGACCCACCTCACATTTCCCCGGACGATTTCTTATGAAATTTTTCAATGTAGAAAGTTGGAAGAATTGTATGGTAAACACCCATATACCCATCACCTGGATTCTGTCACTAACATACTATACTTGCTTTAGCACATATCAATTCTCTACCCACTGTTCATTCTATCTATTATCCATCCTTTTTTTTTAAATACTCATCCAAATATATGTTTTTATTCATTTTTAGAGAGAGAGAAACATCAATGTGAGAGAAACATTGATGGTTACCTCCCCCCGCCCCGCCGTGTTACATTCCCCAACCGAGGATAGAACCCATAACCTTTAGGTGTATGGGACAATGTTCCAACGAATTGAGCCACCCAACCAGGGCCCATCTTGTTTTGAAACTGCATCCGATTTAGATAACAACTAATAACTCTTGGTTGGGATGAAACATTGATATTTCAAGTTTGGTCTTGTTGTTGCTTCAGTCAATGTCAACTATTCTGACTACTAAATATGGCTGACACCTCAAGTCAACTTATCTGATTCTGAAGAGTTAGAAACCAAAGCTGCTGAAGATGCTCTGAGGCTGCTCTGGAACTGGCTTGTGTTGGTTGTGGGCACATGGACAGAATAGTCTGGGCTGGGTGTGGAAGTGTGGATGCAATGGGTTAGGCTGGGTGTGGAAGTGTGGATGGAATGGGTTAGGCTGGGTGTGGAAGTGTGGATGGAATGGTCTGAGCTGGGTGTGGAAGTGTGGATGGAATGGGTTAGGCTGGGTGTGGAAGTGTGGGTGGAATGGGGTAGGTTGGGTGTGGAAGTGTGGATGGAATGGGTTAGGATGGGTGTGGGAGTGGATGGAATGGGTTAGGCTGGGTGTGGAAGAGTGGATGGAATGGGTTAGGCTGGGTGTGGAAGAGTGGATGGAATGGGTTAGGCTGGGTGTGGAAGAGTGGATGGAATGGGTTAATATGGGTGTGGGAGTGTGGATGGAATGGGTTAGGATGAGTGTGGAAGAGTGGATGGAATGAGTTAGGATGGGTGTAGGAGTGTGGATGGAATGGTCTGGGCTGGGTGTGGAAGTGTGGATGGAATGGTCTGGGCTGGGTGTGGAAGTGTGGATGGAATGGTCTGGGCTGGGTGTGGAAGTGTGGATGGAATGGGTTAGGCTGGGTGTGGGAGTGTGGGTGGAATGGGTTAGGATGGGTGTGGAAGTGTGGATGGAATGGGTTAGGATGGGTGTGGGAGTGTGGGTGGAATGGGTTAGGATGGGTGTGGGAGTGTGGGTGGAATGGGTTAGGATGGGTGTGGAAGTGTGGATGGAATGGGTTAGGATGGGTGTGGAAGTGTGGATGGAATGGGTTAGGATGGGTGTGGGAGTGTGGGTGGAATGGGTTAGGATGGGTGTGGAAGTGTGGATGGAATGGGTTAGGATGGGTGTGGAAGTGTGGATGGAATGGGTTAGGATGGGTGTGGGAGTGTGGATGGAATGGGGTAGGTTGGGTGTGGGAGCGTGGATGGAATGGGTTAGGATGAGTGTGGAAGAGTGGATGGAATGGGTTAGGATGGGTGTGGAAGAGTGGATGGAATGGGTTAGGATGGGTGTGGAAGAGTGGATGGAATGTGTTAGGATGGGTGTGGAAGAGTGGATGGAATGGGTTAGGATGGGTGTGGAAGAGTGGATGGAATGGGTTAGGATGGGTGTGGGAGCGTGGACAGAATGTGGCAGATAGGAAAGGAGTGAAGCTCTAGCCTGCAGTCCCTGGGATGCGGCCCAAGGGCTCTCTAAGTGGTAAGTACAGTTTCCTGCAGGAGGGTTAATTAATCAAAAATATAAATTTATCAAAAGAAATCATTTCATCATATAAATAAATTCAATGTGTGCAAATCTCCCTGATCATTTATTTAACCCTCCTCTGTCTTTGAAAAGATTTTTATCTCCTTTTTAATGTGAACATTTTTATTGAGGTAAATTTCATATAACATACAATTAACCTTCCTAAAGCCTGGGAGTCAGTGGCATTTAGCACAGTCACACTGTACAACCATCAGCGCTCTCCAGTCTCAGAGTCCTTCATGCACACCACACCCGTCCTCACTAAGCAATCACTCCCCACCCCACCCCACCACCACTCCCATTGGTGACTTGTAGCTTCTCTCCCTTTTCATGGATTCACCTAAGGGTTGGTACCTAAAATGTATAAGGAACTCAAGAACAAAAAGACAAACAACCCAATTCTTTAAATGGGCAAAGAACTTCAATGGACATTTCTCCAAAGATAGACAAATGGCCAAGCACCACAAAAGCATGTCCATTGTTATTGCTCATTAAGGAAACACAAATCAAAACCACAGTGAGATGCCACTTCACGCCCACTAGGATGGCTTTAGTTTTTAAATGAAAAATAGCAAGTGTTTCTGAAGATGTGGAGAAAGGACCCTCTGTGCGTGGCTGGTGGGGATACAAATGGAGCAGACACTCCAGAAATTTCACTCGTGCTGACATGGACTCAGCATGTCCACTCACCCCTCATGTCCATGTACCCAAGAGAAGCAAACACACATGTCCTCGCAGGCGCCACATATGAATGTTTATAGCAGGATAGCCAAAAGGTGGAAACAGCCCAAATGCCCATCAGTGAATGGGTAGATAAACAAATTATATCCACATGCAATGGAATAGCTTCATTTTTAAAGATAAATCTTGGAAGCAATTTTTGAAAATGTATTTATCTTTTCTTGACTGAGTCTGTGACTCTCAGATACTTAACTGCAAAATAAGGTTGGTTCCACTGTAACTTTCAATATTGCAATATTCTGAGATAAAATATATATTTCCAATTGCAAGTGAAGCAAATGGCGGAGCTCTTAACACTCCAAAAGATGCATCCCTCAATGCACTTTCACTGAAACTTTCTTCCATCACTCACACTTCCATTATTGATATCAAACATAACAACAAGATATATAGAAAATAACCCTCATCAGTGCGCCCATCTCAGGCCCAAATCACTCTGCTTTTCCCATTAGAGGTTTCCGTATACAAGCTGGGACACACAGCCATTTAGCCCGAGCGCGCCTGCACTGAGCCATGCCTGCAGGACCTGCTCCATGACTAGGTTACAAATGAGTCTACAGCCCTCAGTTCCTCTCCACCCCTTGCTCAGCATCCTCCAGTCACACTTCGTTCCTGGGTCCACACAAGCTCAGCTCAATGTCAAGTGCTGTGCATTTGCCAGTAATACTCCTCCTCTTGCTATTCCCCTGGTTTCCTCTCTTTATTCAGGCCTCAGCTGACTGACAGGCTCAAGAACATCTTCCCTGACTGCCTTCTCCACTGGCAGGCCCCCCAAATGTCCCACAATACATGCTGGTTTTTAGAATTAAAGCTACTTGGCAAGCAGCTGGTAAAAGAAGGGTAGGTTGACCCTCCTGTTTCGTCGAATGGAAGAAATAAATCCTTCCTGTGAAAGGTGCCAGGGAACAGAGAGAGACGCCCTGATGGTCAGAGTTAGAAACCCAGGCCCCAGCGCCTATAAAACCAACCTTGTTACATCTGTACTAACCTGCTGCTCCACCCTCCTGTGCAGATTCCTCATGAACAAGCACCTGACCTGTGTCTTTGTCCTGTCATTTCTTTACAACTTTCTTCTTTCTTTGTATAAAAGGCTGCCTGTCCTGATCATTCTCTGAGCATCACTCATGATTTCGAAGTGCACCTGTTACAGTGGTTTCCCCCACTAACCTGGTCTTGTGTCAGTCAATGGCAAGGGCCCAGTCCTAAGAACTGAAGATGGGTAGAGGGGATGTTTCCCCTCCCTGACACCACTACCGCCTCCATTCCAAGCACCTCCTTGCTCAGTTCCCTGCATAAAACAACACTCTCTCCAGGTACCTCGGTTATTCATTTGCTTGTTTGCTTCATGTTCTGCCTCTCCGCACTGGGATGCGTGTCCACAGGCACAGCGAACTCCTTCCTGGCCTGTGTCCAGTGCCAGGACAGTTCCGGAACGCGGTGCGCTCCTAGGTAATATTTATTGAACCAGTGAGGCAATCATGCTGCTCTTCCTCTCTGGACATCCACCCAGAGCCTGGGAACGCCAGGCTTTCCCAAAGAGGTGGCTTTGTAGACGAGTAGAACTGTGGGCTGAACCCAACCCGAAGGGGGATTAGCACGGAGAAGCCCAGCACCTTGACTGCAACAATTGCCCTGCGCCAAGAAGTGCGCGAAGTCCTCCACCAACCACCTCCATTAGTCCTCCTAACAGTCTTACATCATGGCAATATTGTTGTTACTATTTTCTAAAGAATGAAACCGATTCTCAGGATGAAAAGCAAGAAACTTGTACAAAAGGCACAGTGGTTCGTGTCAGGGATGGGATCCAGCCCTATGGACTGTGCTTCACTGACAGGGTCAGGGGTTAACAGTGAGAAGTTGGGGGAGCTGTGTGGTATCTGATCAAGAACTGGGGGCGGGAGGGGGGGTCTTTCTAAGCAAAGGAAAACATGACCAGATTTTCGTTTTAGTCTGTACTCTCCAGTGTGAGGCGGATGAGAAAGCCAAGATAAAATGGTGACGTCCGTAAGGGAGTTTATGAGAACTTTGACCAGATAGTGGTACTGGATGCAGAGGAGGTCATGATTTCTGTGATCTGGGGGACGAGGTTTAGAATCATCAAGAGGATTCAGCAACTAGCTGGGTAAACAGGAAAGTGGGCTCCTTAAGAGGGAAAAATGAAGCTGCTCAGCCACAGAGAATTGGACTTGAGCACACGGCGTGCGTGTACATTCTGGTTGCCTCTCTGTGAAAGGCAGTGAACTGCCACAGGTGCCGAGGAGTCTGCCAGGATCCTTATTTCTACTCAGTGGGAGGTACTATCCACCCACTTGCTCCAGGCTTCTTCTCCCCCTTCCGCGCCTCCCACTCTCAATTAGTCACAGCAGCCAGCCCATCCACCTCTACTTAAACTTCCCCGTTCTCTTGCTGCTGACAGCGCTGTCACCTCCTGTCCAGAGTGAGTCCCACGTCCTCGCCTGATGCTCTGCAGATGAATACCTTTCAAGTTTCCAAGTGTTCTCACCCCAAGACTATCAGACGATGTTCAAGGACCTGCACTCCCTCTGCATTTGACTCTGTCTCACTCTCCAGCTCGTCTGGGTTTTGTGTATTTTGGTATCATTTCAGAGTTAGAGAAAACTTGTAAAAATAATACATGGAATTCTTATATTCTCCTCACTCAGATAGACCAATCTCTTCCATTTTGCTTCATTTGACTTATCACTTTCTCTAGGTAAATAGGAGAGAGAGAGAGTCCGGAGTCACGTATGGAGCTCAGCTGTCATGTCTCTTCCTTTAGTCTCCTTTTATCCAGAACAGCTCCATGCCTTCCTTTGTCCTTTTTGACCTTGACATTTTTAAAGAGTGCAGCCACTTATCTTGTAAAATGTCCCTCAATTTGAGTTGCCTAATGTTTCACATTGACTAGATTTGGGTTAAGAATTTTGGCAGGAACTCCAAGGAGAGTACCAGTTCTCAGTGCACCCATCAGCAAGGGCCCAGGAGGGTGGGGCCCCATATCCACTATGCGACTGATCAGTTGGCTACACTGGTGCTCCTAATCTCTCCATTCCCAAGTTTCCTGATTCCCTCTTGTCATTAATAAGTGTCTCGTGATGAGGTATATAAATAGTTTGCTCCCCATTAAACTTTCCCCGCTAATTGCATAGTCCACTTATAATTTCCTCATTCCACCATTCCTTCTGTATTTATCAGTGCCATTCTTCTATTAGGAGGAGCAATATTTATTTTTTTATCTATTCATCAGTTTATTACAGAATTGATTTACTCGTCTTTATTTCATTTGATGGATTAGTACTCATTTCTATAATCATTTACTTTGATGATCAAATTGTCCCTAATGTTGACATGGGTTGGCCCTTTAAGCTGGCTCCTTGACCTTTTAATACGCCCCTGTGAGTCTAAGCAGGTAATTGCTCTAAGACATGAAATGTCCCAGCCTTGACAATCTTCAACTTCTCTCTAGGACAATCTCCTACCCAGGAGATTTCTATGTGGGTTTAGAGGACAGATATATGGACACGTGAGTAGCAGTTACAGGTAAGTGGCAAGATTCTGCATCGTGCAACAAAGAGCGTGGGAAAGTATTTCAACAGGTACATCTGACCTTCTGCAGGCGATGTCACAGGGAACCTTGCTTGGGGTAAAAGGTGGCACCTATGACCGCTAAGGCCTCACCTATCCCAAGGACCTGTAATTCTGGTATTCTATAAGACAAGCTTGGCAGAGACACTCCTAGTATCTTGGAGCCCAGTATGTGGGTGGATTTTAACCTTTTTTCATGACAATTTAGATGCAGTTTTTCCCACCGAGGTTGCCATCAGTTGGGAGGCCTTAACAAACATACTTGTGCAGAATTCAGTTGTAGCAATTTAGTCCTTCCAACCTGAGAAGACATAATTACATGCCTTTAACACGGAGGAAGGATCTGATCACTAACCATCTTCCGCCCCAGGAATCAGGGTGGTTCAAGAGGAAGGGTGGCTGGACTAGTGGCTGGCAAAGTAAGGTTGTCCTGTCGACCGCCCGCTGTAGGGCAGCGCTGAGATGAGAACCCTAGCTTCACCTTACAAGAGGTGTGGGAACGTTAAAATGCTTCAACTCAGTGAGCGAGCCCCACCTTCTCACCTGCCAAATGGCGAAATAAAGCCTGCCCGTCAGGGACCTTGTAAGGATTCATGGTACAATATTGGTAAAGCAATTGGTGAGGACCACAGCGCATAGTAAGTGTTAAATACACACATCTTCGCAGTTGTTATATAAACGACACTAAGCAAGTGGCTTAGGCTCTTTGAGCCTCACAGTATACACGTGACACTGAATGTGATTATACTCATCTCACGGGTTTCGCTGGGGCTTCACAGGCTATGACTGCTGAGTTCCTGGATGCTGACAAGGCCTAAGAAAAGGCTGATATGGTGGTTAAAAGTTCATCTGATAGGCAGCAGCTTAGACAAGAGGAAAGTGTACGTTTTAGTAATATGTTCTTTTAATTAAATTCTCAGACCAAAGATTGGCAAAATAATTTTTTTCATGCTGCTTTCCATTTACAAATTTATAGCAGACAGGACTTAATTGAAAAATACCTCTTTCTATTTGGTTTCCAAATTACTAAAGTAGCTAAAAAGGCTGTGACATTTTACAATATTTCACATCTGACGGGGAAGATCGTTTTCAATGAAAAATACTTCGGTCTCCTTGTTTTCACTAATGAGACTGGCTGGGTGACAGGATTTGCTTTTGTGACAGGTCCGGCGCTGACTTCCCTAACCCTTCCCTTTTTATTTCCTGAGCTCACTCTGCCCACACACAGTGCCCTGGATAATTCACCAGACAGTTTGCAGTTCTACTTGGGTTCCACATGGTGTGGACGCCATGCGTACTGAGGATCCTACAGGCTCCTGTCCACATCCACGCCATTTAGCTGACTTGCCAGCACCCGGCATGGCCACCCTTAGAGCCACTCTGCTTATCCCTGTCCTTTAAATTTCCTACCCAGTTCTACACAACAACGGTCTCTCCGGGTCTGTCCAACCAGGAAAGTATTGCAGGTATCCTGTCTGAATGGGCAGAGAGACCAGCAGAATTACCCCGGATAGGGACAGACCTCAGCTGGACACAGGGGAAGAGGAGGAGAAGTTTGTGTCGGGGATTCACAGGAGCCCTAACTCACCATCGGTACAACAGAAAGTCAGTAGCAATGTGTGAAGTTGATACATCAACAAAATAACAGAAGGAGAGTATTATTTTAAAATATAGAGGTAATGTCCAAGACAGCTAAGAATGATACTGCTTAAAAGTAGAGGCAAAAGTGGGGGAAAAATTCAACAAATGATGGTTGTTTTTTACTCTGGTCTATCCTATTATCTTATGCTTTCTAAATCCATATTCATGTATTGCTTTGATATAACAAATTAAATAAAATCATTTCTTTCATGTCACTGGGTAGACATTCCTGGGTCTCTTGTTTCTGCAGGTACTAAAGCACTTTGTTAGCAATTATGTTTTTATATTTAACTCTCATAAAACTGTGAGTGCCTTCTCCACAGGTTTTATATCTTTGTTATGTTGGTAGCCCTAGTGGGTCCAGCACATGGTATGCACACATGAAAAGGTTGTTGAATGAATCCTGGCAGAACTGGGGCTGGAAAAGGAAGTAAAACAACTTGAAACTTGCATTTAGACTTAATTAAATCATCACACTGGTGAATCTGCTCTGAGCAGTCAGTACACAGGCTGGAAAGAACAGAACAAGGGGCCTGAGTTAGGCTGGAGGGAATGGTAGGGATGGTCATGGAGGTCAGAGAGGGTCTTTCTTAAGGAAACAATGCCTGTGTCAAAAGCAGGTGTTAATGAGTCAAAATGAGCAGCGTACTCACTTGCGAGGAGGGAGCAAAGGGACAGTCATTAGTTTAGGCTTAACATTGTTCTTATTACAAGGTGAGGTCTCGGCACAAAGTAAAGGAGCCTGCAGCCAGATATTATGGAGTTCAACCCACAGAAAGATTCAGGAACCAAAAATATTAGAGGAGGAAGGGGCTGCCTTGGGAAATGGTACGAAACACAGAACAAATGCCATAAGAAAGGGGCAGTGAATTGCTCTCGATTGTGGAGTATGTTATTTCTTCTGTTAAAAAAGAAATGAATGCCCTTCTCCTGCCAGCTCTTTGGTCTCTTTGAAAGTAAAATATTTACTTTTCTGCATTATCTGTCTCTAATTCTTCTCTTCCCGTTTGCTCTTAAACTTAACTCACAAAAACTACTCCTTTTCAGATTACTAGCGACCTCCACATTGCCAAACCCTGTGATGAGTTCTCTGTCTTATTATACCTGAACTCTCAGTAGCACCTCACATCACTGTTCACTTCCCCTCCACTCCCCTTTCTTCACAGGACCTTCCTGGCATGTCTCCTATCTCATCGGCTACTCTTTCTCAGGTTATTTTGTAGATCTCGTCTTCTTTTAATATCTCGATGTTGGAGGCCCAAGCACTCAGTTCCTGGATCTCTCCTTTTTTATTTATACACACTAGAGGCCAAATGCATGAAATTTGTGCAAGGGGCTCAGCCCCAGATGCCGTGGTAGCTGCCTCGGCCTCCACCACCGCAGCTTCTCCAGAAGGTCATCCGGAAGGACGTCCAGCCTAATTAGCATATTATGCTTTTATTATTATAGATTCCCTTGGTGTTCCAATCAATCTCTGACTATTCCTAGTGATTCCCAATTTTGTATTTCCAACCCAGAACTTACCCCTAACCTTCAGACTCATAAATTGGGCTGCTTAGTCAGCATTTCTGCCAGGCTGAAAGACATCTCAAGCATTCCATGTTCAAAGCTAAACTCTTGACTTGCCCAAATCCTGCTCAACCACAACCTTTCCTGTCTCATGTGGAGGCAACTCTACCTTTCAGTTCCAAAGACCAAAACTGTTAAAGTCATCCTTTTTATTTATGTCCCCATAACATCGGCCAGGAAATCTTATTTGTTTTACCTTCTGTATATAACTACCATTCTAGAGTAAGCAACCATAATCTCTTTGCTAGATTACTAGTAGATTCCTAAGAGTTCTTCATGCTTGGATCATTGACCTTTAGAAACTATTCTGATCATGGAATACACTATTATCATCTTAAAATACAGGTTAAAAAAATAAATAATCATCTTACACAAATTCTTTCATATAGAGGAGTGAATACTTTGAATGCATTATAGGAAGACCTGACAAAGACACTACAATAAGCACAATTACAGACCAATAAGCCTCATGAATATAGGCACAAAAAATCCATAAAGAAATATTAACAAACTAAATCCAACAATGTATAAAAAAGGATAATGCGTTATAACTAAGTAGGGCTTATGCCAGGAATACAAGATTGGTTTAAGATGCTAAACTAAATTAATATAATTCATCATATTTACAGAATAAAGGAAAAGATACAATAGTTTTATAACATAATGAAAAATAATTTGGCACAATCCAGCATTTTGGGGGGGATTTAGATAAAAGCAAACACTCAGCAAGCTGCAAATAGATGGTGACTTCCTCAACCTAACAAATGGAGTCCAACATCATATTTAATTTAGAAATACTGAGTACTTACCTCCTCACTAAAGAAACAAGACAAGGATAAACCCTTCTACTCAACAATGTCCTGGAGTAAGAGTAATAAGGCAAGAAAAATATATATAGGGCATCCAAGTTGGAAAGAAAAAAGTAGAAGTATATCATTTATCAGATGTAGGAAATCTTAAGGAATTGACCAAAAAAATTACTAGAACTAAAAATTAAATTTAGCAAGTTTGTAGGATAAAAGTTAATATACAAAATTCAAATGTATTTTTTGCATACAAGTGGAAATTAGACAATAAAATTAGAACATTTCCACTTATATTAGTGCCAAAATTTTAAATACTTAAAAATAAATTTAGTAAAAAGCATGCAAGACTCTTCTCTGAAAACTATAGGATGTTGCTAAGAAAAATTGAAAACATTCTAAATAAATGAACAGATATACCATGTTCATAGATGTAAAGACTCAATATTGCTAAAATCTCAATTCTCCCCAAATATATCTACAGAGTTAATGAAATCTTAATCAAAATACCAGTAGCTATTTTGAAAAAAGTTTCAAGCTGATTCTAAAATTTATATGGAAAAGTGAAGGAACTAGAATAGCGAATACAAAATTTTGTTTTTTAAAAAAGCTCAAAACTGTAGGACTTTTATTACCCGATCTCAAGACTTAAAAATTATGATAATCAAGACAGTGTGGTATTGGCAAATCATAGACATATAAATCAATGGAAACAGTCAGAAAATTCAGGAATAGTTCCACAGATATATGGTTATCCCATTTTTGACAAAGATACCAGTGTGATTCAGTGGGGGAAATGACTGTCTTTTTTACACAATGGTGACCGACCAACTAGCTGTATCTTTATTTAACACCATACACAGATGGACCATAAATCAAAATGTAAAATATAAAATTATGAGATTTCTAGAACAAAAGAGGAAAAGGTGTTTGTGATCTCTGGTTAGACCAAGATGACTTAGATAAAGCACAGGAACTTGAAATCTGATCTCTAACAGGCCTGATGCAAAGGAACTGCTCTGTCTCAATCATTCAAAGAGGGCACTTCCAACTGGGTTCCCAGAAGGCAGACGAAGCAGGTAGGGCTGAGATATAATGGGCGTAGTCTGCAGAGGGCTTCAGAGAGAAGGTCAGCCCCACCCAAAAGTCCTAGCCACCTTCATCTTGTTCCCCGAAGGGAGAGCTAAGACTCTCTTGGCTTATGCTTGGCTCTGGAGTTGATGGTTTTTTCACAATTATCCATTCAGCTCAGCTCAACAAATACATATGCCCGTGTAGTGGGGGTGCCCTGCCAAACAAAGGTAAACCAGCATTAGAATCACCTGGAGGGCTGGTTAAAATGGGATTACTGGGCCTCACTTCCAACTTCTTCCTACAGGAACTCCTGGGTGGGTCCCATGCAGCTGGGATCCCCATGTTCCTAGGTGCTGCTGGTGCTGCTGCTACTAGTCTGGGATCCTTACTGAGGAGGTAAGGATTAAGAGCAGAGATGTCTGGTCAGATCAGTGGTATGCTGGAGCCAGCTTCTACTGGTCTGCCAGAGCCCACTGGTAGCTTTAAATCAGCCATGACGGGAACATTGACACCAGAGAAAATGGCAAACTCTACAAATGAGGACTTATTTTTATTTCCTGGAGAGCTCCTTGTTAAACTTACCAATGTGCTCCCGAATCACACACCCCTAATTGTGTTCAAGTTCTAGTTTCCCTGTGTCTGTTAAGACAGAAACCCTTGAGCAGGGCACTTAAGGTCTCTAAGCCCCAGTTTCCCCACCTGCAAATAGACAGATCTAGGCCTCACAGGATTGGTGTGATGGGTAGTTGATAAGGAAGTAATGCGTCAGTGCATGGCACATGTTCATGCCCCCGTAATGGAGCTATGATTTCATAGTTGGTGAGAGCAGGCCAAGGTGTAAATATACAACTGAGATGCAGTTTGATACGTTCGCCCATAGAGGGATGTGCAGGGTGCTATAGGAGAATGAAGATGACCCTAAGGCCCGAACTGGAAGGGGATGGTCAGGGGAGTTTCTTACCATTTCTTTAAACCCTGGATTGTGGATGTAGGAGAGTGGGAGGGTGGAATCCACTAGCCTCCCCTGCCATTGAGGAAGCTCGGGAACTCCAGCAGCGGGGTGTGATCCCACACTGAAGTCCAGGTGTGCTCACCGCTAAAGAGCTGTCAGGTTCCGTCTGTCATCGTTGATCACTTCGCGAGCCCTGTTCCTGCCAGCTGAGACTTCAGAGCTGGCTGCCCTGCCTCACAGCTGTCTGCTCAGGACTCTGAGAATGGAAACAAGTGGGGACTAGGCAATCCTTTACGATTTACACACTTTCCTGTTTCATTTCCCAAACAATATTGCAAGAAATATAGGTTTCTTTGTTCATTTATCTATATACTCAGAGAAGGTTCGCCAAGTGCCTACGTGGTGCCAAGCGTGCATCCAACACACTGAAGATGCAGGAGTGAGCCTCACAGAATCTGAGAAAGTGACAGTCACCCTGGAAATGAAGGGGTGACACGGGGTGGGAGGTGAGGAAGAGGCTCCAGGCTCCGAGAGCACCTCCTACCTGGCAGCCACAGGGGCAGTGTGGCCGCAGATCAGATCAGAAGCACAGGGACGGGGCGTGGCGTGTGGCTGGGAGAACAGCCCTGGTGTGATTTCAGGGGCCTTATGAGCCCTGAGAGGGATTTGGGTCTTAATCCTGAGAGAATGAAGGCTTCTGAGCAGCAGAGGGACATGATCAGATTTGCATTTTTAAAAGCTCTCTGTCGAAAGAGGGAAAAGCGAGACTCCAGGAGACTGCAGGACATGGTCAGGAGGCAGATGGGGAGAGGCAGGGTAAGGTCGAGGGAGCGTCCTGGGGTTTAGTCAGGACTCCCTGGTGGGCGGGGGTCTGTGCAGGGCCTCAGAGCTGGGGACGGCAGGAGATCAGTTTGGGAGACGCAGGTGTGGAGACCTGGGGCCCTGAGTGCAGTGTTGGCTGTACTGGGGGACCCTGAGCTCGCTCAGTGCTGACGTCAGCGGCCAGGCAGGTGTATGGACACTCTGCAGGTATATGGGCACATCTGGGCTAGAAGGATCAGGCTTGGAGTTCTCAGCAAACAGATAAAAGCTGTGGGTGTGAGCGCTACCACATAGGGGCAGGCAGGGGGAGCAGAGCGCCAGTGACCCCACCTCAAGAAATTACAGAGACAGAGCCTGGCATGAGAGCCAGAGGAGTAAGAGATGTAGGGGGAGGATGCGGAGAAAGAAGCCAAAACAGGGACATTTTCCAGAAAGAGAGAGTGGTCAATGTTGCAAATCTCTGAGGCCATAAACAGTAAGGAAGGGAAGGGCTCCTAGGACCCAGCTGAACAGAGCCTCCTTCCCCCCGCTTTCACTTCCTGTGCTTTCGTTACACGAGGCCAGCCATGATCGGAAAATAGTATATGGAAAATTCCAGATATTTTGAGAGAGAGACAGAGAGAAAGAGGGCCACATTCACATAACTTTCATTATAGTATATTGTCATAATTGTTCTACTGTGTTATTAGTTATTGTTGTTAACCTCTTACTGGGCCTAATTTATACATTAGACTTAGTCATCGCTATGTCTGTATAGAAGTAAACAGCATATGCAGGGTTCGGTATTATCCGCGGTTTCAGGCATCCACTGGGGATCTTGGAAGGTCCCCCCAATTGCAGTGACCTAATCTCCAATTGCAGTGACTGTCATGGTCTCCAAGCTCCTCCCTGACTGTACTTGGTGCCTCAGGAAAACCTTCTGGAGGAGGAGCAGAGGCGGCGAGGCGGGGCCAGTGAATTTATGGGGATTTTCCTCTGAGTTGCTGTGGTGAAGGGGGAGCTAGGGAAAGCTGTGAGTGACAGTGTTTGTCTTAAGCTTCCATTTCCTGCCCGTCAGGATGCTTTTCTGCATCGAGTAACAGTGGCTTACCGGTCACTCAGTGAATTATTTTTTTTCCTTTTTTACAGTTTAGTTATAACCCGATTTTCAGTAAACTGACCTAGAGCCAAACTCAAAAGTCCATGTGAATAAAAACCACAACTCCTCAGCACTTACTATGCCAGGCACCCTGCCCACTGCCTGTGTTACCTCCTTAACACCCCACAAACTGCTGGGAAGTGGAGGGGTTTTGGTCTCCATTTATCAGCTGGGAGACTGAAGCACAGAAAGGGTATGCAACTTGCCTAAGGTCACACAGCTAGTAAGGCATGGAGCCTGGGTTCAACATGCTCTCCTGGCACCAGTTCAGGGCCCGTCGCTGCTGTGTCTCAGGTGAGCATGGGTGCACCGGAGAGGCTCGGAGTTTCAACCAAAAGTGCCAACCTCAACTGCAAGCTGCTTTGCATTCTGGCGTGAGAGTTGCATCTTGGAAGAGTGGCATGTCAAGGCTGCTGGGTAGCTGGGAAGGGCGGGCTTACCTTACTGTGGGAGCTGCTCCTTCTTCTTTGCACCTTTCCCTCAAACTATGACCTAATCTCCAATTGCAGTGACTGTCATGGTCTCCAAGCTCCTCCCTGACCTCACCAAAGAGGGGTTTTCCTTATTAGTGGGGAGCCCCATAGCTCGGTACCTCCCCCTTCTCAGCACTTACAGTCTTCATTGCATATTGTTGTGGGTAACACCACCCTTTCCCACCCCCATTATTCTAACTGGTGCATTCTCAGCATGTGACACCGTCCTTGGAACATGTCCATGCTCAATAAACCCTGGGCCACAGGAAGGGGCTGTGGCTCATTCTGGATGCCCTAAACTGCCTGGATCTGCAAGGTGCGAGTTCCCTGGGAAGCAGACCTCCTGGGAACGGAAAGTAGGGGGCTCAGGCACTTAGGTTTAGAGACCCTCATGGTGAATCAAAGAGCCAAATGGCTGCGCTGCGCTTCAACCCCCTGCTGTGGGCTCCTGGCTGATGAATTTGCCTTCGGATCAAAAGGACATTGAACTGGAATAATCAAGAGGCTTTGCTGTGCTCTCAGAACTGGAGATCTGGGTCTATTTGGCAGGCGATGTATAGATGTCAAATCAGGCCTGTCTCTCATGGGGTGGGGAGAGGGCAGGACACATGACCAGGGTGTCCCAGTCAGCTCCTCAGCCATTCTAGAACGCTCCCTGGCCCCCTTTCCCTCCCCCTGCCTCCTTTTCTCTCTCTATGATATATGCACAAGCTCACAGTTACGGATTCTTCCTCATAAATCTCCTGCAAACCCACCTTCTCTCCTCCAGGCCCATTGCCTCAATTCAGGCTCCCACTGTTCCTACCTGGGCTTTCAGCTGGACTGCCATGGGCGTCACCTGCCACCAGGTGACAGCCAGCCATCCACTCAGCAGGCGTGCTCTTTCTAGAGCCCCATCTGATCAGGTCCCTCCTCTCATAAAACACCTGGGTGGCTTGCCATTGCCACAGGACAGAGGCAGGCTCTAGACAGGCAAGAAAGCCCCGTACAGCCTAAGCCACCAGACCCTCCCTCTCCATCCCGCCATTTCTCCGACGAGCATTTTCACTTGAGCCGTAAGATACCTGCATTGCCACGCCCTGCAGGGGTCCTCTCCTCCACCTGGAAAGCCAGGTCTGTGAGGCAAAGTCCTGCTAATTCTTCAGGACTCAACACAGACATGGATCCTTGTCAAGCCATCCCCCACACCTAGGATATTCAGTTGTATCAGCTGATAGACAACCATCTGTGCTCCCACTGGGCCTATGCAATGATCTCAGAGCTCTTGTGTTTGCTGTGTTTGTCTGTGTGCCGTCTCCCCTGCCAGGCTGTGGGAAACTCGGGGAGGTGCAGGGTAATAAAGCCCAGAGGTTGGGATTCAGGCTACCGTGACATGAAGTTCGATGTTTAAATCCTGGTTCAATCACATAATGACCCTGGGGACTTATTTAACTCTCTGTGCTTGAGATAGTATCAATCTGTAAAATGGGCAAAATAGCAAACCACTCATGTGCTTCTTATGATATGGCTTGGCTTATCATGTGGCACGTGGTAAGTGTACAAAGATAATCAGATGAAAATGATAATCAAAGACAGGTTTTATGTCCATTCTTCTTCTCATCCCTAAACACGGTGCTGGAACAAAGGAGGTATTAAATATAGTTGAATGAATTGAGTAAGCTGTCACAGGGAGTTGTGAGGTGTGGAGAGGCACTCATTTCTCCTCTCTGTACTCACATGTGCTAGCTGGACGTGCATGGCCCCGATTTCCCATGAGAAGACAAAGTGAGAGGAGGTGAAGGTAAGTCTGTCCATGGCACTGGAAAGGCTGGGGCCAGATCTGCTGGATTCCAGCTTCTAAATCCCACTCCCGCTGCAGCTCACGGGCTTCCCAGCGGCCCTGGCTTCCTTCGCAAGTAGGATTCGGAGCATGGTCCATTATGCCGATGCTGTGGCCTTGAAACATAAATAGCCACCCGCTGTGGAACGGTTTGTTGTGAGGGATGTGAGGGCTGGGGAGAAGTGAGACATAAAATCATTATTTCATGCAGGAAGACATTGCAAAGAGGTAGAATTATTTACTGTATTAATTCTGTCCTTCAGCCCCTGCTCGCCTCTGCATAATAACTTAGTCTTAAGATGTATTGTTGGCAGCATTTGGGGATATTTCCACTATGATTTTTGCAGAAATTGAATAATCTAGACTTCTGGTTCTACCCTTCACTCTAACTACGTCCTCTGCCCTCTGCTGGCCCTTCCACACTTCTTCCACCTCCACTCTCTACCAGTCCCATTTCTTCTCATCAAATTCTGTTCCTTCTGCTGCTCACTCTTTTGCCACTCTTACCCCTTTCTCATTCTCCAAACCCCTCTGTCAACCCTCCATCTTCACTCTTATTTTCCATCTGAGTGGATGTCTTCGGCGGCAGACTGGAGGACTCATGGGTGCCCACTCCAGTCCCAGTGTGGCCCTGGGGAGAGCCCACAGGCCAGCACATAGAGCCGGCACAGTCACCCTCCAAAGTCACTCAGAGACCACGTGGAGAGCTGCAAATCAGCTCCCAAGAGCTGGTCTTGGGAGTCATTCAATATGTGCTCAATTGATTATCCATATAAAAAAGCCAGGGGCCCTCACGGGCCTCTAGTTCATTTATAAAAATAATAACAGTAAGAAGAAGAAAAAATAAGAAAAAAGAAAAGTGGAAGGAGATATTGAGTAGTGACTTGAATACATAAAACTAAATGGAATATGGTAGATTAAAGCATTGCAATATTATAAGATAAAGAAGGAAGGGATAGAAGTAAGGAAGGGAAGGAAGAATGGAAGGGAGGGAAAGAGAGAAGAAAGGAGGAAGTGAAAAAGAAAGAACAAAAACTAAAAGTAGTTCACAGAGAACTATCCTATAAAATCAACATATAGAAACATCCCCTAGAACCTCAGAGTTACAATGACTAGGATGAAGATCTTGGGGATCTATCTAAGCAGCATCTGCACACCCCTGATTTACACACCAATGAACCACTCTTGACCATGGAATCATACTTAATGGCAGAAGTGGGGGAATTCCCACTTCAAGCAGAAACCAAATAGCTGTCATCTGATAGGCAGCTCCATGGGTCTGGGAGGGAGTATGAAGCAGGATGAGCAAAAACCAGTTAAAGGCACAATATTCCCACTTGGGTTCCTGTTTGCCACCCTGCTGCCTGGGAGCCTCACTTTGGAGGATTTCCAGGCTTGTTGCACAGGCACACAGAGGAGAGAAATTCTCCTCGAGTGTAATAGGACCACAGTTGTCCACTACTGCTCTACAGCTTTTTTCACATTAACAGCAGCTCTTGCCCCTACATGTGGAACATCTGGGGACTGCTCTGGGAGCTTCAGATTTATCACCCCAGCCCTGGCCAGTTGTTCTCAGGGGTTAGAGCAGCAGCCTGTGAACGAAAGAGTCACAGGTTCGATTCCTGGTCAAGAGCATATACCTGGGTTGCAGGTTCCCCAGCCCCAGTAAGGTGCGTGCGGGAAGCAACCAATTGATGGATGTGTCTCTGTCATGTGGACGTTTCTCTCTCTCTTTCTCTCCCCTCCTCCCTCCCTTCCACTCTGTCTAGAAATCATTGGAAAAAAAATATCCTCAGGTAAGGATTAAAAAAAAATTATCGCTTTTAATCCCCACAGCATCTGTGAGAAGCAGGAGTGAACACGTCCAGGTTAAATACAGCATAAGACATTCAGAGGTGAAGCAATTTCCCCAACATGGCAATGCCATGGAATATAACTGTTGTAAAGGAGGACACACAATGTTTAAGCCTGATTTAAAAATTGCTATAAAGTTTTCCTGAGCATTTATAAGGTAGACTAGAAAAAACAGAGATTTACTACGCTTTTATTTGGAAGAATAATGTTTTTAGAACATCACCTCTCCTAACATATAGGTATAAACAATTTCAATAAAAATCCAAATAAGTTGTACATATTAACAAAATGACGCTTAAATTTTATAAATAAATATCCCAGAATAGAGAAATATTAATAGGCAGTGAGAACAAGTTATATAAATGTACTAATAGATTAATTTTCTAAGATAAGGTAATGATTGCTAATCTATACTAATAAAAGAGAAAGATGCAAATTGAGTATACCTTCGTGACACCCACCAGCCAATCAGGAGTGAGTATGCAAATTAACCCAACAAAAATGGAGGGTTAATTTACATACACAGGCACCCCGTGGCCCGGGGCGGGATGCTTGCGTCATCGCCATGGTGATGATGCAGGCGTTCTGCACTGCCCCAGCCACTCAGGGCCTCTGGGCAGTGTGGGAAGGCAGAAAGGCGGCTCAGGCCATAGCGAAGGCAGTGCCAGCAGCCAGGGGCAGGAAGGCCCATTCTTACATGAATCTTCGTGCATTGGGCCTCTAGTCTGTATATATAAAAGGCTAAGCAACCATCTAACCGTCCAACCAGTAGTTATGACCACCAGGGTGCAGATGCTCCGACCAGTAGCTATGACACACACTGGCCACCAGGGGGCAGATGCTCAATGCAGGAGCTGCTGAGATGCCGAGCTGCGGTGACTTGGCAGTGGTGGTTCTTGGGTGATGCACCCAGAACCAGAGAGGAGGAAGCCCGATTCCAGGGTGCATCACCCAAGAACTGCCCTCTCACAATCCAGGACCCTTGCAATCTCAGGGTTTTGGCCCCATCCCTGCAGACCAGGCTTAGGGACCCCACTTGCTGGAGAGACCCCACTCACTGCAGACGACCTTCGAACCGCGCCCCACCCCAGGTGCAACTGGCCAGCAAGGGACTGCGTGAGGTTGGCTTCAGGGCATCAGGGCATGTCCTGCCCGTCTCGCCCAGTCCTGCCTCGCCGGCCACCTTCTAATTAATTTCCTTTCAATGTGTATGAATTCGTACACCAGGGCACTAGTAAATAACATGAAAATAAATTATAATATAATACAATTACCATACTTGTTTAAAACACAATGGAAACTGGTTCAAGAATGGATGGTTTTATCAAAGAAAAAGTGGTGATAAGCCAAGGGAAGGATCAACATATATAAAAATGTACAATATGATAAATATGGCATTTCCCATCAGTAGAAAAAGGAAGAATCATTCAATATATGGTTTTGGGTATCATTTAACATATAGTCAATCCATTATACATTTATAAAAATAATAGTAAAAAGAAGAAGAAAAAAGTGAAGCAGAAAGAAGGAGATGGATTTATTGAGTGATTATTTGAACATATAAAACAAAACAAATGAGAGATGGTAGATTAAAACATTAATATGTTATAAACAAAGAAGGAAGGAAGGTTTAATGGATTAAACCTTCCTTCCAAAACAAAATGGATTAAACCTTACTTCCAAAACAAAGGAAGGAAACCAAAAAACAATGTAAGATACTCTAGGTAACCAAACTTGGTATAGGTAGAAAGACTTTTTAGCATAACAAAGAAAAACTAATATACATATAAATAGATTTGATTATTATAAGTATGTTTATTTTAAAATATTTATATCAAAACCACCATAAACAAAGCTGAAAAATCAATTACAAATTGTAAAAGTGTTTTTGTAGAATATATGAACAGAAATAAGATACTTAAATTACTTAACATTTATGTTTATTCTGTTGCTATTTATGTAACAGAAATAGAATATTTAAAATATGCAGAACTCATTGAATCAGGAAGAAATACAAAATCTAAACAGACCGATCACTAGCAATGAAACTGAAACAGTAATAAAATTCCTAATAAATGAAAGTCTAGGACTAGCCCCGGCCTGGTAGTTCAGTTGATTGGAGAGTCATCCAGTGTGCCAGAAAGGTTTGATTTCTGGTCATGGCACGTGTGGGAGGCAGCCAACCGATGTTTCTCTCTCACATCAATGTTTCTATCTTTCTCTCCCTCCCCTCCTCTAAAATCAGTAAAGATATCCTCAGGAGAGGTTTAAAAAATAAATAAAGTCTAGGACCAAATGACTTCACAAGTAAATTCTATCAATCATTAAAAGAAGAATTAATACCTATCCTTCTTAAACTATTTCAAAAAATTGAAGTTGCCTGGCCAGCGTGGCTCAGTGGTTGAGCGTCGACCTATGAACCTGGAGGTCACAGTTCAATTCCCAGTCAGAGCACATGCTTGGGTTGTGGGCTCAATCCCCAGTAGGGGGCATGCAGGAGGCAGCCGATCAATGATTCTCTCTCATTATTGATGTTTTTCTCTCTCTTTCTCCCTTCCTCTCTAAAATCAATAAAAAAAAAATTGAAGTTGAAAGTACATGTCCAAATTCATTTTATGAAGCTAGCATTCCCCTGACACCAAACCAGATAGACACTACAAAATAAATAAATAAATAAATAAATAAATAAATAAATAAATAAATAAATAAAATTTTTAAAAAATTTAAAAAGGAAGAAGAAGGAGAAGAAGGAGGAGAAGGAGGAAAATACAGGCCAATATCCTTGATGAGTATAGATTCAAAAGTTCTCAACAAAAAAAATTAACAAACTAGATTCAACAATACATTAAAAGGATTACACATCATGACATAGTGAGATTCATTCCTGGGATGCAAAGTTTATTCAGCATCTGTAAATCAATCAATGTGATACATCACATTAACAAAATAAAGGATTAAAACCATGTGATTATCTCAATAAATGCAGAAAAAGCATTTGACAAAATCCAATATCCATTTATGATCTTAAAAAAATCTCAGCAAAGTGGAAATACTTCAACATAATAAAAGCTATATGTAACAAACCCACAGCTAACATCATACTCAGTAGGGAAAAGCTGAAAGCTTTTTCTTTAAGATTAAGAAGAAAACAAGGATGTCCACTTTCACCACTTTTATTCAACATAGTATTGGAAGTCCTAGTCACAGCTATCAGACAAGAAAAAAAAAAAAAGTAAAAAGCATCCAAACTGGAAAGAAATAAGTAAAACTGTCATTATTTAAAGATGACATGACACTATACATAAAAAACCCTAAAGACTCTAAAACTATTAGAACTAATAAATGACTTAAGTGAAGGTGAAGAATACAGAATCAATATACAGAAATCTGTTGTTTCTATACACCAATAATAATAATAAGAATCATTTAAGAAAACAATCCCATTTATAATTGCATCAAAAATATAAAATACCAAGGAATAAATTCAATCAAAGAGGTAACAGACCTGTTCTCTGACAACTGTAAAACATTGAAGAAATAAATTGAACAAGATACAAATAAATGCACATATATTGGAAGGACTACTATTGTTAAAATGTTCTTACTACTTAAAGCAGTATACAAATTCAATGTAATCTGTATTAAAATACCAATGGCATTTTTCTCAGAATTAGAACAATTAATCCTAAAATTTATTTGGAACCATAAAAAACCCTGAATAGCCAAAAAAATCTTGAGAAAGAACAATCTTGTGGTATCATGCTACCTGATAGCAAGATATACTATGAAGCTACAATAATCAAAAGAGCATGGTACTGGTAGAAAACAACAACAACACCAGATATATAGATCAGCAGAAAGCCCAGAAATAAATTCTTACCTATTAATTAACCTAGAACAAATGAGGCAAAGAATAACAGTGGGGTAAATACAGTGAATCAATAAGTGATATTGGGAAACCTGGACAGATACACTAAAAAATAAAACCAGACCACTTTCTTACACTGTATACCAAGCATGTCAAACTCAAAGGCTAACAGAGGCCAAATAAATGAGGCATAGGGCCTGCGGGCCCAGGACGCGAATTTGACCTGCTTGCTGTATACAAATATAAACTCAAAATGGATTAAAGACTTAAATGTAAGATATGAAACCATAAAACTTCTAGAAGAAAACATAGACAGTAAACTTGCCATCACTCTTAGCAATATCTTTTTGGTTATGTCTCCTCAGACAAGGGCAACAAAAGAACAAAAAATAAACCAAATAGGACCACACAAAACTGAAAAATTTTGTTCAGTGAAGGAACCATCAACAAAACAAAGAAAACCTACTGAATGGGAGAAGATAGTCACCAATGATATACCTGATAAGGGGTTAATATCCAAAATACATAAGGAACTCATAAAACTTAACACCAAAAAAGAACCCCAATAATTTGATTTAAAAATGGGCAGAAGACCTTAATAGCTATTTCTCCAAAGATGGCCAACAAACACATGAAAAGATGCTCAACATCACTAATCATCAAGGAAATACCACTTAAAATGACAATGAGATATCATCTTATACCTGTCAGAATTATTATCTACCTAATAGAAGAGTAACATGCTAATTGACTGTACCTTCACGACTCCCACCAGCCAATCAGGAGTGAGTATGCAAATTAACCCAACAAAGATGGTGAGTTAATTTGCATACGCAGGCGAGCGGCTGGGGCAGGGCAGGACACTTGAGTTGTCGTGATGACGCAGGCATTCCGCACCACCCCAGCTGCTCCGGGCCTCTGGGCAGTGTGGGAAGGCAGAAAGGTGGCTTCGGGCCAGAGCAGAAAGCCTGCTCTGGCCAGAGTGAAGGCAGTGCTGGCAGCCAGGGAAAGGAAGGCCCATTCTTGCACCAATCTTTGTGCATCGGGCCTCTAGTCATCAATAAAACAACAAATAGCAAGTGTTGGCTGGGATGCTGAGAAAAGGGAACCCTCATCCACTGTTGGTAGAATTGCAGACACTATGGAAAACTCTATGAAGATCCCTTTAAAAATTACCGAGGGCTGCCATTAAGCTCCAGCAATTCCACTTCCTGGTAATTACCTGACAAAAACAAATACAGTAATTTGAAAAGACATATGCACCCCTGTGATCATTGTAGCATTATTGACAACAGCCAAGATATGGAAGAAGCCTGGTGCCCACTGATAGACAAATAGATAAAAAGAATGGAATGCTTTCCAGCCACAAAAAAAAAAAGAATGAAATCTTACCATTAACGACAGCATGAATGAACCTGGAGGGCATTATGCTAAGGGAAATAAGTCAGACAGAGAAAGACAAATACTCTATGATTTCACTTACTTGTGGAATCTAAAAACAAAACAAAACAAACGGATAAACAAAGCGAAGCAGGAACAGACACACATATGTAAGCTGGTATTTGCCAAGGGAAGGGAGGTAGAGAAATGGGAATAAACATTAAAATAAAATATGCAGAGTTCTTACAAATGAATAAAAGTTATAAATGCTCTGATAGCAAACTAGGCAAAGGGTATGAACTAGCTGTTCACAGGATAAAAAACCCAAATGCTCAATACAAATATGAAATGTGTTGAAAGAATTTATTGTGAAATATGTGTCTCCCGTTAACTTGGGAATGAATAAAAGAACCATTGTTGATATGTGAGGGGTAAAAGACATGCTCACACAACACCTAGAGGAGCAAAGGGATAAACTGCTATTATTTTTTTTTATTTCCAAAGGTATTATATCTTTACATATCAAAAGCCTTACAAAGCATGCATAGCACTTGACCCAGCAGTAAGCATATGCATAATTCAACCCATGATTCTCCTTCTAGGAAATGTATTCCAATGCAGCAATCAGAGATGTACTCAAATATGTACGTGCGTATACATGTCTCTGGTTGAGATATAGATATTCATATCAGCCCGTGGTGGCAGCTTCTTCCATGAATCTCAATTACTCTTCTTGCTGGTGGCCATACCCTTGGGTTGCCCCACTGGGTTTGGGCTGCCCTGAGTGACTTTTTCTGTTACAACTAGAATATGGCAAAATGATGGCTCTCTCTTCTGTGATTAGGTTACAAAAGACTAACTTCTGATCTCTCTCTCTCTCTCTTTTTCTCTCTCTCCCCCTCTTGCTTGTTTTGATGAAGTCAGTTGCCAGTCTGTGAGCTGCCCATGCAGAGGTCTATGAAGAAAGGGACCAAGGAAGGCCTCCAGCCAATAGTCAGTGAGGGACTGAGGTGCTCAGAACCCACAGAGAACTGAAGCCTGCCAGCACTCACAGACAGGACCTAGGAAGTGGGTCCTTCCCAGTGGAGCCCAAGAGAAGACCACAGTCCCAGCCAACACTGACTGCAGCCCCGGAGACTCAGAGCCAGAGGACACAGCTACGCTGTGCCCAGATTCCTCACTCAGACGCTATGAGATAATGAATGTTGTTTTAAACCTCTACACTTCAGGGTAATTAGTTGCACAACAACAGATAACTAATACACAGCTTTATTTATAAGAATGTAAAATTGGAAACAATAAAAATGTTCATTAAGAACAGATCAAGTACCCTATGAAGAATTCAGATAATGGTAAACTGTGACTATATTAAAAATATTAGGAAAAAGTTTATGCCAGATGGTAAGATAAAAAGCAGGCTACCAAGTAGTTTATATAAAACTAGTGGCCCAGTGCACAAAATTCATGCACGGGGGGTGGGGTGTCCCCCTCAGCCCGGCCTGCACCCTCTCCAATCTGGGACCCCTCGGAGGATGTCCGATTGCCAGTTTAGGCCCGATCCCTCTCACAATCCGGGACTTCTGGCTCCTAACTGCTCACCTGCCTGCCTGCCTGATTGCCCCTAACCACTCTGCCTGCCGGCCTGCTCGCCTCCAACTGCCCCCCCCCCCCGCCAGCCTGCTCACCCCCAACTGGCCCCTCTGCTGGCCTGCTCTCCTTCAACTGCCCCCCCTCCACTGGCCTGCTTGCCCCCAACTGCCCCCCTGCCAGCCTGCTTACCCCTAACTGCCCCCCAATGGTCTGCTCGCCCCCAACTGGCCCCCCCTGCCAGTCTGCTCACCCCCAACTGCCCCCCCCCCGCTGGCCTGATCACCCCCAATGCCCCCCCTTCCCATCGGCCTGATCACCCACAACTGCCCTCCCTTCTTGGCCCCTAACCACCTCTACCTCGGCCCTGCCACCATGGCTTTGTGCAGAAGAACGTCCGGAAGGTCTCCTGGAAGGTCTCCCAGTCTAATTAGCATATTACCCTTTTATTAGCATAGATAGAGGCCTGGTGCATGGGTGGGAGCCTGCTGGTTTGCCCTGATGGGTGTCCCAGATCAGGGTGGGGGTTCCCTTGGGGGGCGGAGTGGCCTGGGCGAGGGGTCTGTGGTGGTTTGCATGCTGGCCACACCCCCCAGCAGGGACCCTCATCCCATGGGGGCATGGCCAGCCTGGGTAAGGGACTGAGGGCTGTTTTCAGGCTAGCCACACACCCCTTCAGGGTGGGGGTCCCCACTGGGGTGCCTGGCCAGCCTGGGTGAGTGGCTGAGGGCTGTTTTCAGGCTGGCCACACCCCCTTCAGGGTGAGGGTCCCTGCTGGGTGCCTGGACAGCCTGGGTGAGGGGCTGAGGGCCATTTTCAGGCTGGCCACACCCCCTTCAGGATGAGGGTCCCTGCTGGGGTGCCTGGCCAGCCTGAGTAAGGGGCTGAGGGCCATTTCTAGGCCCCTCCCTCAGCGGTTGGCCCCGGCAACCCAAGCCTCCCTTGCGCTCAGGCCAGTTCCGTGGCCGCCGCCCACAGGCCCCTCCTTCAGCGGCCAGCCCAGGCAGGCAGGAAGCTTGGCTTCCTCCATCGCCGGGGGTGACCCAAGCCTCCCGCCCACTATGGCTGGCTCCGTGGCCACTGCCATCTTTGTTCCACTAATTTGCATATTCCCTCCTGATTGGCTGTGGGCGTCACTGGAGTGACCGTCAATTACCATATTTCTCTCTTATTAGTATAGATAGCACTATTTTTATAACTTAGATAAATCCATATAAATAAGAATATATGAAAGTATACACAAAACTTTCTTCACTATTGCTTTTGGGAAGACTTGGACATCAGGGCAGTCTCATCATTCCCCCCTATCCAATGGCTACTGTGGAAAGTCCCCATCCTCAGGAGCCTCCTGGGAACCCAATCAACCAGGGGGAAGTGATGTGCCTGCCACTGGAGAAAGGGAATATCAAGTGAAGGGACAGTGATATTTCCTTTCGGGGTGTGTGTATGGGGAGTGCTATTTCCTGTAGGAGGTTTGTATGGGGAGTGCTATTCCTGTGGGGAGGTGTGTTTGGGAAGTGCTATTTCCTGTGGGGATGTGTGTATGGGAAGTGCTAATTCTTGTGAGAGGTGTGTATGGGGAATGCTATTTCCTGTAGGAGGTGTGTATGAGAAGTGCTATTTCCTGTGGGGGTGTGTGTATGGAGAGTGCTATTTCCTGTAGGAGGTGTGTATGGGGAGTGCTATTTCCTGTAGGAGGTGTGTATGGGGAGTGCTATTTCCTATGGGGGTGTGTGTATGGGAAGTGCTATTTCCTGTGGGGGTGTGTGTATGGAGAGTGCCATTTCCTCTAGGAGGTGTGTATGGGGAGTGCTATTTCCTATAGGAGGTGTGTATGGGGAGTGCTATTTCCTGTAGGAGGTGTGTATAGGGAGTGCTATTTCCTGTGGGGGGTGTATATGGGGAGTGCTATTTCCTGTAGGTAGGTGTGAGTGGGGAGTGCTATTTTCTATAGGAAGTGTATATGGAGAATGCTGTCTTATATCTTGAGTTGACATTTAGGCAGAGACCTGAATGAAGTGAAAGTGAATCTCACAAACATCTGGGAAGGTGATTTCCAAGCTGTGAGACCAGCCAAGGCCCAGCAGCAGGATCCAGCCCCTAAAATCTAAACTTGCCTTTGCTACAGGGCATGTAGATTTCACCACCCCCAGCATGAAGATAGGGTTCAAGGGCTCAACTCTCCCTCCTCCTTGGAGTTCTAGGTGAAGGTTGCCAGACAATTTCGGAGACCTAGATTTCCAAGGTCTCTCCCAGCTGGATGCAACCTCTCCTCCCTCTCAGGCCCAGGGTCATCTCAGGCAACCGTGGCCAGCAGGGCAGTTCATCACTGGAACTAGGACTTTGAGTTGTTGTCATGGACCAAAGCATAGGGATGGCCTTCAAGGCACAGCATCTCCCACCCCACCTGAGGTTGTGGGACATCTGTCCTGCACAGGTGCTGTGTGACCAGTGCACTGTGTCTCAAGCAAGCTCGGCCACTGACTCTAACTTCTAGGTCTTTCTCTCTGTCTGTAGTTTACTTGCCCAATGGCCAGAACTCTTTCCTGGTCTGCTTAACACTGACCACTGCTATATAACCGACATTTATTAAGCCCTGCTCTGTACCATGCTCTGTGATGAGAGCATTACACACATAACCCACTTAATCCGCTCCTCACATGTATGAGGGAGGCATCACTGTGGGAAAACAGGCCAGTGCAGGACGAGCTCACTTAATGTCATCATCTCATGATGCACCAGGACTGAAACAGGAGCCCAGATTTCTCTGGTTTCAGAACTTGTTACCTGTCTTACACCAGGAAATCATATCTTGATTTCCTTACATTTTTCCCTTTCCTTCCTCTCTCGCAGTGTCTGGTTTTGGGTGTTTCCTGGTATTTGGAACCACCTCCAGGCAGAATTGTCTTTTGACACATAAGCCCTGCTCTCCCACAAGGCAGCCTCTGGAGCTGAATCTGCCCCACCCCAACAACTCCCACTCTGGCCTTGGCTTGCTTCTTCTCACCCACGCTGTGCTATGAAATGATAAAGGCACAAACTGCAAAGTGATGACCACCTGAGGCCATCCTGCAGACCATGCGGCATGCTCAAGGTTGCCACTCGGCCCTGTGCAGGGCTCGTGGGTCAGTGCACAACCTGTACAGACAGATGGGGGGCCCTGTGCCCCTATTGCATGTTTGGTGTCTAAAATTCATTTGTTCCCACCCTAACCTAGGCTGCATAGCAGAATCACCTTGTTAAGAAGAGGGTTGTGGGAGAGAAAGAGAGAGTTCCTTGGGTTTCATTCTAAAACCAGAGAATGAAAATAGTAGAGCAGGGCTGGTGATCCTTATCCTATATAATAAAAGGCTAATATGCAAATTGTCCCCTTGACCAGGAGCTTGACCAGGGGGCAGGGCCGGCAAGCCAACTAACTGCTGCCCCTCCCCCTGTGTAGTGAACCCCTTTCGTTGGGCTGCCAATTGTGAGTGCCCCAAGTTGGGCTGCCAGTTGGGAGTGTCCCCCCACGTCCAGCATGGTTCAGGGTTCAGGTTCAGGGTTTGGGCTCTGGAGGAGGCTGCATGCAAATGAAAGAGACTAGAAAATATTAATTTGGAAATATTGGGGGCCAGGCGGGAGTCCAACTCAAGGGGAAGGACTTCCCCCTGCTCTGGCCTTGCTATCCCTTTTATTAAGACTATGGGATATACCCATAGCCTTTAAGCAGGCAATTCCAATAATAGCCAGTCAGCAAGAATTTACATAAAACTAAAAGGTGGAAGTGGCTTTAGCTACCATTGTCTCAACTAAACAGTGGGTGGTTGGCTCTGACCTTTCAGAGCTTCAAGGTTGACCAGCCTTCCGGGTTCCTTGTCCACACCTCTCTGCTAGTGAAGGCAATGGGTGGCTTCCAACAGCTCCCCCATTTTTTTTTCCTTAAAAAATCTTGCATCTGCAGACTAGAAATAAACATATAAGAACAAAAATGAGACAAGCAATAGTGGTTATGCTGAGAGGCAAATGAATCAGTCTGTAGTAAGTTTCTTTCTGGGCCAACAGTTCCTTGAGTCCCAATTTCAATGTCCAACAATTCCTTATGTGTACATGTCAGCAATGATATTTCAGTTCTGGGTGGTAGACAAACAGTGGCAATGCAGGTCTTACCCTCTCTGGTTTGGTCCTGGGCAACCTGCAGCAATGCACAGCTGCTGACTGCTAGCATGGGAGGCGTCTTCACCATCTTCCATCTCTGGACTGTTTCTCCTCTTGTCTTCATGGCTGGAATATCCAGTCATCTCCTCTCTGGGATCCATTGTTGCAGGAATCCACATGGTCTTGGAGTTGTTTTCTGGAAATATACATATTCTCAACCAAAGGTTAATAAAGGATTCTTTTCTATAAATTAGACTTGGGATCCTTTTTCATTTTTGCCCAAACAATTTTCCTTTGGCTTATTTTGACACCATGAGTGTTTTCATGGGTGTCTTGCTATTAGCATTTACAAATGAAAATTAATTTTCAAGGTAAAAATTTCTTGATGTAATTTACTTACAGAATATTTCTCCACATACATTTTTCCACTATTCCCCCTTTTTTGATTTCAATATTAGGAGGCTTTTGGAAATTTTTTAATGCAGTCTTGATAACTTTTAATTTTAATTTTTGCACAGAAATATGACTGCTTTGGATTCATAGCAATTTTACGATGAGATGAACTATCAATAAAAATTTTAGTTAATACTTCAGGAACAGTTTTTGTCCAGTACAATTAAGTTTTCTTGAATATTCACTTATTTCAATTAGCCAATTTAAATTAATCTGAAATAAGGTTTATTTTTTTAACTTCACTTGTCCTAGATTATGGACAATAAATGACATTAATTAAACTTCCACAATTAGTCTTTAAATAATTTTAACATAAACTTTATCAGGGAGACAAAAACAGAAATTACTTACTTCAGTTTATGAGGCCAAATTTATTGACTTTTAATTACAGTTCTTCAGATGTTTGAAGAAAACCTCTTTATTTCCTTCCAAAATAATTTTTCAGGCTATAGAGAGTTTCATTTAAAACTCTTTGTCTTTCTTTAAGACTACTATTTTACTGTCAGATTTAATACTTTAACAACAATCTTAGTTTACCCTGTAAATATTAGTGAAAGAGATTTCAAAATTTTCAAATTTCTCCTTTTAGAGGAGAAATAAAATTAAGCTAGAATTTTATTTTTAAAGAGTATCCCCTTTGGCTAATTTGCATATACAGAGGGATCATGGGAGGTCTCAGTAACTTTATTCAAAGAGAGGGTTTGGCCTTTGCTGTTTCAAGATGGCGGCCCCCAGGGGAGCAGCAAGCCATGAGGTCAACATGGCGTCTGCCAAGTCAGGCAGTCCAAAAATGGTGACTGTCTAAACTGTTAAAGCCAAAACTACACTGCAGACAAACAGAAATCTCACTAGCTGTTTCTGGTCTTGTGATATAACTTAATTTATATGAGACTTGATTATATGTTAAAAAGCTAATTTATAAAGTAATTTAAATAAAGGTATCTTTATTTAAAAAAGCAAAGCAAAGCAAATTTTGTAAGCATTTACGTCTGATTCACAAGGCGCAAACCTTGCCCCACCTTCAGCCTAGTTAAAAATGCAGGCAGCTATGGGCTTTTTGTCATTTTAAATTGTTTTAAAATTCTGCTGTTAAAAATTTGGCTTTATTTAGAAATTTTGTTTTGTCCTCCTAAGAGGCCAAAACTTTCATAACATTTACAAGTAAAATATAATTATTAATTTTTATTTGATAAAGCTTTCCATGCAATTTCAAGTATATTAGATTGGTTACATTCAAAATATTTCCTTTCAGAAGAGAGAATAACTTCTTGAATTACTCTAGGCCCTTGGAGCTCTCCAAGAATCATCTCTCAGTTAAAGCCTTGAAATTTTAACATGGAAAAAACCATCAAACAAATATCTATATATGATTTAAAGATTATATTACTTTTTCTCCCAATTTAATTTAATTTGAATCTTTAAACTTTTAGAGTTGGCAAGTCAAATATTTAGCAGTTCCTAGATTAATAACACTTTACATTTCTAAGAATAAATTTAAAAAATACAAGACATAATCAATCAATAGCTTCAATTCTGTCCTCTAGGTTTTTCTCATGAGGAAGCAAACTTCCAAAATTTTAAGCTGCCATAACCCACATTTCTGGATGGCAAAATAGGTTCCACAAGGGCTTAATCAATTGACTTTAAACTGACCATGTTTTTTCTCTGCCTGGGGAAATTGAGTAGCAAACTTGAAGGTATTCAAATGCAAATTACCACATTTTTCCTTAAAGTTGGCTACTGGTGGGAAACTGATTTACCTGTTTGCTGGGGGGGAGGGCAAGCAGTCTTCTTCCTCCATTAACAAAGGATGTAGCTTTAAAACTTTTTCATGGCAAGAAAAGAGACTTTAAATTAGCATACTGGGAGAGTGGCCCTCCATATTGGATTGCTACATGTCTCCCTTCCCCCACATCCTGCTTACTTTGGGGGAAGCATAGGAACAGATCTGGCCACGTATCTTTTCATGTTTAATAGATAAAGACAGATACTAAATTTTTTCTTTCTTTTTTGCTTTCTGAAGTAATAACTAGCACCCAATTTGGAAAAATTTTGCATTTCCCTGTGAGTTCTTCTATAATTTTTAAACAAAACTTTTAAGTAATCTCATTGAGGGAGAGCAGATAGCCACCTTTGAATTTCTCCGCACCAGAGGTGGTTTCAGCAGCGGAGTTTCATTTCTTATTACAGATTTTAGATTCCAGATACAAATTAATATTTTAATTTGAACAAGAAACCACATTCCTTAAGCATGCAAACCAAAAGCCTATAATAAAGTTTCCTTTATAACCTAATTCTTCCCCATTAGCCTGGCTGAAAAAGACATTCCTACCCTACTTACAGATCATGACTTCTGCAGCTGATCGTGGGCTTTGTGTGCAGTGAATTTCCCTCACCTATATGGTGATCTTTTCCCCACCTTTTTGGTAAATTCTTAATCTTCCCCACCTTTTCAGTGAATCTTCCTTTCTTGGCTCTAGGCGAAAATATCATCCCCTCCAGAGGTCCCACATCGAAGGCACCAGTTTGTAGTGAACCCCTTTCATGTCCCATGTGGTTCAGGGTTCAGGTTCATGGTTCGGGCTCTGGAGGAGGCCGCACGCAAATGAAAGAGACTAGAAAATATTAATTTGGAAATATTGGGGGCCAGGTGGGAGCCCAACTCAAGGGGAAGGACTTCCCCCTGCTCTGGCCTTGCTATCCCTTTTATTAAGACTATGGGATACACCCATAGCCTTTAGGCAGGCAATTCCAATAATAGCCAATCAGCAAGAATTTACATAAAACTAAAAGGTGGAAGTGGCTTTAGCTACCATTGTCTCAACTAAACAGTGGGTGGTTGGCTCTGACCTTTCAGAGCTTCAAGGTTGACCAGCCTTCCAGGTTCCTTGTCCACACCTCTCTGCTAGTGAAGGCAATGGGTAGCTTCCAACACCCCTGGCCAGCCCTGTCCCTGATAGGCCCCCCACCCCAATCAGGGGCGGGGCTGGCTAGCCAACCACCCACAGCCCATCCCCCAGGCTTGCCCTGGACCAATTGGCCCTGATCACAGTGGGCTGGCTGGACCCCACCCGTGCACAAATTCATGCACCGGGCCTCTAGTTTTTAATAAGCACTTCATGGAATTTTCAAGAAGCCTGTCTATAGTCAGACATATCCTTTACCTGAATGAATTATGTCTATAGCACCATCCAGGTGATTGTTCAGGAGACCCAGGTCCTCCAGCTGATTATCCAGGGCATGACTTGCCTGCATCCTGCAGCATCCATCACAGATGGACTGACCACCTGAGGCCAAAGCCCAGGCATGGCTAATGCAGCCGTGCGAGCTTGTGGATGTTCCTGGCACCTCGCCATGGGGGCTGACCACTGAGTGGTCTGCTGGCTCTACCGAAGCTGATCTTGTTCAGAGCCAAGCCAGGCCTCGATTGAATCATCCCTGTTACTCAGACACTGTAATAGTTTACTAGGGTTGAGTTATGAGCTGAAATGTGTTCTCCCAAATCTCATACGTTGAAGTTCTAACCCCCATAAACCTCAGAATGTGACTGTATTTGGAGACAGGGCCTTAAAAGAGGGGATTAAGTTAACAACCCATAGGACTGGTGTCTACAAGAAGAGGAAGGGGCATCCGGGATGCACAGAAAATGACCCTGTGAAGAGGCAGCAGGAGGGCGGCTGTCTGCGCCCAGGGGAGGGGGACTGGGGGAAATCCATCTGCCTGTTGAAGTTCCCAGGCTCCCAGGCTGCAGTACTTTGCTGGAGCTGCCGGGACAAAATAGGGGCCTGTGTCCTAATCTCCTCTCCTTATGATGTATACGAGTCATAGTGGATCAGGGCCCATGTGACCTCATTCACCTGAACCACCTCTTCAGAGTCCTCATCTCCAAATGCCACCACACCCTGAGGTGCTGGAGTTGGGACTCCAGCAGCTGGCCTTGGCCGGGGAGAGGGAGATACAAATTAGCCAATGAGAGACCTTAGAAAAGAGAAGAGAGAGAAGAGCTCGGGCTTCTCTGCCTCCTATACTTTGGGCAAAACGCAGTCCTGGGTGCATTCAGTCCTCATAAAAGTGCTGGGAGGTAGAGCAGGTGGTATCCCTTCGAAAGGTGAGAAAACAGAGGCCTGGAGAGGAAACCCATCCTCCCAGGTGGGAAGGGAAGAAGAGCCCTGGGATGTGTGTTTTTTTTTTTCACAACATAGCCCTGGGGCACTTGCCCAGCCTCTTTTCCAGGCATTTGCAGCTCCCAGCCAGGACCAGTTTTGCAGAATTGGCCCGTCAAAGCGGTGATACTAATGGGATGAAGCTCTTAGGCCCCCGTGGCATAAGCTCATCGAGCAGAGAGCTCAGCAAAGTGCTCAGGCCTGGCAAATGCTCTAAGCAGTGATGGCTTTTCTCATTATGATGGTTATTTTTAAGCCTTGAAAACTTTCAGTGCAAAAAAGGAGGCTGTCAAAGTGGTGATTTTACCATCTACTTGTGGGCACCTCGGCCAACATCAGGACGGGGCCTGGGATGTTGTCACACACATCAGCTGCCCTGGGAAGGAAGCATCATTGTTAGCTTCAGTGTTGAGCTAGGTGGTCTCACTGCCCTAAAGCTGGAGGCGGGTGGGGGGGGCGGGGGGCACAGATGAAATTGCAGACGCCCAAGCTCTATTAGCTCACTCCAATGGACGATCTAAATAGAACTAATCGCCAGCCTCAGCCACTGCCCTGGCCCTCGCCTCACACACCTCACCGCTGCTCTGTGCATTCACATCCCTGGAAATGAGTCACATTAAGTTTCTTCTCATCTGAAGAACACAAGTCCTCACCCACTGCTCACCCAGAACGCCCCTTCCAATTTCTATCGCACAAGGAATCTTGGTCTTCAAAGGTTAGACCTGCAGTTTCACTCCACGAATCTGCTCCAAGTCCCCCAAGGAATCTACCATATTGAGAGGAAGAGGAGGAACATCTGTCATTAGGCTAGGATGCACCCTCCACACACTGTATTCTTTACTGCTCCTAACTAGTCTAGGAGGAGGCAATCTGGAAAGCTCCAATTTATAGATAAGGAAACTGAGGCATAAAGAAGTTCAGTAACCTACGTAGGTCACCTAGTCATGAAGAGACAAAGCCAAGCCAGACTGACTTCATCTTTTCATGTGTGATTTTTAAAAAAATATATGTTTTATTGATTTCAGAGAGGAAGGGAGAGGGAGAGAGAGATGGAAACATCAATGATGAGAGAGAATCATTGATCAGCTGCCTCCTGCACGGCCCCCAACTGGAGATCGAGCCTGCAACCCTGGCATGTGCCCTTGACCAGAATGGAACCTGGGGCTCTTCAGTCTGCAGGCCAAGGCTCTATCCACTGAGCAAAACTGGCTAGGGCACCATGTGTGATTCTTAAGCCCCCAACTAATTTTACCAATAAGGAAACTGAAACTCAGAGTGGTTTGGTGACTTGTCAAGGTTAGTTAGCCCCTGAGAGGGAAATGAAATCCAAAACTAGTCTCCTAAGTCTAACAGTTCAATCGAGGGTCATTTATCTATTCAACATAAATGAATTAACCTAAAACATGAAATGAGCCCCTGTCCATTGACGAATGAATAGATAATCAAAATCTGGTCTATACACACAATGGAATATTATCCAGCCTTGAAAAGGAAGGACGTTCTTCCCTGGCTGGTGTGGCTCAATTGGTTGGAGGTCTCCCGTACATGGAGGGGTTGCTGATTTGATTCCCAGTCAGGGCACATGCCTGCGTTTTGGGCTGGACCCCTGGTAGGGGGCATATAGGGGGCAGCCAATCAATGTTTCACTTTCTTATAGATGTTTCTCTCTCCCTCTCCCTTCCTCTCTCTCTAAAAACCAATTCAAAAAAAGGGGGGGGGGAAGGAGTTCTAACACATGCTACAACATGGATGAAGACATTATGCTAAGAGAATAGGCCAGTCACAAAAGGACAAATACTGTGTGATTCCACTCAGATGTGGTAGAGTAGTCAGATTCATGGACTTTCTGTAGAATGGTGGGTGCCAGGGCTGGGGAGGGGGGAGTTGTTTAATGGGTATAGAATTTCAGTCTTACAAGATAAAAGAGATATAGAGAGGATGGTAGTGATGGTTGTAAAAATTATGAATATATTTAATACCATTGATCTGATCACTTAAAATGGTTACAACAATAAATTTCTAATATGAGAAGCATGAGAAAGCTGTAAACACAGAGTAAGTCACCATATGGGCCAGGCAGGTAATGCCATGAGCAGTGTGGCTTAGGTGGGACCATGGCAAACAGGTATGCCTGCCTCATATGAATGGGACAGAACCTGCTCACTTTGATTACAAATGCCCCCAGAGGAAAAGGCAAGCCTGATGTTGACTGATTTTCTCCTTTTCAATAAGAAGCCAGAAACCTGGATTTTTACTCGAAGACTCATGATTTATTTCAATATCAGCAATGAATTCCATTTTGTCAAAGCACTATCTCCCCTGCCCCCAAAGCATCCAATTATAGAATTGCGAGAAATTGACCCAGTTTGAGGCCTCTGAAATATACCATGATGTGATTCTAACAATACCGGCCTGTCTGTTGGATTTGAAGGCACTGGGAAGAATCAAGCCATTATCTTCATTACTTCTATTCAGACATGAGATTTAACTTCTATCCGTGCAGTTACCTCTTTGTATGCAATGACCTATGTGCCTGTTTCTCTGACAGGTTGTGAGCTGGTCGAGGCCAGGGACTGAGTCTTCCTTGCTTTGGGCCCCTAGAAGAAAGCTACACACATAATAGGGGGCCAGTAATTAGTTATTGAATAAAGCAATTATGGTGAATGTGTACAAATAGTTTGTATATGTATTGTGGATGGAAGGGGGAAAATGACACAAAATAAATTTTGGTTGTGTTAAAGATTGGTACTTAAGTAAGTTATTTTCTTCTGTTTTCCAAACTCTCCAAACTGTTTACATTAATTTTGTAGTTGTTAATGAGAGAAGATGTTACAATAAAAAATATCAATTTGTTTTCAAGGGCTCTCCTTTTGTAGCTGCTTGCCTTGGGATACAGACCCTGCTGGGGAGAATTCACCACAGCATCCTACTCGCTGGCCCAAACTCACACCACTGAGCTCACAACCAAAGCAATTATAATTTGATATTATACTTACATATGGGAATTACGTGATTTCATTGTATTATTAAAACCTTGTATCTTCTCTACACCAAAGAGCCCATCCAGCCCCATCCAGACTATTCCCACCACCATTTCCAGGCTCTTTCTGAAAAAGGTCTGTTTAGGAAGTGGTGGGATTTCTGCAGTGTGGATCAACATGGAGAGAGGTAGGGTCTTAGTGAAGGGACCAAAGAGATGACATGTTGGCCTCACAGATCATGGTGGGTGGTCCCAGCACCATGTTTAAGAGGAAACAGCCACTTCCTCATTCTTGAGTGGTGTGGGAAGTCCTAGTCAGCAGCCGAGGCGTGCGTGGCACAGGGGAAGCCGAGTGAGAATCCAACAGTGGGGCCAGATCCACAGGAAGCATCTCTGCTTCTTCCCCAGTCTGCCACTCCACAGACTCCCATCCATCGGGAAAATGAGGAAATGGGGCTCTGTAGGAAAATGCCCTGTGCATGTGTCCATGTGGATCCTGATGTAAGAACAGAGGAGTTAGGCAGGGGATTCTGTACCTCTACAAAATCTCTATCCCATGGGCAGAGCCAACAGACAGGAAAATGGAATCATCGGGGCATGATGGATGCTGGTACTTCAGGGCCACTACAACCCTGCTCCAGGGTCTGACTATAGACAATAAAGAAACATTAGCCAAGTCCTGGCTGGTTTGCCTCAATGGATAGAGCGTCGGCCTGCAGACTGAAGGGTCCCAGGTTCGATTCCAGCCAAGGGCACATGCCTGGGTTGTGGGCTCTATCCCAAGTAGGGGGTGTGCGGGAGGCAGCCAATCAATGATTCTCTCTCATCATTGATGTTTCTAACTCTCTCTCCCTCTTCCTTTCTCTCTAAAATCAATAAAATATATTTTAAAAAAAAGAAACATTAGCCAAGTTAGAACTCAACCATCAGTGCTATTAATATCCGAGCCCTTCCTTGACCCCTTCCCTCCACAACGGGAGGTCATGTGGAGAGCATGGTTTGCACCCCACCCTAGTTTCCAATTCTACTCCCCATGCTTTCGGGGTGATGTTCTTCTGTGTAGCAGATCCAGAAATAAACCATAATTGAATGGAAAGAAGCTGGAAAACAGAGCCCTTCCTCCTCAGGCCTTCTCTATAAGCACAGGCAGGACCAAGTACATGAGACCCTGGTGCTAATGAGCAGAGACACTGCTGGACACATGCCATGTTCGCATCAGTTACATTGGCTGCTCTACCTCCTTAGGGAAGAACAAGAAAGGTTAGAAGCATGGACACAGTTTCCTTTTCTGTGGAAATACACTGGAAAGCCATAGTTGGTTTGGCTCAGTGGGTAGAGCATTGGCCTGCGGACTGAAAGGTCCCAGGTTCTATTCTGGTCAAGGGCACATGCCTGGGTTGTGGGCTTGATCCCCAGTGTGGGGCATGCAGGAGGCAGCCAATCAATGATTCTCTCTCATCATTGATGTTTCTATCTCTCTCTCCCTCTTCCTTCCTCTCTGAAATAAATAAAATATATTAAAAAAATACATGGGAAAACAAGTGTGGATTAGACACTGCGCTTTTTCTGAGAGCTACCCCAGATAGAGCCCTTTTTGGTGCTGTAGGCATCTTTTCCTATATTCACTCATTTAATCATCCCAACAGTCTTACGAGAGAACTAAGGTGAGTTGAGGCACAGTGAGGACAAAGGCTATAGTTGGTGAGTGGCAGTCAGGCTAAAAACCCGAAGGCACCGCACCAAAGCAGGCACTCTGAGCCAGAGTTGATGGACACAGCCCCCACCAGCCTTCGCCCCTGTTTGCCAGCTGAGGAACCTGAGGTTTGCTCATGAATCCAAAGCAAGTTGGGTCTAGAATGCAGGCTGCCCGAACCCATAATGCACTCAATTGCATCGTGGAAAGAGGGCTACAAATAAGTGGCTATAAGACCCCCAAGCCTTATATGTGATGGGCAGGTAGAGACTCACCCAAGGAGACCCCACGGTTGCGGCCCAGCCAATGCATGATGTCTGGTTTGCTATTTATGCCAAACTCAGCTGAACAGAGCACAGGAGACACGAGGAAGGCAGCAGTCTCCAGGTGCCCCCGGGGCTGGCTGAGGCTGTGGTCGTCATCCCTGGAAACACTGGGATAAATGTGGTTTTTTAAGTTAAAGTTTCAATGTCATTGGCCTGACATGGAACCCAGGCATAAAGGGTTTCTGTTTGTTTGTTTTTTTGTTCCCCAGGCGACTGTAGTGTGTTGCAATGTCAGAGGAATCCTGGGCCAGGAAATGCACTCACACTGACAATTAGAATTAAGATCTTCCCCAGATCTTCCCCTAAACTAACCTTCATCTAAGACACCTGGGGCTTGGCTGGGCAATGACACTTGAAATGGAAACAATCTGCTATTATTTATGGAGTTTAATTTCAGCTCTTGACACTAAAGCTATGACTGTGAGGAGGACTTGGGAGGGGCGGCCGGGAGGCCGAAGGTGGATGCTGAGGCCTCAGGATGGGACAAAAATCAGCAACGTGCTGCCCTTGTTTGGTAAACACACCAGTGCTTAATGGTGTCTAATGGTGCCTGTAATTGATGTCTGAAGTTATTTAAAAGTAAATTTACTAGAAAATAATTAGCAATTTTATAGTTCACCACTTCCTCATTTTGTGGATACATTTTTTTCCACTGGTTTTATCAGGCACCACAATACAACGGGCCATGAAGCCACATGCCCAAAATGGAGGTAAGCATGGGTCCCCTAAAGAGATAAGTACATTTAAAATTTGTTTGATTAGCTCTTCATCAATGGGAAGACAGGGCTATCTTTCCCTCCACTACCCCCCTACCTTCCCATCTCCCATTTGCATCTGCAATAAATTATCCTTAATCAACATCAGGGGAAAGTAGTAGGAAGGCAATTTGGTGTTAGCCTAGCTTTGACCTTTGGAGTTCTTAACCTTAGCAGTGAGAGCATAGAAGAAAATTGTTTCCTATTAGGCCAGATACATCTACAACTTAATGAGCTTGAAGAAATATTCATTACAACTCAACTCCCCCTCTTTCCACCCAGCTAGCCCAGAGCTACCAGGAGAAATGAAGAAATCGACATTAATTTACCCAATATCTTACTAGAGAATTAGATAGATGTCTCTTTGTCCTTTAAACCTTCTGTAGATGAGAACAGTTTCTGCATCTTTCCCCTGCTTGCCACTAAAAGCATGACCCATGCACCAGCAGCAGCAGCCTTGGGAGCTTGTGAGAAATGAAGAATTTCAGGCTCTTCCTCAAAACTACTGGAAGGGGATTTCTAGAGGTGTGAACCAGATACTTGTGTTTTCTTCAGTTTTCAGGTCCTAGTTATGTGTGCTTGAGTTTAAGAACCAATGCCTTATAGGGATGCTGTGAGCAAACATTCGAGAATGTGCTCTGGAAAAAAATTGGAAGATGCTATCAAAATTCTGGTATCATTGTTTCCCTGTGTATTATTAAGTGTGAATGTTATAAATAAAAAAATAGTACGCTGTACAGGCCTAGAAAACTCATCCTGAAGCTTTTTCAAAACTCCCTATCTCTGTTGCAAAATCTTGAAACTTTTAGAGGCACACACACACTCACATCAGGCTAATGTAAGACTCCAAGGACTTTCGAGGATTGGGGTGAGTCGTGAGCCACACCAATTCTGTTTAAAAACAATGAAATTGTGCCGGCCAGATAAAAATACTTCTGCAAGCTGAATTTGGTTTGAGGATCAATATTATGCACCATACAAATGTTTGGACTGCTCAACAAAAATGTGTCCTTAATATCCCTTTTATTACTTTTCTTCGATTTTTGGTGTTATAGGAATTAATTGAGAGTCTAGTGGAGTCCAATAATTTTCCTGAGTGACAGACTATTTGGGCCACTTCCCCACAGTCTAATAAAGCCATCTCTTAGTTTTTAAGGTTGGCATCCTTAAAAGTTAAACAACAAAGGTTACTGAGCAGTAAATGAGTACATTTGGGACTAGCAGAGGAACTTCAATTTGTGGACAAGCAAACTATGAAGAGCCAAGGGCAAGTCCAGAGAACAAAGGAGAAGAGCTTTCCTTTATAGAGGACAGGAAGTAAGAGGAGTTGTTTTAACAAAAGTTCATTGGAGGAAAGTGAGAGTTGGAAGTGATGGCAGCCTCTCATTGGCTGCAGCGAGGGGCAGCTTGCTATTGCTGGGCAGAGAGGAAACCTTCCTTCTTCCCTCTGGCCCATGCAAGCTGCCAGGATGGTTGATAGTGCCTGAGAGTGCTGCCTCCGAGGCTTCTGACTCCATTTCAAATGAGGTTTCCTTTGTTCATTTTCACAATGTTATAATTTCCCTCTGGGAAAAAGGCTCTGTTCACTCTCTCTGGTGACAAAGCACCAGAACTAGAGAGTGGTTTGCTGGAGCTATGTCTTTGGAGGCCCCTTTTCAAGGTCATTCTGGCTGTCCATGTTTCAGTGGAAAAGAATGGCTGTTTTAAAGGAGGAGGAATCCTGCGAATGGGAGGGGCCTTACCCCAGCCAGTGGAGCAACTGGCAAGAAGTTCCAGGCTGGTCTTTAAGTAGGAGAACTATTTTGCAGGAAAAGGAATGGTTGGTGCGGGGAAGGTACCACAAGTACAAATAAACTGTGTAGGGCTAATGACAAATCAGTGTGGAAGGGGCCCTGGGGACACAGGAGTTGCCAGGAGGAGGCAGGAGTGGTGGTTTGGAGACAGACTGTAAAAGTACTTATGTGCTAAGCTGAGGAATCTGGAATCTATCATGCAGGCAACAGGGAATCATGGAGAACATTTTATTGGTTTTCCTAGCATCTCCTTTGGAACCATTCTCCCCACTCAATAATTATCTCTCTCAAGTCCTGAGAGCAGGGCTGGCTCTGCCCAGTCCCCCAGTGTGTGCTAAGCCAGGCTGCAAGCCTCGGCCACAGTGATTGGATCTTGTGTGGTCACATGACCCACTTTTGATGGAGCTCTTAGGAAAATATGTTTTCTGTGGAATGAAGAGTGGAGTAGGCTGGACTGCAAGCAGCCACAGTAATATCATGTGAAAAAACTCAGAATGATGGCTGGTCATGTGGAAAGTTAAGAGGGTAGCAAAGGGTTGGAAGACAGAAGGGGTGAAAGAGAGGGGACTGGAAAATAGCTCCCAGATGCAGCCATACCTTAAACCACGCACCTTTCAGAAATCTCAGTTACACAGCCAGGAAATTCCCTTTAGTCCTAATCTTGTTTGAATTGTGCTGTCTGCCACTGCCAGTTAAAGGGACATTAAGTACGAAGTTAAGAGCTAGGGACCCAAGGCGAAAGGATGAAACGAGGAGACTTGGGTGGAGGAATTCAGCTGGTAAGTTATAAATCTATAATCTATAATAATAAAAGCATAATATGCTAATTAGACCGGACGACCTTCTGGACGAAGCTGGGGCTGTGAGGGAAGCCTGGGTCCCGGGTGCCAGAGGGAAGGAAGGCCTGCTCTTGCATGAATTTTGTGCATTGGGCCTCTAATAATGACAATAATAGCAAACCTGCCCGGCTCTTCCTTTGGGCCAGTCCCTCTTGTGAGCTCCCTGCATGGATCATCTGACGTAGCTCCCTCCCTGTCATTGTCTCCGTCTGATGGACGAGGGACGATCAGTCCAGAGGTAGAGAGAGAACCTCAACTTTCTCTATTCAGCCAACAGCCTTGACCAGGAGAACAGGGGAGGGGGTCCAGGGAGTCACGAGTGGAATAAGGAGCAGACTGGGAGTGCAGCTGAGGTAGGAGCAGGATTGATAGAGATCCCAGCCTGCATTCTGCCCAGAGCACGCAGCAGAGTGCCGGGTGACAGTGCATCCCGCTGGAGGCTGGCTGCAGCCTGTGATTTAGACCTGGTCCCGGATGCGCTGCCAGGGGCGTAAACAGCGCCTGTTTTATGTCTTGTCATGTCTCCCTCTCAGCAGCGCGCAGGGTAATGAAAGCCCTTCTCTCCGAAGCACTTCGCACAAGCATTCCCCAGCAGATCCTCTCCCCTGGGACCCTCTGTACGCACTTCTCCTGGGATCAAAACTAGAAATCTTCCTTCCTTAAATGATGGAAAAGAGGCTACCTAATGATCCATCAAAAAGTCTTGCCTTTGATCGTCAAAGCCACATGGACTCTGCAGCCGTCACCTCAAATGCGCCAGTCTTCCCTCTCGGGAGCGAGGCAACCAAAGGGGCCGCTTCAGCTGGCTTTCCCCATGACTGCTCAGAGAGAACGAGTACCACTTTCTCTTGGTTATGCCATTTTTTTTTTGTAGATTTTTGATCATCCCAAGGCTGTTCCCATAATCTTAGAAATAAACTGGTGACAAAAACCTCAGCCCCTAAAGACACATGCGTTTAAGGGGAAATACCCTTTGTTACAGACACACTGTCGCCACCCAGTTGCAAGTAAAGATGTGACAGAGGGGATTTGGCTTCTTGACATTTTTTTCAGGAAAAAAGAATAACCCCTTCCGTCTGGCGCAGAGCTGTGTAAGGGTTGCTTGTCCCACACACAGTCCCACCTCCATTCCCAGGGCCACGTGGAGGCAAGTGACAGGCTCTCAGCCTTCAAGGACCACACTGGTCATGTTCCCAACCTGCTTTCAGCCTAATCCCGCGATTCCAGCTCACTTCAAACCCACCCCGCCCAAACATTTTGTGCCTCTTCTATGTAGGGAGAGATTATAAAAGAGAAAACAAAGTTAGTTAGCAATTCTCAGAAAGCTTCATCTGCACCCTTCTCTCAAGTTGGAAATGCGCAGCATCTTCCCAGTCACGGTCCCTCTAGTGATCAAGTCCCACAGTCCCACCCAGTCTGCCTACGGGGCTGGGGCTCTCGGACCTTTCCACCAGACTGGTGCCTTCTCCTCTGAAGCAGCGGCACCTCCTGGTCACCACCCTTCCTCTGCACCGGGAGCAGCTGCACCACGTGAACACTCACCAAGCAAGTGGTGGGATAGCAAATGGGGATTTCACAGCCTCTTGGGTTGCTGTAACAAACGTTACTGCCCACAATGTCCTTCTTGTGTTTAATGTAGTTGATTCTGTACAGAGATGATTTCCCATGGCCTCCTTGGAGCATCCGTGCGCTCCCCATCCAGTGCCCCTCCCCCGGCCCATAGACTGAATGCCCGGTGGGCAGAGCGCAGTGGCCCATTCTGTGCACAGGCCAAGCACACGGGCCTAGGTCCACTCAAAGGTGTGCTCCTTGCAGAATTCAGGAAGCGCTCGCCCGGCACGGTTGGCATCTCCCAAGGGGAGGCCTCTGACTGCACGCAGGCGCCGCAGGCCCGGGCGCTTTCAGAATCAGGGAAACTCCACCCTTGCTTCTACTTTCGGTTTGTGTCCTCAGTCTCTGCTGCGAGGGCTACAGGACGTCCACGGGGCTGGAGGCCGCAGATCCCGTCCGAAGGCTGGCTCTTCTTACCCAGAGCGAGACTGGATGCCTCCCACGTTTGTGTTAGTAACATGAAGTTTTCTAAGACATGAGCCCTGAGGGGCCCTCACACCGCATTTCTCAGTCCTGCTGCTAGCCTGCACCTAGATGCCTGCATTGGCTTTTTCTAGTTCTCAGAGAACCCCAGAGGGTTCCCCGCGACTTCCTGTCACCTGTATTTATTTATTTATTTACTTACTTATTTACTTATTTATTTATTTTGAACAGCATGTCCGGGAGAAATGCGACAGGACCCCGTTCCCGAGGCACATGGAACATGCTCTCTGTAAGGGGAGGCCTCGCTCACTTGAGACCCGGAGATAGGGGTGCTGGAAAGTAACCTGTCCAGGAAACCTGCTGGGCAGACCTTTCAGGCACCAGGTGGCTAAGGAGAGCGGCGTCTCCTGCTCTGGCCTCAGCGTGAATGTAGATGGTTATCTCAGATGTAGGGCCCGGGACTGGCCAGTGAGGAGTCAACCCCAATGAGCTCTGCATCTCCATTCAGGGCTGCCGGTGCCCCACAGCTGTCACGGCGACCGGGGTGCTGGCCCTGGAGCCAGAAGCTGGGAGCGGCTCCTTCTGACCCCTGGACACGATGGGCCATCCTAGCTCCAGTTACTCATGGGCTTTGGTCATTCTTCTATGTCAGAAGCACACATCCCAAGTGGTCCAGACCATGAGATGGAATCAGAGCTATTCAAACTTACCTCCCCTAGGCTTAGAGGATATGAGAGTCCCTGGAAGCCGTTGGCTGCTGCTCCTCAGGGCAGGCTGGCACGTATGCCTCCCTGAGCTGGGCTTTTACTTCAGCCAGAGCGCTGCTGTGGAGCTTTGGAACATCCCTAAACTCCCAAACATCACAGTCCCTCCTGTGAACCGGGGGTAAGACTTGTGGGTTGTCCCGGACCTAGAGGACACCCTGTCTTATCCTGTAACCTCACTTAAGACGTGTAAGTGTGCATGTACATTTTCATGTTTGCTGTTAGTGAGTTTAGCACATTTTAAGAAGTTGGATGTCTATTGGTCTGTTTCCCTTCTTTATATATGAGCCAACAAGTAGCTGAGAGCTAAGGAAAGAGGGTCATCCTGTGACTTGGCCTCAGACAATTACAAGGAAGCTACAGGTGGTGGTGTGGACGGCCTTGGAAGGACTTGTGTCCCCTGTCAGTGGCTTGGCTATGGTCACTTACAGAAAGCAGACACAGCTTCCATTTAGGGAGAAGGTTACCCTTGATGGCAATGTTCCCCACACACTTCTCTTTCTCTCCCCCAGGTCTCCTCCTAATATCCTGCCTTCTTGATTACCCAGTCTTACATTTTTATCTGTCTATCATCTATCTATCTATCTATCTATCTATCTATCTATCTATCTATCTATCATCTATCTATCTAATATATTTTTATTGATTTCAGAGAAAGGGAGAGGGAGATGGAGACAGAAACATCAATGATGAAAGAGAATCTTTGATCTGCTGCCTCCTGCATGCCCCACACTGGGGATTGAGCCTGCAACCTGGACATGTGCCTGGATCGGAAATTGAACCATGACCTCCTGGTTCCTAGGTCGACGCTCAACCCCTGAGACACGCCGGCCGGGCTTTTTATTTTGATAGTATTTATCCATTTGTGCTTTAGCCTCCCTCTGGAGTATAAGATAAGGGCAGTCTTATGAGTTGGGATGAGGCAAATTCTGATGACTATGGTCTTTAATGACACAAGTTCTTGGTGTCCTTTTACCCTGACCGCCCCCCCCCGCCCCGCCCCCAGGTTCACGTTTTCATAGCACCCTGTGCATCTCTCTCAAAACAGTGTCAATGTTTACTGTATGCCCATCTCTCATAGCCATCTTCCCCATTGGGCTGGGAGCCCTGTCCAGCAAACCAGCTTTGCTCACTCCCATACCTCTTCCAATTGCCACGTGGCCCCACTACACATATTTGTAAAATACAAATCTCAGTGAAACGTGATTGACCCTAGAGTAATGGGATTGGCCTGTGTCCAGGGACTCTAGACATTCCTGCCACCTTTATCTGTGGACACACACTCCACACCTGTTCTTGGCCTGCATTTTCTCCTCAATGACATGAGGAACTCATTACCTTGCCATATAGTCTCACAATGTCTGAGTGGTTTCATGTATCTCCTACACCTGGAAATGACACATCCTCACACCTATGAGAAGTCAGGAGTCATATGAACTCCTCTCTCCCACCCCAATGTGCTAAAGAATCAAGGAACCCCTGCCCCACTTTATTTCCAGAAACATGTGAGCCCCGCTCCCAGCACTTGCCCTGGCTCTCAGCCCTCTGTGTCGTCATGGAAAAGATTAGGAGTCATGGCCCCAAAAACTTGAAAACATCACCCCATTTCCATCTCAAGAAGATCTGTCTGGCCCTGTGTGAACAAACCAAGGTGCCTGGTTGTATCCAAAAGAACCTTGAGTGTGGGGCAGGGAAAGGCTGTTGTGATGAGAACGTGCATGTTGCGGGAAGGATGTGGGGTCCGGACCCGGGGGGGAAAAGGTATTGTATTTGAATGCCTGAAATCCAGCCAACTCTGTGCTGTTCATATGGGGCTGTTTTCGGACCTTAGCTTTGGGCAAAATCATTTTCCCTTAGCATCATCATATTGTCCAGTCTGAGTAAAGATATACTCTTGAAATGCTACAGAGGCATGTTGTTCAGGAAGAAGTATGAGGATCCACCTCCCTTCTCCTCCTTCATCTTCTTCATGACCATCGTCAGCATTACTCTCCACTATGTCAATGAAGCGCTTCAGTTTTAAAAAATATCTTCCCATCATTTTGGTCATCACAGAAACTCTGGTGATTGGCCAGTAGGGATTAAATAAGCCCATTTTAGAGATATGGAAACTAAGGTTCAGATGGACAATGCTGCTTGTCCAAGACAGAGATAAGGCCAGGCTTAAACCAGCTACCATTCTTCTGACTGCCTTGAGGCAGACAACTTCTTTGGGGAATAAGGAGGTAGCAGGTGAGCAAATGGGAGGGGCAGAAAAGACACGCATCTGGAAGAGCCGAGGAGCTGAGGTCTTAAAGAAGTGTGGCTCAGATCAGGAGCTCTAATACCATGGACTGGGGCAGGCCACGCTCCTCAACCTGAAATTCAATCTGCAAGGCTCCCAAAGGTTGTTCGTAGGTCCAGGGAAAGGCCAAGCCTTACTGCTCTCAAGTTCAAAGGTAAAAGGGGCTGCTGAATGTTTCTGTTGTCATTGTTCTGTGTTTAGAGCTGGTAGGTCTAGTGCCAAGGCCAAGGCTTCCATACCTTTCAGGCACAGAATGACACCGGCAAAGGAGATGAGCATGGGGTAAAGGCAGCGGCACCACCTGAAGGATGGATCTCCTTTTCTCGTCTTAGCAGCAGGCTTTCCCGAGCTCTGAGTCATCATTCCAGGGAAGGGAGGGCAATGGAAAATTAAGTATAATTTATGCTTTTCTAATTGAAATCAAATACAAAATTCAATCTCCCTCGAGTCACATTGTTCACGTTTAAATAGGGTGGAAGTGTTATTAACCTGCCTCTATTTGAGCAGGTTGACTTAGCTTTTCTGGATAGGAAGTAATTCCTTTGTCAAGTTTCCCCACTGAGGAACGGGGCGGCTGTGAGGCTCACTCCCAGCGTCTGGGGATGGAGGTGGGGCCGACAATGCAGAAATGGAACTGAAACATCTCAAGTTCGCACTTCTTTCTAGAACCATGAGCTTCCAACCATGTCATTGAATGACCCTTCAAATAAAAACACTTCCACTCTCTAGGCTTAGACCTCTGCCCTGTTTCTCCAGAGAATATTAGCCTCCTGTTAAATGCCAGCGGGTGTAAATGCCCCAAGAGGTTCCCCACTGTTGTGTCCCAGGTGAGAATGACTGTATCCATCAGCTAGCCAGGCTAACAATGGATTAGCTTGTCATGTATGAGAGGATGAAGGACTGGGTTCCTTTTTAAGCAGCACAGAAGGTCTGGATGCTCTGAGTTCAAGGGGCCACGCAGCCAGGCAGGGAGATGGGAAGTGAAGAGGAGGTGTGATCGAAGGGCTGAGTCAACATGTGTCCACTCAGGAGAGAAGAGATGGGGGAGGTTGGAGAAATGGTCATTCTTAGCTGGTAGAAAGTCACAGTAAAGCTTCCCTACAAGCAGGGAAGCTGTGACCTTTGTTCTTTTGACCTTCTAAGTCATACATTCAGTCCTTATGTGGTCCTCATTAGACTTCCACCAGAAGGGACCATGTTCCCCCAAGCAAGCCCTTGGGGACCACTTCTCTTGGAAGTACCCTCACAAAAGCTACAGGGAGGGTGAGAGGGAGGACGGGAGGGCAAAGACATACACATGTAAGACTTTCCTCCTTTGTTCTCAATCTCAGAATATGTGTGTGTGTGTGTGTGTGTGTGTGTGTGTGTGTGTGTGTGTGTAATTTTTAATCATCCCAAGGACATGTTTATTGATATTTTTTTAGAGACAGAGGAAGGGAGAGAGAGAAACATTGATGCGGGAGAGAAACATCGATTGGTTGTCTCTTGTACACGCCCCAACCAGGATCTCAAACCTGCAACCTAAGTTTGTGCCCTGACCAGGAACCAAGCCCTTGACCTTTGTCTGTATGGGAGGATGTGCCAGTGAACTGAGCCACACTGGCCAGGACCATAAGAATATATATTTAAAGGACAGATGCTTGGGCCCCACCTGGAGACTCTGACTCAAGAAATGTGAAATAGGACTCAGAAAGCTGGAGCTTGAAAAACCCCACAGCTGGCTCTGATGTGTAACTGGACTCGCTCCTTGCTTTTCCTATAAAACAGGGCCCTGAAGCACACCATACAGTCTTCTGAGCAAGCATGCATTTATGCATTTTCTTTCTTGAAATAGATATATTTCTCTCTCTCTCTCTCTCTCTCTCTCTATGTTTTTTAATGCTCACCCAGGGATATGTTTTTATTATTGTTGTTTTTTTAGAGAGAGTGGAAGGGACACACACACACACACACACACACACAGAGAGAGAGAGAGAGAGAGAGAGAGAGAGAGAGAGAGAGAGAGAGAGAGAGAGAAGGAGATGTGACAGAGAAATATTGATCAGTTGCCTCCTGTACACACCCTGACTGGGGATTAAACCCACAAACTGGGTAAGCACCCTGATTGGGAATTGAACCTGCAATATTTTGGTGTATGGACAATGCTCCAAACAACTGAGCCAAATGGCCATGGCTAGGCATTCTTTTATTTTGGTAGTAAAGGCATAATATGTTGCCTTCAGCTTAATAACCACTCTTATCTGGAAAAACAATGATTTGTAAGATTGTTCCTCAATCGGGCACACTAGTCCATTCCTCGCCAGGACCAGTCGAGAATGAGAAAGTGGTGTTCCTTACAAGACAGAACCCCCGGAAGATCTAATCTGGGTCCTTCTGGTCATCCCAGAGAAGGAAAACTCCCAGAATCTGAGAGTAAGGGTGGGGTTGGAGGTGACCAACAGAAACACGCCATCAAAACCCATTGATTAGGTTGCATTAAGCTTTATAACAACACAGTTTTCATTTAGCCAGAGAAATGACAGTTTAGTAACAGCTGAACAGAGTTAGCTCCCCCACGCACACATTTCCAATTTTACTAGAACAGTTCCTGGACTGGGAGACCTGTGAACAGGGCTTTATGTCTAATGCTGTATTTCAGTCAAATATGACTAATGGGAAGGCATACTTTAATCAGTAGCCCTTGAAGGGGGGTGTCCCAGACAGCCCTTGTTCCCCCCCACCCCCATAAACCAATGTGGCAAGTGGAGTCAGCCCTCTTGTCACTCCCCAAAATGTGCTGTCTGTGAACAGAGCAAATGAAGCAGGAGATGACCATGAGGGCAGATGGTGGGGCAAACAGACAACGGTGACTGGTACCCTGTTCACTGTGTGGCTAAGGGTTATTCATAACATAAGACATGCCAACTTTCTGGTCCTTGCCCTTCTGGGGACCCTGAGGGACAGAGCCCACCCCAAAAGCATATTTCAGAACCAGGTAGGTGCTTGGGGAGAGGGTCTGTAGGTGTGGAGACCTCCCCGCAGAGGACTGGCTGTCTTTTTCACTCCCAGAGATGGCGTTCACCTCTACCAAGCTCGGGGCTCTGAGCTTTGCTGCTTCCACGCTGTTCGAAGACCAGCCCAGGGGCTAAATCTATGATGAGGGCAGGAGCTGAGCTCCAGCGCCCTGGGTGCTCATGAAGAGAGAGACCAGCCTGCCTTGGAGGGCTCTTAGAAGGAAGGTTTCCAGGGGTGTCAGCTTTTTGGGGTGAGGAATGTGCATGCCCCTCCCTTTATAAGGTGTGGAGGGAGGAAGTCACAGGGTTGTGGGATGAGATCTTTCAGGAAGGCCAGAGATACCTTGGCTGAGGTCCCTCCCCTAGGAGTCCTGGAGCACTCAGCCACAATTAGCACTCCAGAGAGATGCCAGAGCAGGGTTCATACAGCAGGGCCTGGGCCAGACAAAGGGCTAGAACTTAGGCTTCCCACAGCAAAGTGAGAGCCCCCAAATAGACTTTCATTTCTTTGTTTCACTTAAACAAATATTCATGGCACTGTCTCTGACCTAGACAGCTATTCAATCCTGTGTTCAGACTCTATTCACCCATAAGAGACAAGAATTAGCAGTAGATGCTGGTGGCCATCTGGTCAACCAGATGCTGCTGCCCAGGCAGGCCTGGCTGCTCTGTAGGGAAGCAATCCCAGGTGGATGAAGGAGGAGTCCTAGGTGACACTCCAGCAAGGCTGAGGCTGCAACCCTGTGGATTCGGGACTCAGGTAAGGGGTCTCCTCAGCTGCTCCCTAGCCTTCCCTCACATCTCTAGCCTTATTTGTCACCCTCTTCATGCTCCCACTGGAAATCTTGACCAGTCATTTGGTAAAACATCATGTTGAAGGGCTTGTAGAATTTCCGCAGTCTGTGGATCACATCTGGGTCAATGCGGGGATGAGTCCGACCTTTGCTCTTGCCTAAGCACCTGGGGGCGCCGCTGTCTTCTGGCTTCTTGAGGCAAGGGAACCCCTTGGTTTTATTGAAATAGAAATGCTTCTCAGTCACAACACGCGTGAGGCCTAGAAAATCCTGTACTTTGGCCATTTCCCCGGCGGGGTCCACGATGAGCCGCTCCCCACTGACGAAGAGGATCTGGGAGAGGGGAAAGAACTGCAGCCAGTTCTCCAGGTGCAACGCATAGAGCCCTATGCGAATGGCGCTCCAGGAGGCATCGATCAGCCCCAGGGTTCGGTTTTTGAAGGCCAGCACCTCGAAGGTGGGGATCTCGGGCTTCTTTGACAGGGTCTGGGTGTAGTCAGAGATGGCCCTGGTCACAGGGTTTCTCACCACCACGATCAGTTTGATGTCCTTGGCCATGGAGTGGATGCGCTTAGGTGCCTCATTTGTCACAAAGTAGCTCGGTGTCTTCTCCATGGTAATTTGCCCATCCACCGTCTTAGGCATCACGTTTCTGGAAGAGGGAGAAAAGGAAAAAGAGTGGTCATTCCTACCCAGAAATATTTTAATGATGTAAATAGCTCATGGGGAGCTACCACATAAAATTCATGGATCAACACTTGTGGTTCTTTTTAACTGTCTGCCCCTCTAGGGTTCTGATTGTAGAATCCTCAGAAAAGGCAGCATGAGGCTCATGGGTTCATGGCCGGGAGCCTTATACACCTGGGCTGAAACTGCTGCTCTATTTCTTACTAGTTATATTTAAGCTAAATATACTCTTAATTTCTCTATGTATTAGTTTTATAATCTCAGAAATGGAGATAATAATGGCACCTACTTCCTACTGCAGTATGAGGATTAAGGGAGATAATGTTTGTAGAGCATTTAGCATAGACTCCAGCACATGTAGGAGCTTAATACATCAAAGTTATTATTATTGTTGTAGAAGCTTTCAGAAAATGTTTGCGCTCAACAAAACCTCAAAGATTATCTAGTCCGGGGGTTGGCAAACTACTGCCAGCCTTCTGTTTTTGTAATGCCTGCAGCTAAGAATGATTTTAAATCTTTAAATGGTTAGGGAAAAACCATAATAATAATAATAATAACATTTTGTGATGCATGAATATTACATGAAATTCACATTTCAATGCTCATAAATAAACTTGGCGTTGGAACACAGCCACACTCTTTCCTTTACGTGCTGTCCCTGGCTGATGTTGCACACAGCAGGCTTGAGCAGTTGCAATGAGACCACGTGACACACAAACCCAAACATATTTACTCTGGGGCCCTTTAAAAAAGTCTGCTGTCTCCTGACCTAGTCCAAAGACCTCACTGTGCAAAGGAGTAAACTGGAGCTCAGAGGAGAATGGACAGACTTTGTGACCTCAACAAGTTGAATCACATCCCTGAATCCTATCCTAAAACTTACTGTGAGTTCACCTGAGAATAAAAGGGCATATAGCGTGAAAGCACCCAGCATAGTTTGGTTCTATGAATGGGATTCCTTCTTTCTTTGTTCCAAGGTTGCAAGTGGGCCACTGACTGACCCCACACCAGGGCCATGCTCTCGCTTTCCTTCCCAAGGTTGCTTCTATCCCAAATTCACCCCTCCATTCGTGTTCACCTTCAGGATGGCCTCGTCTCATTGACAGCTTCAAGATACTAAAGGACTTGGATGCTATTTGTCCCCCAGCCCCAATGTAGCAAGCTTATCAGTGAAAAGGGGAGGTGCAGGACCCTATTATACCCCAATTTGCTATAGGCATCTGTAGACCAAAGTTAACTGATGATAAACCCGTTCAATACCTGTCAATACAGCAAACCATCTGCCACCATGTGTTCCATTAAGTCTATTCACTTCCAAGTCTTGCACCACAGTGGTACATTCAGGATTACACAAGACCTCTTTGTTATAATGACATGCTTTTAAATGTCTCAGCTAATAAACCTTAATACAGATGAAGATCCCTTAGCTTCCCCTACCATAATTAAATTTATTTACTATCGCGTGTGTAGAGAAAGAATGACTTTTCTTTTATCTCTAATTCACATGCTCTGTCAATAATTAATTGCTACTGGGTTTTGAGCTTCATCAGCAATCACTGTTACTGAGCAAGAGGAATGGCCTGGTAGAGAAATTCACAGGGCTGATGTAGTTAGGCCATAATGGTTGGGCAGCACGGAGTTTTCTGATCAAAGTAATAGCCTTGGCCATAATCATGCTTATCTTGGAACAACATATTCTTCAAAGTATTTTGAATGTCTTCATGTTCATGTGTCTGTCTGGCTTGCACTAGATTTAATTGTCTCATTTGAAGGGACAGGGCTAAGGAGCACAGCCTTTGGGAGTTGTATGTGCATGATTTAAGAGTTCTGACTACCCACATCATCTCCATGAAGTTGCTTAACCCACTTTGAGCCTCAATTTTCTCATCTAAAAATCAGGGTTAATAAGAGTCCCTCCCTCATAGAATTGTAATGAAGATTAAGGTGATAATGCAGGCAATTCGCTTAGAACAGTGCCCAGTAATGCCATGATTTTTAAAACCTAAGCCAGGTGCACAAGGTCATTGGCACAGCAATTCTTAGAGAAGAACAAGGAAAAAACATTTACATTTGACCCAATGGAAAAGTTGAACAGCATGGGAACTAAAGAGCCCATCTAGGAAAAAAGGATATTCTGACTCAAGCCACTGCCACCAGCCCACTGCCTGACCAGCGGGCTGTGGCCAGTGAGGAGCTTCTACTACAAGCTCAGCCAGCATTAGGGACTGGCCCGACTTCCCATTCCTATTTCAGTTGGAGAGATACACTCTCTGAGCATGAAACTCACGTCCTATTATGGAAATATTCAATACGTGTTGAGTCTGTAAACACCCGAAGGTAAATTCTTACGTGGCCCTCCGCAGAGTTTAGTCCAGATGTGTTTTTGCCTTTTGACACTGTTGACTTTTCTTTAGTGCAAGTGCAGCTGTTAGGTTTCTCTTCTTACCTGTTCTCTGAGTTCACTTCTAGACCTCGGTGTTTGTCTTCCCATCCCCCACTTCCAATCCATGTCCTTCACTTTGGCTGAGTGATGTCTGTGGTCTGTCAAGATCTTTGTGGATCTCAAATCTTTTATCTGCAGCATCTGGGATGAAATGGTACCCAGCTCGTAAGCCAGTGTGTGGAGGATAGGTGTGCCTCGCTCAGCGCTCACACCGAGGGAATGAGAGGAGGTGCTGGAGAAGGTAGAGGGGAGCCTAGGAGCCTAAATGGCTTTGATCATCATGTTACAGATTAATTAAACCATGTAATTTAGGAGAGTTATGTATTTGGGGCAAACATGACAAGGCCATCTCATTGGGCCAAGATATAACTATTGTGGCATGAGTTGACAGGAATTTTTCCCCAGTAAGAAGATATCCAGAGGCTGCTCAAAATCTGTGAAGTAGCAGTTCTCCATTCCCAAAAGTGATTTCGACTCAGTTTCATTCATTCCATAAATGCTCACTTCCATAATTGGCAATATACCAGTGAACAAAACAGAGTCCATTCCTCCACAGAGCTACCAGTCTAACTTCCACATCTGATCAACAGAGAGGTCTTTATAGCATCACATGTATAACTATTTTAGTCAACAGAGCAGATAGCATTACTATCCCAGTTCTAGAGAGAAGGAAATAGACTTAGAACCTAAAGGGGGTTTTCAAGGTCTCCCCGAGTGACCATGTTGGTTTCTAAGCTCACTGCCAAGCAGAAGTAACAGTACCAGTGCTAATACCAGCTCCTGGAAAACAGCAGGTGCTCAATAAATACCCGTTGAATGAATTCTCACCTGGGCCCTCGATCTGGCAACTATTTCTGTACCTCTCCTAGTCTCTTCTTGGAAAGCTAGAGGAGCAGCTATCCTACTCTGACAGACCAACTTCTCCCCAAATCACCTTTGGAGCTTATCCCCAGCTACCTTCTCAGGACTTCTCACCCCCAGTTCTCCTTTCCTTTCCTGGTGTTAAGTAAGTCCTTCTTGACTAGATCTGATGTTTTGACATGCCACTGTTCTCACATCCTGGTGTGCCTGAGAAACAGAAAGAAGACCAGTCACAGCACAAGGGAGTGAGGAAAGGTAAGAAAGTGAGAAAACACGTTCATTGCATGGGCAGGAAACTGATTGTGGAGAGCCTCCCCACCCCGGGAAGATGCTGGCGCTTACTCTGTGTGATGAGAAACCACCGAAGAACACTGAACAAGAGACAGTGACATGATTTCCATTTTAAGAGATGCTCTGTAGCTGCTTTTCTGAGAACAGACAAGAGTGTGGCAAGCACAGACAAAGGCGACCTGCTAGGAGGGCATTTCAGGAAAGCAGGTTGGAGATGGTGGTGGTGTCAACTCCCGTGCAGAGTGCTGAGTGGTAAGATGTGTTTAGAGTTGGATACATTTTCAAAGTAGGGACGACAGTCCTTTATGATGGCCGTGATATGTGTGCAAGACAGAGAGGCATCATAGCGACTCCAAGATGGTTGGCCCGAGCCAACATATTGGAGAACACTGGGAAAGAGGCCGGTTTTGGGGGAAGGTACCAGGTCTTGCTTAGTCATCTGAGGGATCTGCTGCACACCCAGGTGCAGGTGTTGAGTGATCACCTGGATCCAGGAGCCTGAAGTCCATATTGGAGGTGGACATTTGTGTCAGGTGTTCACAGTCCACCTGCTAGTAGAAGAAGGACCTGCCTTCACCTATTTGGGGCGTTCTCTTGAATAGAAAAGGTGTTTAGGTGCTGGGTGTGCAAAACTTTTTTAAAATTCCATTACAAAGATTTTCACTAACTCCTTTCTACTCCCAAAGTCCTTGATATCTCTCTTTTACAGAGTGTAGAACAACGCTCTCTATGCCCTGTCCCAAGGCCAGCATGGAGGATCCCAGCCCCTAGAGTGCAGGCAATGCTTCATTCACCTTTGTATCCCCAGTGCCTGACACAGTACCTCCCGTGTAGTAACTGCCCCATCACCACCTATGGTTGTTGGAAGACATACGCATGAAACGATCCCTGGGAGTCAGGAGACCTGGGGCAGCTTGGGGGGCATGGCTCCTCTGAGCTGGTTTTCCTTGCCTGAGTGCTCAGGCTTCTGAGTTCCATGCCATCCCTGTCTGAAAGACCACACACTCAGTGTGGAGCATATGGTGATAAAACACTGTGTCTGGGCTTGGAACAGCTCGTTCACAGTATCTGGAGTGCTCAGTGCAGCCGTGACACCAGCGTCAACACACAGTCCTGAAGCGAAAATCTTTCCCCAAGACCACACAGCTGCTCTCACTGCCCCAAATGTTTATGAGACATCGCTCACCCTGCCCCCTTTGCTATGCTGCCGGTGGCGCTCTGCTGAGTCCCAGCCCCTTCTGAGTGCATGTACCCGTCTAGGGCCTCACAGGAAATGATGCTATTAGTAGCCATGCACTAACTATCACACACCATGCACTGAGCACTCTATGCTGTCTTCTACAGTTGAGATTTCAAATCCTGGCAGCAGACCAAGGTCTCTAAGCATCTTCGGACCTTGGACTCCACAGCCTTGTGGTCAAGAACATAGCCTCTGGACTTACTGAATCGGACCCACTTATTAGCTGTGTGACCTTGGGCAAATTACTGAACCAAAGTCATGTGTGTCTGTTCCATTACCTGGAAAGCAGGCATTATCTCATAATCCCATCGCACTGGACTGGATGAAGGTTTCAGTGAATTAGTAGTGAAAAGGGTGCCTCACGTTCTGTAGGTTCTCGATGTACTACTGTAACTTTCAAACAACTGTCTTAAGAAGGTACTACTACTACGCCCGCTTTGGACATCAGGAAACTGAAATGGATTAGTTTGCCCAAAGGCACAAGAAGTGGAGCTGAAATATAGTCCCAGGCCTGTGTTTCGCCTAGCCCAAGCTCTTAGTCATTGCTTGGCAATGCTTTACTAAACCACGAGGCTCAGCAAGGTGACACGACTGGCCCAAGGTCACTCTGTGTTAGGTGGCAGAGCTGCACCTTAAAATGGGGCTCATTCTGTGTGTTGTCAATGCGGGCTGTCACTGACTTACCACTGGGGGTTATAGAAACCCATGCTGGAATCCCCAGAAATTCCTCCAGACCAAGGAGCATCATTCAGTTTGTGAGATCTCTCCCCAGGGCCCCCTCAGTGAAGCAAATGGACCATCATGAATGCCCGGGGAGAGAGCAATCACTCGTGTTAGCTGTAAGTGCCCATTCTCTGCGAAGGGTCAGCTGCCTCTGCATTGCTCACATTAGAGGTACTCGGACACCTCACATTTTCCCTAATGCGTTATCCAGTAGAACAAATGGTGCATAAATTAGCAATATTTTCTGAGCTCCCCTGATGAACTGTAACCCAAGAGAATGGGGGTTGGAGCAAGGGCATGGGACCTCGGGGTCCCATCTCTGAGCCATACTTGCTTTGAGCAACTCATTTCCCTCACCCATCGAGTGAGAATAACATGTATTCATTCCCAAAGAAAGATACCAGGCTTCCTCGCACAGAGCAGGTCCTGGTAAATGTCCTGTCTCAGTACAGCTGGTGCCCACAGTGGGTGCAAGCACACCTGTATGTTGAGTGCGTGAAGGAGACAGCTCTGTTCAAATTCTGAATCTAAATGACTCTTCCTGGTGGCCTAATGCATGCATCCCTCTGTAAGTGATGGGTGCCCAACTCTTAGAGCACCAAACAGCTCATGCTGGGCATATGTGGCATGGATAACTAGAAATCTCCTTCTCCTTGCCACCCCAAGGTGCCTGGACATCTGAGAAGCCTTGTTGCTGGGCAGGTCCTGGCCACTCTATGGGGCTCATGACTCCAACTGCTCAAGTCCTAGGCATTGCTTCCATTTCTTCCTGTCATCCGACTTCTCCCAGTGCCATCACCACCTGCATGTTTTGATTTAGGAAGCACCAATGGATAGAAAGCAGCCATGAATTCCACGATCCTTTACAATGAACTTGTGATTCAGTCATCAGCACTGAAGCCATGTTTCTGAAAGGTCGCCGTGTGTGTTTATATGAGTTTTTATTGATTCCATTTGTGCAATGCTTGGCATCTATAGGGACGTGGCCGTCCCTTGCAATAATGCTCAAGCCCAGAGGCTGGGAAGCAGGGTTCGAAAATCTAAGCCATTGCTTACCCTCAATGTCAGCTCCCATCCATGCCCTCACCCCAACTCCCCCTTCACACATCCTCTTTTTTTATTGGGCCATTGCATCCCAGAGGTTCTAAGACAAGACACTTACTGACTTAGAATGAAGGCAATTACAGAACACCCTTCCCCTGCCATGACCGGAGGCGATTCCACCCAGAGCGCACCTCTCTGATACACATTCATACTCACTCAAAGACTGACCCCTGCAGACCCTCACACACCAACTTCCATTAGTGGTTTCATTGTATTTTCTTTCCTCAGGCTCAGCATTTCAAGGGACAGGTGCCACAATTTAGTGAAGACTACAGAGGTGTCAGCATGCCCACATGGGCACCTCATGCTCACAGCTTAACAGCCAGGACTGGAGGGCTCCCCTCGGGAAAGCTGCATTTCAGGTCTCCCCACCTCACCTCTCACTCCCCACTGTGCGGCAGCCCCTCTCTATCTTGGGGATGCTGCTAGCCGCCTCCCTCTCACCTGCATCCGGCTGTTGCCCCGCCCTGCTTGCTCGGCTGAGCAAGTCAGCTTCTGTCCCCCTGAGGATGTCTAGGCTTCCTGCCTCTAACTGTGGGGTCACTTCAGCCCTGACCTCAGAGTGATGAAAGCGGCTGCTGATAGGTCAGCTTTTCACTCAGGTCTTGCCTTTGCTTGACCCGCCCCCCCGCTTTGCTTTGTTCCACCTGCTTCTTAAGTTCTCAAGACTCCAGCGTGTGTACTTCGTGGAGGCCCTTCACCATTGCTTGTTCAGAGCATCGCTTGTTGGCCGTCTGTGGTCATGCCTCTTGGGCCTGCGGTTCTGCCCACTTGGGCGAATGTCCTCCAGCTGCTGCAGAGAATGCACGTGCTGTCTGCCCCTGGGACCTGGATCTGCCATCCTCATTGTCAAGGACTTTGGGAAACCTGAACCTCATTTTCCTCCTTGTATACAGCAGGGAATCCCAAGCCAGACTGATCTCAGAGATTGTTCATGAAGGTTGAAAGGCTGGTGCTTATGGTTCTGCTAAGCACTGAATGCTCACGTCCCTCCAACATTCCTGGTAGGTCGTAATCCCAGTGTGATGGTACTAGGAGGTGGGGCCTAAGGAGGGGATGAGGTCACCAGGGTGGAGTCTCATTAATGGGATTAGTGACCTTATAAAAGAGACGCCAGAAAGCTCCCTCCCCCGGCTGCCATGTGAGGACATGGGGAGAAGAAGAAAATACACCCTCTATGAACCAGGGAGTCCTCACCAGACACCGAGTAGGTGAGCAGCTGGTCTTGGACTTCCAGCCTCCAGAAATGTGAGAAATAAATATTTGTTGTTTAAGCCATCAGTCGATGGTGTTTCTGTGAGAGCAGCCCAGACGGACTGCCAGGAAGGAATTAACTGCTCAGCACGCATGCTGATGAAGGCTGCTATTAGACAGCGGCCTGTTTGCCCACCGCGCGTTCACAGAGCACACCGTCTCAGGACCTGTGCTCCTGAGCTCATTTAACTTTGGCCCCAGTGCATCCTTCAAACAAACTTTACTTTTGTAAGTAATTTGTAAAGCTTCTCCCTGGTGATCCAAGGAACCCGGCCAGCACAAACAAAGCACATGCCATTTCACTGGCCAGAGGGTTGCTTGGGTCAATTCATGCTCCGCCACGGAAACTTGTGAAATAACTCAGTCCAGATGGAAGCATCCATCCGATGAACACAGGTGTGAGCAGTGCCAGCTGTAAGAACAAGCTGGGGCAGCACTGTGGCCCCCCAGCTCCCATGTGTGGCCGCAATGATTCTGTGTTGGAAAACCTGCAGTCTGTGCTGAGGGATTGCGGCCCAGGTGCCCCTTCCCTGAGTTTGGCCAGAATTTCAGGACAGCGTCTTCTACAAACACCCAGGCCAGAGCCCTCCATGTTGTCCTTGAGACAGTTCCTTTGAAAAGCTGCTTCCCCAAACCAAGATCTCCAGCTTCTATGCTGTAAACCATACTCATAAATTAATTACTGGGTCTTACCGTGTCTGTATTTAGTCCTGACTCTCACAGCTTGGGCTCATGAAATGCTAAGCAGATTTTCAAACCAATCAATCTGATCCTACAACAGAGGAAGAAATGACTGATGATGGAAGAGGCTCCGTGCACACCAGAGAGTCAGACACAGACATGGACACACACTGAGATGCGAAAATGGAAGGTTCTTAGGGTGTCAGATATTCATGCCTATGGATCCCCTGCAGAGTTCTCTCTCTCTCTCTCTCTCTCTCTCTCTCTCTCTCTCTCTCTCCTCTCTGCTCTTTTCATAATTGGCTTTCTCAATATTCAGTTCTTGACTCAAACATCACCCACTCAGAGCATGATCCCCTTCCCCAGGCAGCATCTCAAATCCCTCTCCGTCCTCCTTTTGTTCACTTCAGAGGGCACATCGTTACCTGGAGTTATCCTGCTTCTGTGCTCATTTTCTCATGCATAGTCAGTCTGTCCTCCTAAAGAATGCAACTCCAAGGAGGGAAGGCAATTGGCACTTTCGTTACCTGCTGTACCCCAGCCCCTCACACAGTGCCTAGCATCAAGTAGGTCTCAATAAATATTTGCTGAATGATGGAAGACATAAAGGAAAGAAGGCAAAGAAGAATAAATGAAGGTAAGAGGAAAATGTGCCCAAATTGAGGCACAGAATTATACCCAACCCTACACTGAAGCACCCATCCCTCCCGCCAGCCCGGGTCCTGCCCACTCCTAGTCTTCCTGACCGACCACAGGGAAGGGCACCACTGTCCACCATGCCACTCGGCCCAAACCTGGGAGCTGTCACTGATTCTTTTTGGTCTCACTCGCCCCCAGCAATCTAATCCCAGGAAGCCCTGTCTGCTGCTGCTATTTCTAACATATAGCTTAAGTGTAACCTCTCCTTCCCATCCTTCCTTTGGCATTGCTGGGCCACAGCACTGCCATCTTCAGCCTCCCCCAGTCTTGGCCCCCATGGCATTATGCACTGAGCAAGAGTGAGATTTCCATAGCTTGCTGTAACCAAGAGGGAGGCAGGGCAGCCCAGATGGTAATGACCCTTGTGTGCCTCAGTTTCCCATCTAAAAAGGGAGATTTCAATGATAACAAAAAGATCTCGTTGATATTATTGAAGATTGAGGAGTGAAGGCTGAATTATCTATATATACAAAAGGCTAATATGCAAAGTGTCTGATCGTCTGACTGGTCGCTATGACATGCACTGGCCACCAGGGGGAAGACGCTCAATGCAGGAGCTGCTGTGACATGTACTGGCCATTTACAAAGAAACGGCACTGTGGACCTGGTGCCGACAAAGCAACACTTGGCTTCATCCAAGTGGGATGCAGGCCCGCCACCACCCCAGAGTGACACCCCACCAAATCGCAGCCAATGCTGCCAAGACCCCATGGCGCAATATGTGGCCCACAGCCCAGCCCAGCCCTGAAACGGTTGCTGTGGGCGCTGGGTAATGATGTCATATAGAAAAGCACAGTTTACTCTACCTAGCAACTAGCCTCCTTGAAGTTTGTTCAGCCCAGGAACACAACTTGCTTTATAGCCAGGTGGAAACATTTTACACTTTAACCAAATGTCTGTGAAGCGTTTTCACGTGCCTCATCTCATTTGATCCTCATAGAAGTCCTAGAGTAGGTAGATAGGAGACTCAGTGGAATCCTATTTTATTTTCATTAGCCAGAAAATGCAGATTTAGAAAGTTTAGAAACTTGACCCGACTGAAAAGAAGTAGGAAATGGTGGAACTTGAAAATGACTTCAGGTTTTCTCACTGTGCAGAATATAGTCAAACACTGCTATCGTTAAATATTTCACCCTTTGTTCTTCCTGCGTGATCTACAATAACAATCTGCTTCATGTTGATATTTACTGCTGTGTTGCTGACAATTACCTGAAAGAGAAGTTGGGGTGCTTCACTGGACTGGAAAAAGTTTAGCTAAATCAGAAAGCAGGTGTAATTAAGCAAGTTTATTTATATAAATAAAGCTCTCACTAGCGCCAATCACCCACATGTGTTTCCATCTGTCATTGTTGATCATGAATTTGGTTAACACTTCTATTATAGAGAAAGTGCGAGTAGCGATATTAAAATATTTATTCTAATTAATTTCCTTTCAATGTGCACGAATTCATGCACCAGGCTTCTAGTATGTCCATAAAGCCCACTTAATAAATCTACCTAAACTTTATCATTACCATTATTGTTGCATCATTACTTTGCCTAAATCCTTCCAGTAATCTATCATTATGTATGTTATTAAATGCACTCCCTTTTCATGGTCTACAGGTTCTGTAGGATCTATCCTCTACGTGCAATCCCATTTGCTCAAAGTCCCACAATGCTGCCTTCTCTTCATCTCATCTCCACACTCCAATTCCTCCCCTTCTTGCGTTTGCCTGTTCCTCACCCTGAAATGCTCCCTCCACAGATCTCCCCACAGGTGGCTTCTTCTCACCACTAAAGGTCCAACATGGAAGCCACTAGCTACATGTAGCTACTTAAATGTAAATAGATTAAAATTAAATAAAACCAAAGATTCAGTTCCTTCGTGACAGTAGCCACACTTAAAGTGCTCAGTGGCTACAAAGAGCCAATGGCTACTGTCAGCATGCAGACACAGTGTATTCCAGAACATTCAGTGGTAGTGCTGGTCTAGACCACAGCTACGATTTGTATGACATCTACATACCACTTAGCTATCTCTCAGAAAGACTTTCCCTGATCTTTCTATTAAAAATCATGCCTGCCCCAAGGCACTCCACCCCATTGTTTTGCTTTCCCTTCTTCGTTGCACTCTGTGGCATTGGTGAAGATCTGGAACCATCTCATGGACTTACTGGTTCACATTATTTCTGACTCCTCTCTACGTGGATTTAAGCTCTATGATGACAGGACTTTGTCTTACTCACTAGGTTTTATATCTATCTATACTAGAGCATGGTGCAGAATAGGTACTTAATAAATGAACAATGAATAAATGAATGACCCCCGCTGGATATGTACATCCACATTTATACACACTCATTCCCTATACCCCAAGAGGCCAGAGCAGGACAAAGGAAGCAAAGTAGGGCCTACACTGGTGGTAGCTGGGCCTCCAACTCTATGTCCGGGTGGTAAAAAGGTAGGAAAGGTTGAGGCTGAACTAATGAAGATGCTGAGGCTTATTCCTGCCCCTGGCCAGAGCAGCAGGGCAAGTAGAACCAGTTAGAAGTGGCCAAACTTCCACCATGAAGTGCATGTGTGATTTGGAATCATGCATCTCCAGCCTCTGGAAGAGGTGGGGCTGGAGGGTGATCTGAAGGTCAGTTCTAGAGTTCATGCTTGAGGTCATGTCACAGGTCCTGGATAAACTTCAAGGTTAAGAACAGGAACTCAGTTGGTTGGGCATCGTTTCGTGCACTAACAGATTGAGGGCTAGATCCCCAGAAGGAGGCATGAAGGAGGCAGCTGATGGATTTTTTACTTTCACATCCATGTTTCTCTCTCTCTCTCTCTCTCTCTCTCTCTCTCTCTCCCTCTCCCTTCTTCTCTCTCTAAAATATCCATAAAATATATATATTTTTTACAAAGGACAGGGACTGGATTTCAGGGCAGGGTTCAGCCTGTTCTCTCCTCAAAGTCAACCCCCTCTCTGGAGAAGAAAGAAGTAGAATTTGCTGGTTTGTTTGTGTTGTGGGTCTTGCTGATTTATCTCCAACAATTTTTCCATCTGCCAACTCTGCTGCAAATGGATTCACACCCTGGAGTCACCACACCAGTGACCACAATTCTGGGGCCCATTAGAATTCCTTAGGACCTATAATGAAGCATTCTGATTCAATTGGTCTGTGATGGTGTCTGGTCATTGGCACTTCCTAAAAGCTCCCCAAGGGATTCAAACGTGCAGCCAGGATTTAGAAACTCATTGCTAAACCAAATTCCTTAAAAGACAAGAGCACATCTTTCCATCTCCATGACTTTAGAGGACAGGGAAGGGCTGGAAACTAGACTGATGTTATTCCATGACAAGTAGGTGGATAGACAGATGGACAGCTGTGATGGTAAATTTTATATGTCCACTTCTATATAGTTGATAAAACATTACTTCTGGGTGCATCTGTGACGGTGTTTCTGGAAGGGATGAGTATTTGAGTCTGTAGACTGAGTAAAGAAGCTCCCCTCACCAGTGTAGGTGGGTATCACCCAATCCACTGAGGGCCTGAATAGAACAAGCCAGTGGAGGAAATGTGAATTCGCTCTCTGCTTAAGTTGGGACATCATCTTCTCCTGCCTTTGGTCATTGGAACTTGGGCCATCTAGTGACCAAGAGCAGGAGATTGTGACTTACACTATAGGTAACCCTAGTTATCAGGCATTTGGACTTGAATTGAGACTCACAACATTGGATCCCCTAGCTCTTACTTCTTTAGACTTGGACTTATACCACCAACTTTCCTGGGTCTGCAGCTTGCATATGACAGATCATAGTACTTCTTGGTCTTCACAAGCCCATAATCCAATTCCTATAGTCAACTAATCATGCTCTCTCACTGTTTATACAATTATAACATCTAAATAAACACACACACACACACACACACATATATCTATATATCTATATAAATATAAACACTAGAGGCCTGGTGCACGAAATTCATGCACAGAGGGGGGGTCCCCTCAGCCCAGCCTGCACCCTCTCCAATCCAGGACCCCTTGGGGGATGTCCGACTGTTGGTTTAGGACATTTAATCACAGTGCTTTTTCATTCACTGATCTGTTCATCTGTCTGTATCATGATAACCTTTAGTATCTCTAATTCTGGACATCCACCTATACTCATGCTATTGTGGACTCATATGTTTTTATATCAGGTTCTTTCTTATTTGATTAAGTAAGTATACTTACAACAGAAATTGTATATCACCACCTTGAAAAGAAAATCAATTACAATTGCTGTGGCAGACAGACTATAAGGTGGCTCCCAATTACCCCTCGCCCCCTGACATTTAAGCCCTGGTGTAATCTCCAAAGCTTGACAGTCTGCAGGACCCAGGACTTGCTTCTAATCTAATCTAATGGCAGTGGGGATGAGATATTGCCTCCATGATTTGTTACATAAGATTGTAACTTCTATCTTATTATCAGACTCTATTGCCCTCTCCCCCCCCTCTCTTTCTCTCTCTCTCTCTCTCTCTCTCTCTCTCTCTCTCTCTCTCTCTCTCATGCGCTTTGATGAAGGAAGCCACAATATGGAAAAGTCCATTTGTCAAAGAACAGAGTAAAACCTCTGGTCAATAGCTAGTAAAAAGCTGAGGCCTTCAGTCAATAACCCACAAGGAACTGAATCCTGCCAACAACCACACAATTTTGGAAGCAGATCCTTCCCCAGTTGAGCTTCAGATGAAACCTAAGCTCTGGCCAACACCTTGATTGGAACCTTGGAAAAGACCATCAAGCAAAGAAACATCAAAGCTGTGAGATCATAAATCTGTGTGATTTTAAGCCCTGTCTGTGGTAATTTGTTATGTATCGGTAGATAACTCACACAATTGCCATAAATAGAAGGTAACAATACAAGAAAAGACTGATGAGCCTGCCCTAGACTCTGAGTCTGGTATTTCCTTTCTGATAAGGGAAATTAGCAGTTAGCTGTTAAAGACCTCCCAGCACCAAGGTGAGATTTTCTTCTTTGATTTAAGTGAGATCTTCTCAAAAAGATTGAAAGGGAATTATATTCTCTTCCCTGTCTATGCATAATTGCATGGTTCTAGTCTTCGTTAATTCCTGTAGCCAATCACACTAACCCATCGACCTCTAACCTCTAGTTGGGAATTAACATCTCATTCAGGTTGGGGATATGTCAGCACAAGGAAGCCAGAGATAACAGATGGCCTTGACCTGAGTAACCTGTCCCACCTACAGAGTTCTTGCACCTGGAGGTCCTGTCTTTTCTCTATGTCCACTATTGTGTTTCTATCTACAGGACTGGGATTACCTGCCTGTTCTCCTACAAAATGTCCCTGCTCTCCACTACTGTAGAAGAATATACCAACCCCGCCTTCTTCCCTGAGACTCTACTCACTTTGCCAGACTTCTCGGGGGCTGACTGAGAGTCCTAGCAGGTTCTAGCCCCTGGGGAAGGGAACCCCAGAAAGCTCCAGGTCCAGGGGTTGGAGCACAGACAATGTCACAGCCTTTGCTGCATATCTGGTCATACTGTCTACACACTTCTTCCGTCACATCTATCCACACTCATCCTGCAAACACTACATCAACTTTTGGAACTGTTTTCAGGGTAAGGATCCCCTTGCTGCTCTCTTTTGATGCTCCTATCTGGACCCTTTCTCAGTAGCCTGGCAAAGTGAAATTCTGCTTTTGCTGAAAGATCCCAGGGGGGTAGCACACGGCCCAGCTGCTCAGGGACCTCACCTTCTGCCTGGATTCACTCTGCCTGGTCTACAGAATCACCCCCGCCCTCCCCTCTCCTCCCCACTTCCAGAGCTCAACACACATCTGACACACTGCCTTGGGGACAGGCTTCTTCTTTCTTTGACAACCTCTGGAGATATGTTCTCAATGAACCTCAAACCTGTGCACCTTAAGTTGGGATAGATGCTCCTCTGATTTCAGGGGCATAAATGTTTCCCTTTCCAGATCCGAATGGCTGCCTTAGTGCAAAGAAACACAAAGACCACGTGTGCCCTCTGGACAGATGCCTCCCCTCCCAGGGTCCCCCACCACCTGCATCTCTCCCCCAGCAGCCTCAGGCTTAGTCCTCCTGCACAGAGCCTGGCTGAGTTACGGATTCTGGGCAAGTGTGCGCGAGTGTGCAAGTGTTGACACAGTGTTATACCCTAGGGAGTATTCTAAAATTTGGATTTTCTACTTAAAAAAACTTCTCAAGATCTTCCCATATCAGGGCACATATCATTTTTAAATGAATGTCACATTCTATTTGCAAGCCACCATTTATTTAGTCATTCCCCCATAGAGGGTCCTTTAGTTTTAACCAAGTTTTATTACAATAAGGTTGAAGTGAGCTGCCTTTGCACATGACTCGGCACTTGTTTAACTACTTCCCTATACAGCCTTAGGTAAGATGACCTGCTTCACGGGAGTGTGTGTATAAAGGCTTTATCAGATACTGCAAACCGCCCTCCATGGTGGTTATGCCAAATGCTGCCCCCACTAGCAATGTGTGAGGGTACTCATGTCCCTCAGCACTTAATGGTACTGAACCTCTTCATTTCCATCAATCAGGTGACCCATGGCCACCCCCCCCCCGGACTCAGCTCATGTGTCCTGTGTCCCAGCTGGACATCCCCGAGCTGGGCTCTGCTACCTGTGGCTAGCCGTCGATTTCCACTCCTGACACATCACACCATATGGCACGTTTGTGTTTCCCTGTCATCTCTCCTAGACTGTGAGCTCTCTGGGATAAAGGCCAAATTAGGCTCCCAGGAAAAGTTTGCTCAGTTGGACCAGATTAACCCCCTGCTTTTTCCAGATGCTGTCTCAGGTCTTTGCCAGGAATTCTTGTGCCCTGGCAGCACCGGGAACAGGTGGAGTTCCCTGTGAACTTTCAGCATTGATAAATATTTATGTGAAAATAATTATATGTGGAAATTAATGTGGTGCAACTGAGCAGAAATAGGACATAGACAAAACTCAAAGCCAGCATCTGCTGGCCAGAATAAATATTAGCCAGCCCATGTACCCCCACGTGGAGCACTGGGTTCTGGCCACAGACCTGCCACGTGCCCCCACATTCTGCATCTAAGCCACTTGTACCTTCTTGTCCTTTTCTGGAGAAACCAGATGTTGTCATATCTTGGATGTGCATATGAGAGAGGCCCCAACTTCCTGAAGGGCCCTTCCCTTCTGGCACTCTATCTGGGCCAACCCTTGTTCACGACATGCCAGCTCCAAGCCTCCCCTTCTGAGCTTCCAAGGGACATATGCATGTATCCATCCAGAATTCCTGACATCATTACATCTATAGGTGGGATGCTCCCCGCTATCTCCAACATCCCAGATGCTGCACCAGAGGGACAGGCAAGAGAAAGAAAGAGGGAGAAGGAGGAGAGGGAGAGAGAGTATGTGAGCATTCTGGAAAATGTCACATTGGTAATTGAATGCTAACCCTAGAAATGATTCTCATCATAGATCAAAACCTGTCATAGGACCCTCACCCACCCACAGGGGAACCGACGGCTGAGGACTGCTGGAGAATTGGCCTAAAAACCAAAACACCATTCTCCTGGATTTTCTGTTTATCATTCTTGCATGCGTGTAATATATTGCATTTCTAAACAATACACTGTTAATTTTGCTTTTTTGAAAAATGGCCTATTACTCTATTTAGTCTTGTTATTTTTTTAAAAAATTAAACAATATCTTTGTGAAATTCATGCCATTGCATTGTGTCAACCCATTTCCACTGCTGTATAATATTCCACTGTGTGGCTTGCATTATTTATCCAGTTTTCTGATGATGGACATGGGGGTTGTTCCTAGACTTTTGCTTTATAGAACTGCTGCTATGTAAATTCGTGTGCGTGCCTCTGGGGTATTTCCCAAACAATGGGCATGCTGACTCGTGCCCTGTGATATCACCCTTTTAAGATGGTGGCACTTACGTTACACTCCCTCCACCTGTGTGTCAGAGTTCACATCCTAATCCTTGAGCCTTACTTTGTGCTGCTGTCGTCACTGGAATTTCTCTGGGTTTGAGAGATCTTTTTTGGTTTATTGATCATTTGTGTTTTCTCCTGGGTGAAATGTTTATATCTTCTGCCCATTTTTCTACTGGATTGTCTTTTCTTATAAATTGAGGTTTTTGTATATTCTGGTAGTACTTTCTCTGTAATATAGATTGCAAATATCTTCTCCCAGTTTATGGCTTAACTTATCACCTTTTTTACGGGTCTTTGGATGGTCAGAAATTTCAATGTTAACGTTACTTTAGCAATCTTCCTTTTGTGACTAGCACTTTTGTTCCTTGTTTTAGAAATACTTCTCTACCTGAGAATATATGTATAAGGAAAGTGAAGGAGCAGATTACCTGGTTGTCTGGGGAAGAGTTTGTGCAAAGGGCCTGAGGTAGGAATGTTCTTAGTGTACACACAAGGCCGATGGGTGGAGACGATGAGAGAAGGATTCCTTGGCAGGAGATAAAATCAGAGAGGCAGGGGAAGGCCTGATGAGGAACCTCTACTAATATTCTGGGAATTCTTTGGAGGTTTTGTGCAGAGGACTAAGCATTTCCAGTTTACAGGGCCACTTTTCCACCTGCCTGGGATGGAGTACACAGGGATGTGGCAGCTGGGACACCCAGGAGGAGGGATCTGAGCAGCCCAGGTGAGCGCCACCAGCCGGGGGTGGGCCGGTTCTGGGCAGACACGGAAGAGAGACAGTGCCTGCTGATGGATGGTATGTGGAGTGTGGGAGGAAGTGAGCTGTCAGGGTGTCTCCAAGTCATAGGCCTGAGCAACTGAAAGACAAATGAACTATTTCCCAACTTGGAGGAAGATGCAGGGGAGATGGATGTGGAGGGGAAAGTTACAAGCTCTGCTTCCGACTGTTGTGCCTGAGATGCCTCGGAGACACCCACATAGAAGTGTCCAGAAGCAGTAAGTACGCGAGGCTGGCAGAGACCTGGTTGGAGAAATATGTGGGCATTGGCAATGTATACAGATGGCATCCGCTCAAATGTATACGGAGGTGAGAAAATGTCCACGGACTGAGCCTTGGGCTCCTCTACCTTGATCTCACGGGTGGGAGGCATGGGGAGAGGGACGTGGCAGGAGGCGAGCCTGGGAGAGCAGGTGTCTCCAGACCAACAGGCCATTTCCTGCTGGCTGTGTGCCACGTCTGCACCCCAGGCCTGTGACACGCTGTCAGGAGCCAGGGCTGTGCCAGTGCCGCAGCCTTCCTCCTCCTCCTCCCACAGCTGAATTATTAGCGCTAGTAAATGTTTGCTCTGGCTCATAAATGCATAATGCCCACCACACAACCTCAACTGCCTGCCATCGTGGCTCAGGCACATGCAGAAGGATTGTGCGCGCGGAAGATATAAATGACGCTGTCGCCCGAGGCTGCTGCAGGATATGGGACCACTGCAATGAGAGTGCCGCCGCATTTCCCACCCAAGCAGCCTGCCTCCCAGCCACGGCCACCGGGCAGGCAGGGAGCAGCTGTAATGTGGTGCGGCTGGTAACTGGCAGGAGTAAAGCACAGTGCCCGCTGCAGAGCGTGAATTGAGGAGAGCGAGTTTCTTTTTCTCCCGAGGGTGATTTGTGATGCCGCCTCCCGGGCTCCGTCCTGCACTTTATGTGGTCCTCCCAGTGTTTATGCCCTTTAGTCCAAGCTCCGCTGTCTCCCTGTCTCCCGGGCGCGGGCCTGGCGGGGTGGTGGGAAGAGGGGGCAGATTCCTCTTCGTGCTCCTCGACGGACCCACTTCGTCTACATCAGCTCGGGGCACACTGCAGCCAGGGCACCAGCACTCACTTACAGCAGCTCATTCACTTCCTGACCCCCTTCTGACTGGTTGGGGCAGTGCCGCCCTGCTGAGTCTATGCTACAGGTCCCTGCCACCAGGAGCCGCGTTGGGAGACCCCTGATAACACCTACAACTTCCTCATCCAGCAAACGGCCACCACTATTTACCAAGCGCCTACCCGATGTCAGACTGTTCCCTGTGCTTCACAAGATTAACCTCATGGCACCCTTACGCCAATCCTCTGGGGTGAAAATTACTTTATCCCTATTTCCCAGATAAGGAAACTGAGGCACGGGGCAGTTCCATGACTGGTTCAAGGTCATACCCCTGGCAGAATTCCAATAAGGCAGCTCTCATAACCAGTCCCCAAGGCCACATCTGGATGTGCAACAGGCCGGGGGAATGATGAGCATCTCTCCCACAGGCTTCCTGAGGCAGGTTTGCGGTAGGTGATTTCCATGACAACACATCCTTTCATCGCTAATTCTGGAAATTTAGCTGGCTGGTTTCACCCACTTTACCAAAGACTATTAGGCTCTGAGAGTGACCCACCCAAGTACACCCAAATACTGTGTCCCCGGCTGAAATCTGTGTCCGGGTCCCCCAAGGATCGAGCTGGGTTCCGGCCGCAGTGTGACCCGAGCTGATGTAGACGAAGGTCTGTCCAGGGCACTGAGAGGCCAGCAGAGGGAAGGGCTGACCCCGAGAGGGTGGGGAGGTGAAGGGGGCGGCCAGTCCAAACTGAAGAAAAGGGCCTCCTCTATCCCTCATGTTCACAGGGCATATGAGGTGGGTCAGCCGAGCTGATGTGACGGGTCAGCCTGAGCCCTTGCTCTCAGGGCATGGCTATTCCTGTGCACTGGGCAGAGGGGGTGCATGTGGCAGGTGGGTGGCACAGGGAAGGCTGAGGAGAGGGCCTGGGCTAGTTCCCGTGACATCTTGCTTCCTCTCCCCCGCACCCCCCAATCTGTGCCGGGGACGAGCATGTGTGGAGAGGTATCTGGCCTCACTTTCCTCCTGCTCACTTTTGGCTTAGTGTCTGAGCAATTCTTGGTTTGGGCCTTCATTTACCCCATTGTTAAACATCCCCCCAGCAGGGCTGACCAGGCTAGTCCACGCCCCCCTCTAATCAGAGGGTTGGTCTCGGCTCCACAGTGAATGTGGCCCTCTGGGTCACATGACCCTCCCACTCCACTGTGCCTGTCGACCCCCAGCTCCTGATCCTCCCCCGCTACTCCTGCACATGCTTTTGGCCCATCAGTTGGAATACTGGTCTCCAACCAGCAACAAGGGATTTTCCTGGATACGGCTGTAAAAGGGAATCGACTGAAAGGCTGTGTGAGGTGACCGAGCTACTGAGCAGGATGGAAGAGGGTAGGAAGTGGGGAAGCTGGGGGCGCAGGCCACAGGAGTGGGTCAGAGTCTGCGCCTTCTCTATCCCTCATGTTCTCTTTCTTTCCTTATTCATCTCTTGTTTTCCCTCTTCTTATCTTTTCTATTTCACTCCACTAACAACCCAGAGTCCTGGTAGAACACTTCTGAGTGCTCTAGCTCATTATCCAAGGGAGAGACAGTCCTAAACCACACACAGCGAGGCACAGGCCGCTCCCTGGTGCAAGTAGGGGAGCTTCTAACCAGACGCCTACGTCAGCGGGCACCTGCACAGGCACAGAACACGGAGCAAGCCAGGTGGAGCAGGGCTGAAGAACGCCAGGGCAACTCCCGGGGGCAAGCATGTCTGCAGGCCCAAGGCTCGGGCAGGGAGGACGGTGCGAGTGGGAGGAAGTGATGGGGACAGGGTTGGTATTGGTGGGGAGAATGCATCCCCGCCAGCTGCTGGTGGGAGTGGGCTTCCTGGGGTGCGGTGGGAATAGAATTTCTGGAGGCCGCCATGACAGGAAGAGACATAGTGGGAAGCTTTATTTCTGTGGGGTTACACTTCTGAGTTGCCAAGGCCCCACTTCCCTCTGTCCTGCCATAGAAATGTGGCTTCCGCAGGGCTGGGATCTAAGCCAGTGCCCAGAGTTTTCACGTCCTGTTGGGTCACAGTCCAGTTCAACATCAGGCTGGCTTAGTGTGTGTTCCCAGTTACAGTCCATCAGTCCATTGCATGTGGGGGTCCTCGGGGCAGGAGCAAAGCCCAAGGAACCAGAGAACCAAGAGAGCGAACTCCTTTGTCGAGGCGGGGATTATGTTTTCCCAATACTCATGGGCTTGCATTGGCCTTGTCCCTCCTGGCCAATGATCTCTGTTCCCAGATTTGACTGACAGTTGCCTTCCGTACGTCACCCCAACTTCACTGGGCATGTGTCCATCTCCCCTTTGTCCAGTCCCTTCCCCCAGTGATCTGCAGGGAATGGGCCGGTGAGTTCTTGGGGATGCAAAGTTGCAGCTTCCTGGTGAGGCTGCCCAGGTGACATGCTTATAATGTCAGGCCTCCCTTTTGCTCCTTTCCTGTTATTAGTAACTGGCTAATTACACGGTATCAGTGGGAGAAGATGAGAGCATGAGAGTAGTGGGGCCAGACAATGTAGACCTTGAGGCCCCTGTGAGACTTTGGGTACTGAGGTGGGAAGACCAATAAGGGGGCTACAGAAATCATTAGGGAAAATGATGGTGACTTGGACGAAGGGAAAGGTGGTGGAGGTGTGAGGAGATATAGCTCCAGCAGGATTTGCTTGCAGCCTGGGTTCAAGGCGTGAGAGAAGGACAGGCCCAGGGCTGGCTCCGCGGGCCCTGCCCTGAGTGAAGAGAAGGCTGGAGCCCACAAGTTCTGAAAGAAGGAAGCCTCCCGGAGGAGCAGCATTTGGAAGCGCTGGGTTTGGACTTGCTAATGTTTGGGTGCTTCCTAGACAGCCTAGTGGGAATGCTGAGGAGGCAGCTGGAATTTCAAGCTGAGAGTTCATGGGTCTGGATTGAGAGCCATAAACTGGAAAGCAGCCAATGGGAGGTATTTACAGCCTTGACACTGGCTGAGCTCCTAGAAGGCCAGGTGGAAACAGAGGAAATGCCAAGGATGCACCCCGGGCTCCCTGTGAGCCTTGACAACAGAGCTTCCCAAAAAGGGATTTGCTGACCCTTCAACAAGCAGAACCAGCATTTTTTCTTCCTCCCTCCCTTCCTCTTTCTTCCTTCCTTCCTTCCTTCCTTCCTTCCTTCCTTCCTTCCTTCCTTCCTTCCTTCCTTCCTTTCTTTCCTTCCTTTTCTTTCTTTCTTTCTTTCTTTCTTTCTTTCTTTCTTTCTTTCTTTCTTTCTTTCTTTCTTCTTTCTTTCTTTCTTTCTTTCTTTCTTTCTTTCTTTCTTTCTTTCTTTCTTTCTTTCTTTCTTTCTTTCTTTCTTTCTTCCTCCCTTCCTTCCTTCCTTCCTTCCTTCCTTCCTTCCTTCCTTCCTTCCTTCCTTCCCCTCTCTCCCTCCCTCCCTTCCTCTCTCCCTCTCTCCCTCTCTCCCTCTCTCCCTCCCTCCCTCTATCTCTCCCTTCCTTCCCTCCTTCCTTTCCTCCTTTCTTTCTTTCTTTCTTTCTTTCTTTCTTTCTTTCTTTCTTTCTTTCTTTCTTTCTTTTTTGTCACTTACTTGAGTCACTACTGTGACTCCAACTCACAAGTCTATTATCCTTTGTCAACCATATCAATCACAAACAGCAGGTGGGACCACACATGCTTCCAGCATCAGGCCTAGAGGCAGCACCGTGCAGACGGGTGGGCTGGTGGGCTAGGGGCTGGATTCGAGCTGCCAGGAGGGCAGTCTGGTCCCCGACAGACTTTGATAGAGTGACTGGTTAGTAGCACCAGAGGAAGGGACGCCTTCACACAAGGTGATGCCAGGGCCCATGAATGGCTTAAGCGGAAGCTGACCCAATCCTCTCCATGAGCAGGTGAGCGTGTCATGAAACACTTCCTTAGAGGGTCTGCATCCAGTAAATGGACTGCGCTTCCTTTTCTAAACCACCCTATGGCATTAAAAAAATCTAAACAACATGCTCACAGGCATTCCAGCCTAACTTTGTATTTCTTGTGTGAGTGTGTGCATCAAACCTGCATGTTGTAGAAAAGATGGGCTTCCTCTGTATTGGTGTGGGTGTTGCCTCATATTTTATCCACTTCCAAACACTACTAAAAAGTAGTTTTTAGTGACACATAAAGTTCCACTCTTTAAAATTCAGTTTCTGAGGATAAAAAGAATAGGAAACACAAATGGGATGTGAAATACTCAAGGGCATTGAGTTTTAAATGATATGGTCATTAAGCGAATTTATTGCTGGGAAAAATGTTGTTGGATTAATTAAGCTGGGGAGGTTTGATTAGCCATGTACCAAAAGTCTCACTCATGGAGATCAAATAAAGTAGCCAGACATGAATTTGAAGGAATAACAATGTACTTATAGAGAAGACACCTGGGGATGGAGGCGACGGCGTGGGTAACTGACCAAGATGGCAGGGCAACTCCTGCCCAGCTCTGAGGCAGTGGGGAGTTTACCCCACACACGGCTGACAGCCGCCAGCAGTTTTCCTGGTTGTTCTGTGAGCTCAAGAGCACGTTTTTTCCTCTCCAAGAAGAAGAATTGTGATTCCCTGAAAAGAAAACTAAACTGGAATCATATGGACCGGAGTTCAAATATGAACCTACAATTTATTTGCTGCAACAGTGGTGTGTTCTTTTGAAACTCATGTCTTGGGCTCCTGATAACTAGAGGCCTGTTGCACAACATTCATGCATGTGGGGGGGGGGTAGTTCTTCAGCCCAGCCTGCGCCCTCTTGCAGTCCAGGACCCTCGGGGGATGTCTGATTGCCGGCTTAGGGCAGTGGGCCTAAGCGGGCAGGAGTTGCGCTGCCATCTTGGTCAGGGGTCCTTAGCACTGCCACAGAGGTGGGAGAGGCTCCCGCCACCACCACTGTTGTGCTCACCAGCCGTGAATCCGGCTTCTGGCTGAGCAGTGCTCCCCCTGTGGGAGTGCACTGACCACCAGGGGGCAGCTCCTGCATTGAGCGTCTTGCTCCCTGGTGGTCAGTGCACATCACAGCGACCGGTTGTTCCGCTACTTGGTCGATTTGCATATTAGCCTTTTATTATATAGGATGGCAATAATAATGTCCATTGTTGTGAAAAGTAAAACAGGCAATTATATAAAAACACCCACCTCTGTGTGCAGCATTAGACTAACTCCTCTCCCAAAGCCCATTTCTCCTTCAGGACAGATAACTACATTACCCAGCCTCTCTTGCAGTAGGATGTGGCCATGTGACTGAATTCTAGCCAATAAAATAGGAGATAGAGTGATATGTTAACTTCCAGTTCTGCCCATTAGAAAGCTTCCACTCATGAACTTCCCACTTCTCTTTCCACTTCCCTATGGGCAATGTTTACACCCAAAGCCGTCTTGGAAGCTAAATGTTTACAATGTCAGCAACGCTATCACCCTGCACTCCCGAAGCACCAAGTGGAGCAAACCCTCCCTCCCTTTGCCTAACGACCTCTTGACTATTTACATGAGTGAAAAGTAAACTCTTACTGTGTGCGCCTGCTCTAACTTGTACAGACAGAGTGTGATGCCTGGTAAGTGCTAAATAAATGTTTACTTTCTCTCACCCTTACCCTGACGAAAGAACATGAACAAATGAGCTACAACCCAGAGAGAGTAAATCACCTGCCATTACACACAGGAGGTGGCAGGTGGATATAGCGCCCGGCGATTGGGAGCTGGAGGAAGAATGTGCTTGCTTTGTACGTACCAGATCTCGAATGGGATAACGGGCCTCATGCTGCCCAAGGGACAGCTGTTTCAAGGAATGGTATTTTACTTTGCTTGATTTGTTACCGTGTGAGGAACGGTACCACCAGGGGAGAAAGAAAGAATAAGTAATGGTGTGGCACTGACAAGAAACCCGGAGCCCTTCCCTGCAGCAACCTGGGGATCCGAGGACCACCTCTGAGAGCCCGGAGGAGTAATGACAAATGCCCAGCAGGAGGGAAATGTCAGAACAGGGGTCCTGGGGGTGGAAATGCCTCGGTGGCCTTCCTGGTGAGGCGAATTCTGGGGACGGCCCTTCCAGGGGGCTGCGTTTCTGCATGTCAGGCTTCCAGTGCATGAGCCAGGCTCAGAATTGATATATTGACCTGTCCACTCTCAATGGAAACACTTTCTGTGTCAATAAGCCCAGAGTGCTTGCAGGCGGGATATGCTTTGGTTATCACACACTTTCTTTTTCACATATCCTTGGAAGAAGGGAACTGATGCCAAAGGGAATGTAACACATGAAGACAATAACGCACGTTACCGTGGCAAACCCTGCTGCTGGGGTCACCTAAGAACCTCTGTCTGGGAGAGACCACAACCCTGAATCCGATTTGGAAGGAAGATAGAGAGGATATTGCGAAAGGAAAAGGGTGGGAGGCAACCATAAAAATAATATAAGCTTGGTTATTTGGCTATGAAAAAAGGAAAAAAAATATGTGAGATCACAAAGCAAAAGGCATCCATCTATGCTTCCATCCACCCATTCGCCATCATCTATCCATCACCTACTCACCCATCCATGCATCTATCCATGCATCCAACCATTCATCCATTTCTCCTTCCTTCCTTCCTTCCTTCCTTCCTTCCTTCCTTCCTTCCTTCCTTCCTTCCTTCCGTCCTTCCTTCCTTCCTTCCTTCCTTCCATGTATCCAAATACACTGATGAGGACCTTCTATAAATAGATACTCTGCATATAAATTCAAAAAGTACCAGGAAAATTCATCAAGAATCCTATGGAAAAGGAGAGAGAGATATACTGATTATTAATACATGCAACCAAGCATAATGTTGTTGTTTTTTGTTTCACTCATTTAAGGTCATTCATTTTCCTGCAAGTGTTTGATGAGCACTCTTGGGTCTTGGGCACTGGGGTGATAGACAAGTTCTCTGTCCTCACGGAACCTGCATTCCCGTGGTGACAAGGCTCAAGGTTGTGGAGACCATGAACACCTGGCAACGTATTGAAAAAGAGGAGTGGTAGGTTTCAGGAAACCTGCCTGCTGAGGTGCCCGGCACTTAAGCCGAGATCCGAAGGAAGGGAAAGCAAACACCAAGAAAAGCCAGAGACAATGGTGTGTCAGGCAGGAGTATCCTGTATTTGGGCCCTGAGCAAAAAAAATGAAAGGTAGCCAGCTGGCCACCACCCAACTGGCAAGGCAGAGGGCTGCGACAGGAGGCTGGAGAGGAGGTGGGCCCGGCAGGCCACAGGACTTTGGGTCTTATTAGAAAGCCCTTTAAGTAAAGGGATGGCTGAGGTGGGTCCACACAGGTCCTTGCCGGGAATGGACTGGGAATGCAGAGGTGAGGACGTAGAGATGCAGAGGTGAGGATGGAAGCAAGGTGACTAATTTAAGGAGAAAGACGGCCACTCGGGTTGGGGGGTAGAAAGGATTGGGGGGTAGGGAGCTGGAGAAGAGATTGGAAAAAACAGGGCCTGCTGACAGTGCACATATGAGCAGTGGGGGACATGGTGATGGCGAGGAGGACTCCCGGGCTCCAGGCTTGGTGACTGGGCAGACGGTGGTGCCATTACAGAACTGGAAAATTGTGCGGCTCAGCCCCTCTTCTCCTGCCTCCCCCTGCTCAGCTAGGGGCTGCCATCGCCCCATCTGCAAAATGGGGATAATAACAGCCTCCTGAACTGCTACAGAGGACCATTAAGACTATTAAAGGACTGCAGGAGATAGCGCGGTGCTAATGAAAATGCCAACGGAGGGGCTGTGGGAGAGCAGCCGCCCTGGGATGCAGGTGGCGGGTTGAGCTGATTTCTTTCAGGCCTGTCCTAATGTCTCCGCTTCGGTTCGGGGAGATTGACGAGGCAAGTCATTTTCATATATCACAGTGAGAAAGTTTTCTCCTTGTTGTATCATTGCACCACGGATTGGGAGCAGAAGGAAGGGAAGGTGCAAGTGACTCACACATCCCCTCACGAGCCCCGCAGTCCTGAAAATCGGGGGCCACTACGTAAGCCACCCTCAGAAGCTTCGGGGACCTGAGAGGACACCTGCTCGGGAGCAGTCCACTCCCCCACAAAACCTGTGTGGACCTGTGGGTTTAAAGGATCTGAGAGGGTCCCCATAGCTTGTTCCAACATTTAACAATCATGCCTTTTCATACATAACACGGGAATAGTAGTGCCTTCCAGGCACCGCAGTGGTGAGGATGGGATGGTGGAAGAGATAGGCAGAGCCTGCCCAGATACCCATTGGCCCCTCGAGAGCTTCTGCACTCTCTCCTCAGGCGCCCCTCTCCCTCCACTGAAATGGGACACCCCTGCACCCTTCTCTCCCTCTTCCCTCCTAACCCTGTCACCCCTGAATCATATACAGGTTTACTTGCTTACTGTCTGCACACCCCCGCCCCCACCACTCGAATGCAGCTCCATTAGGGCAAGTGTTTTTGTCTGTCCTCCTCACGTCTCTTTTCCCAGAACCTGGCTCATAACTGACCCTCAGTGGACATTTGATGAATGGATGAATAAATGAATGTGAATAAACTTCTCACGGTGTCTGAGATGACAGATGTGGAGTCCATGTTGGCGTTCCTTTCTTTACCCCTCCCCCTATTGACTATTAGAGCGACGTTTGCTGCAGTTCATCCCAGATCTGTCCTTCCTCTCAAGGTCTGAGTCCAACAAGGGAGTCTGGCTGCCTGAGTTGAAATCCTAGCTCGGCTACATACAGATGTCTAACTTGGGACAAGCTATTCGATCTCTCCTTGTCAACACCTTCCCTCTCTCCTCTATCCACCCATCAGTCCACCCATCTGTGTGTCTGTATAGCCATCCATCACCATCCACACACCCAAACTGCCATGTCTATTCTGACCACTCACCCATGTGTTCCTTCATTCAATAAACACTTACTGAGCACCTACTATGTGCTAAAGCCCATGCCACACTCTAGAGGTCCCAAGGTACATAAATGCTAAATTTTATGTGTCAACTTGACTAAGCCATGGAGCGCTTGGATCAAACCTTGTTCCTGGGTGTGTGTGTGAGGGTTCTGGGTGAGATCACATGTGAGTTGCAAGGCTGAGTAAGGCAGATTGCCTCTCCTATGTGTGAAGCCTCCAGCTCGGTGAAGGCACGGATAGAGCAAAAAGGCTGATGAGAAAGGGCTATCTCTGCCCGACTGTCTTCAGGCTGGGACACTGATCTTCTTCCGCCTTTGGACTTGGACTCAGCATTCGTTCTCCTGGTTCTCGGACCTCCGGAGTCAGATCGGAACTTCCATCGCTGGCTCTTTGGGGTCTCCAGCTGGCTGACTACGAATCTTGGGGGCTTCTCAGCCTCTATGATGACATGAGCCAATTCCTTATATTAATTTCTCTCTCCCTCCTTCCCTCTCCGTTAATCTCAACAGATAGATAGATAGATAGATAGATAGATAGACAGACAATCTCCTACTGATTCTGTTTCTCTAGGAAACCCAGACTCATACAATAAGACAGTGTATCCACCACAGGACCTAGAGCCTCGGCCAGGTCTGATGAATCATCAGATATGATGCCTTGGGGCAGTTGAGACTGGACATGCAGCAGTGGGAGCCACACAGCTTAGCTGGGGCGGGTCTCCTGCTGGCATCCTCATGAGTCCCGGCCGGCCAAATCACATGCCTCTTAATGTAACCAGCAGAGCTGGGCTGTCCTGAGAAGAAACTGGCTATGGCCAGTTCTCTCCCATGCTTTATTCCGCCGAGGACAGTGTAGTCATGACGGGGTCGGGATGTGACAGAGACAGACCCTGGAGTAATAGCTCAGGAAGAGAGCTCTGGGAACCCCAGATATTCTCTCCTGTGCCCCCGCTCCCGGCCCTCGGTGAGGACGCAGGGTGCCCACACAGTGGTGCCCAGAGCACATAAGTAATGCTGCTCAGCTCAGCACTTTCAGGTTTCGCCCCAAGCCTCCCATCTCCTGCTGCCCCATCACGTGTCATTCCACAACGTGGTCCTCCATTAGGATCGCAGCCCCTAGAGCACAGGGGTTTTCATCTCTTTGTTTATGGTTTTGTCCCCACACCTACAGCAGTACTTGCCACATGGCAGGTGCTCAGTAAATATTTCCCCCCCCCCCAAAAAAAAATGCATTTCTGAAATGTTTGCCTCCTGGATCCCACTTGTATTTGGAGTCCTTGGTTTTGAATTCTCTGTGGGTGATGTTCTCGGCACATGGTGGACACTTGATAAATGCCCGTATCTTCTCCCCTTCCTCCCTGCATGCTCATGATTTTGCGGGTCAGTGTCTGAGATTCCTAGCCTTGGGAACGGAGACCTGAACAGTCCCTTGCCAACTTCATTTTTGGCATCTCTCTAGGATATGGTGCCTTCCCTCCGTATCTTTATCTGGGCTTAGTAGCACCCCACATCAGTTTGCCCTTTGTACAGGGGTCCCCACAACAGAGCTGGAGTGGGGCCGGGCGTCACGGTGTATCTAGGACATGAAAGATGGGCCATAGTGACAAATAACACTCCGGAAAGGTAGGAAGCAGCTGGCCAACCTCTTCTCCACTCCTCATAAACAAAAATGTGTGCATGTGAATCTGATCAGTCAGGATCTATATCCAATAGCATTCATTGAATATCTATTATGTGCAGATCCTATGCTGGATGCTTTCAATATATCTGTTATCAATCGGTCCAACAACACATCTGATTACACATATGTATTAGTTACAGAGGCTTAATATTCCAATAGATCAAGGCAACCATGGCAAGTAGGAAAAATGCCTGATAAGTCCCTATTGATTCCTCTTCTTTGTTAGGGATTGGTCAATTATGTGTCTCTTTCTTGTTATCTGCTTTCAGACTCTCTGCAGTGACACTTTGCACATGTCTTTCCATAAACCTACCCTAACCTCTCTGGCTCCTGCATCAAGCCCTCCTGCTCCAGCAGGTGACAACACCTGTGGGAACTGGGCACACCCTCCTCACACCTGCTCTGCCCTCAGCTACTCAGGCTGGGCGTGCCCTTCCAACTCCAGCTGAAGAAGTTCCGTTCTGGTTCCCAGGGTCCCAGGTTAGATCCTCCCCTTCTGATTCCCAGGGTCCCAGGTTAGACCTTCCCCTTCTGATTCCCAGGGGTCCCTAGGTCCCTAGGTTGCTGCCTCATATGCACCTTCCCTGGGAGTGGCTGAGGGGCTCTTGGCCACAGGCCTTTTAGGAGAATAGCGGGGCTGTGACCACCAGGTTACATCTGCTCAGAAAAACTGCAGCTGCTAACACACCACACACACACACACACCACGTGAAGCCCTTGCAGGGACCCTCCAGCAGCTCCCCAGCAGACAGCAAACAGTAGGAGACACGGCCTCTGGGAGCTGTTCACTCAGGGGCAGTGAAGCTTCTGCTGCCTGCCTGCCTGCCTGCCTGTCTGTCTGGACCACAGCAGAAGAAAATGGTGGATTTGAAGAATTCACAGGCTATATTTTTGATGGTCTGACTTAAAATAAAGCCCATGTGGCCCAAGGAAAAGTGAATGTTGGAGATCCTTGTGGAGAGCCCAAGTGGAATGTAGTGTTTCTCTGAGCGGCGAACACAGAGAACGTGAGAGGCCCGTGTGGTTGCTGATTGGAGGGGACACAGCACAGAACCTGCTCGGCTGCCCAGGTGGATAGAACCAGCTGCCGTTTACATCTGAGCAGATGGTCCTAATCACAGGTGTGGGCTCTCTCCTGCAACCCACACACTGCAAGCTCCTCCCTGCAGGTCACACAGCAGTCAATGAGCATAACCAACACATACCTGTTTGGAGAAATGTCACATTAGAGTTGTGTGAGCTCATCAGCCTACCCTTCACTCCACAGACAGCCAGCCACTGTGACAACCAACACCCACTACCACAACCACCCACCCACAACCACAACCAACACCCACTACCACAACCACCTACCCACAACCAACACCCACTACCACAACCACCCACCCACTACCACAACCAACCACCCACTACCACAACCAACCACCCACTACCACAACCAGCACCCATTACCACACTAACACCCACTACCACAACCAACCATCCACAACCAACACCCACTACCACAACCAACACCCACTACCACAACCAACCACCCACTACCACAACCAACACCCACTACCACAACCAACACCCACTACCACAACCACCTACCCACAACCAACACCCACTACCACAACCAACACCCACTACCACAACCACCCACCCACAACCAACACCCACTACCACAACCAACACCCACTACAACAACCAACCACCCACTACCACAACCAACCACCCACTACCACAAACAACACCCATTACCACACTAACACCCACTACCACAACCACCCACCCACAACCAACACCCACTACCACACTAACACCCACTACCACAACCACCCACCCACAACCAACACCCACTACCACAACCAACACCCACTACCACAACCACCTACCCACAACCAACACCCACTACCACAAACAACACCCATTACCACACTAACACCCACTACCACAACCAACCACCCACTACCACCACCAACACCCACTACCACAAACAACACCCATTACCACACTAACACCCACTACCACAACCAACCACCCACTACCACAACCAACACCCACTACCACAACCAACACCCACTACCACACTAACACCCATTACCACAACCAGAATCAACACAATGGACATCTGCTATCACAACTAACCACACACATGACAGCCACCAATCTTGACAGCCGACCAAACATCACCACACAGAACCAGCCATTAATACATTCTCAACCGACTACCCACTGCAACCACCAGAAAACACCACAAGCAACCACAGCCCATCAACCACAATCACAGCTAATCAATGATATCACAGCTGACCAAACATTATAACCAGCTTTTTAACACAGACAACCAACTCAGCCAACCAACAATCTCCATATTCAACCAGCCACCACAACCCAGCATCCAACAGCCTGTTACCAGCTAACTTTTACATAGCATTTACCTACCGTGTGCCAGGAGCTGTGCTAAGGCTTGCTACCCCCACACTAACCCCGTGAGACAGACATTACTGCTGCTGCCGCCACCATCATCACCACCACTGCCCCTAACACTCCATGCGCTACATCCTCCACCTTGATGCAGTGATCACCGCGACGGGTGCAGAAGGTGTGTCACAGAGAGGTTAAGTCATCTGCTCTAGGTCACACAGCAGTCAATGGCAGGTGTAGAAATTGAACCTGACACTCAGGCTTGATGTGAAACACTCATCCACACACACCATCCCTCTGAACGACAGGCATGGTGGGCAGGGCACCCCTGCCAGGTACTCTGCTGAGTGCCGCCAGGCGTCACCTCACTGGCTCCTTCCAAGCCCCGACAGGAAAACGGTGTGATCCAATGTTTAAGGTGAAGAAAAGGGATCGCGGAGTTAAAGAAAATTGCTTTTAAAGCCACCCAAATGTTCTGTTTAAAAGAAGATTCAGGTTTGTCTTGGGGACTTGGAGGTGCCTTGGGAGGTGTGTTCACGTGGTGGGGACCTCCCTCACTGGCACCCGCCAGTGCTGAGCACCCAGCAGATACACAGAGGCGGTTACCAGGAGGCGGGTACCGGGAGGCGGGTACAGGGAGGCGGGTACTGGGAGGCGGGTACCGGGAGAGGATCCACGGTACCCTGAGGAACACTGAGTGTGCTTGCAGAGGGTGCCAAACCACCCACTGACTGACGCTGTAGATACTGGGCAGTGTCTACAGCTGCTCACGGGAGCCACTCAGGACCAAGGTGGCCAGGATGAGGCCACCAGGAACCCACCCGTTCCCAAGGCCGGCAGCCTCCTGATGCCCTTCTGAAGACGCTGGCCCTCGGCCCAGGGTCCTCAGCAGGCGACATCTCTCGGGCCAGCCTGTCGCCCACAGGCCTGGGAACAGGGAAGTGCCATGACTAGGCTGATGACCCTGCTTAGGAGTCACAGCCTCCTGCTCTGACGCAGAGCCTCCCGTTCCCCCAGGTGCTCCCTGCCGCCCTGTCAGGACGGGTCCTCCCCTCGCTCCAGAAGGTGGAGGTAAAGCTTGAGCAAAAGCGGGTGTGGCCCTGCCTCACAAAGTTTAAGCTCACATGAGAGAGACAGAAATAAAACCAGTGATTACATAAATGTTCCCTCACAATAGTTCAGTGCAGCAGAGATGACGCCGCAAACCGCAGGGGCCTACAACTCAGGGCCGTGAGCTGCTGGGGGACCGCGGTGGGGCGGGGGACAGGGGCTGTGGTTGGGCTGAGATCCAGTGTGTTAACTAGAGGAGCACGTGCCCACAGCGGTGGCCTCAGGGAGCAGCAGGGAGACGGCTGGGGGCCCCAGGGCCGGGCTGTGCGGCTGTGGGGCTCAGGTGAGTCTTCCACCCTCAGGAGGGACTGCACCCTTATCTGCAGGGAAAGGGAAAGCACCGCAGGGTGGGGGCGCTGGGGGTGTGAGGAGGTAATCAAATCATTTTAGGGGAGAGCATTTCAGAGGGAAGCAGGGCCAGAGTAGGATGGATTGAAGGGCGGGGGTGGGGGGGTATGGCCAGGGTCGCAGTTACTGTAATAATCCAAGCAGGAGACAAGGTCAGCCTGCCAGGTGGAGATGTGAGGGCGGAGACTTGGGCGCTAGGAGGTTAAACCAGAGGCCCTGCTGATGCTTGATGTTAGGGGAGTGCGGGCGCCAGAGGAGTTAGAGGCCCGGCGGGGTTGGCTGGGCAGAGAGAAGCTGCACTTGCTCTGAGAGGAGCCTGGGTTCGGTGGAACCCCAACTCCAGCACCGCTTGTCCCTCAGGGGGAAGGAAAGCACGGAGAGCAGGCGAGGGCTGTCCACTCCGCGGGGCAGCCGGGCTCACTCTAACCAGGTCAGCGGGACTGAAGCCCCAGGCACTGGAATTAAACACAACTGAGCCTCCTGGATGTGCCCACTGCGTGGCCAGCAACGTGCCTGCCGCCTGCTTTAATGGGCAGATGACATAAACTCGGCCCTGCGCGGGGCATGAAGGAGATGCCAGCACTCTGAATTACCAGGCTCGTCCAGGTGCCACAAAACAGGTGCAGAAACTGGACCCCCAAAGTGACCAGAGAAGCATTAATCAGCGTGTTCCACACTGAAGGCCTGGAGAAAACCACAGAAACCCTGCACCGCTGAGGGGGGAGGAAGGAACTTAGCAGTGACTCAGGGAGGTGGGGGAGGGGCAGTGCCGCTCCGAACCTGGGGGGCAAGGCAGGTACTTGGGACCCTGACTCACATCGGGTTATCAGTAAACACGGAGAAGAAACCGTTGCACGGATGAGAGGCACAGTCGGAGATCAGTGGGCGCTGAGAGAAGTGAGGAAGAAATGGATAGTATGGCAGTCCAAGGGCTTTCTGCACTTCACTCATTCAGCAAGTATTTCTGTGCACCTACTAAGTGCCAGGCATTGTTCTAGATGTTTGTAAACAGACATTCTCCCTACCCTCATGGAGCTGACATTCTATGGGTGTGTCTGACAAGAGGAGAGAAGCAAATAAATATGCAGTACATGTCTTGTGATTATAAGGAGTAGAAAGAAAAGGAAAAGCAAGGGGATGGAGAGGGGAGCGCTACGTAACCTGCAAGGAGTGGGTGTGAGCAGGGGCCTGCCTGATGTGAGGAAGCCGGGGCTGAGATTAACTGAGGGGTGAGCACTCCAGGCACATCCCGGACAAATTCCATTTCACACAACCAACAGGTTCTAGGAGCCCACTTTCCAGATGAGAACACTGAGGTCAGAGATGAGCTGATATGTCTAGAGTTGTGAAGTTATGGCTGGCAAAGCTGAGGTTTGAACCTGGACTGGCCTGACTTTACATCAGCTGTTCTCTCAACTACACTGAACTACGTGTCTGCTCTTACATTTTATTTAGGTTTCCACCAGTCTATGCAGGAGTTCAGACCAGCTTGCCTCTACGCAGGGGAAAGAGAGGAGAATGGAAACAGGCAAGACCCAGGCCGCCGAGGAGAACAGGGTGTGTCCCTACTCCTAACGTGACTCACACGTGAGATCCGCGGCCTCCAACTGCAAAATGCGCCACCACGAGCTGTCAGGAGAGCGACGAGGCGATCACAGCGTGGACGGTGTCCCATGAAAGACGCTGTCACAATGCCTGCCATCTCCCACTTCTTCTCTGAGGCCTACGCCCACTGTCACCCCTACTGCTATTCTCTCGGTCCCTCCAAGCAGAATTCACCTCTCCTGGTTTTACAAATCACCATGAAAGCATTTGTTTGTCTTTAAATGGGTCCATAAGTGTGCTTTTTGGAGGATGAGAGTAAAGATTTTTATGTGGCTGTAGAGGCCTCTGCGATACCCTGTAGAATTTTAATAAATGTTATTATGGTTAATATATGGTATATAATCTAAGATCTCCTAAGGGCCCTTTAGTATATGGTATACGTGAATTTCAGGGAAAAGCAGTGTCTGGGACTTGAGCTGAAAGCTCTAAACCATCATTACAGGAATTACTGGAAGAGTCTGTCCCCACTGCACAAAAGCAAGACCCAGCAAGCAGAGACCTCGTGTGAAATATCCAAACTGTCTCTCAAGGTTGCAATGGGAATCGCCTGTGCAAAGGTATTAATTACAGCACCCAGGACTTGCACGGTTCTCCTCCAAGTAAGCAGAGCATCTATGGGTGAAGGGCCCTGCTTGTACACACAGGTCCACCCGGACTCAGACCTCAAGTGTGCTCCTAGGCCCTGATACCTCGGGCAAGCTCCACAGCCTGTTCACCTCCATTTCCTGATGTATAAATGAGGTCTAGGAGCTACATTTTCATAAGGACTGGGATCATTCATGTATGAGCACACGTGTGATTCAAACAACATTCAAGAAGTGGCAGGATGTTATTCCCCTTTCAGCTGGGAGTGTAGGCCTTATGGGCAGTGCCATTCCTGTATCGTTCACTATGACCTCAGAACCCTTCCATCTCTGCAAACCGACACAGGGCCAGTGTGCCCTGGACACTCCATGAATATTTGTTGAATGAATAAATTAAATTTAGTCTCCAAACAATCCCATCACATGAGTAGGATTGATACCGATACTGTTGTAATTAGCCAGTTATTAATAACTAGAGGCCTGGTGCACGAATTCGTGCATGGGTGGGGTCCCTCAGCCTGGCTGGTGATAGGGGCCAATGGGGGCTGGCCAGCCGGGAAGGGACCACAGGAGGTTGTCTGGCCAGGGAGGGACTGCGGGAGGGCTCCAGGGTGTGTCTGGCCCATCTCTCCCAGTCCCGACCAGCTGGACCCCAGCAGCAAGCTAATCTACCAGTCAGAGCGTCTGCCTCCTGGTGGTCAGTGCATGTCATAGCGACTGGTCTAGCGGTCAACCAACGATAGGTCGGATACTTAGCATATTAGGCTTTTAGATAGATAGATAGATAGATAGATAGGAAGGAAGCAAAGGAAAGGCTTCACCAGGAAGCTGCAGTTTCACTCCCCAGGGAACCACAGGCCCATTCCTGGAAGATCACAGGGGCAGGGGAGGGGGGGCAGGGGGAGGCGGGGAGGGGTCCAACAAGAGGAGACGGACACATGCACAGTGAGGCTGGGATGACCCAGGGAAGGTACTTGTCTGTCAGTCACACCTGGAAACAGATATCAGTGATCAGAGTGGGCAGGCCACTGCAAGCCCGTGAACATTTTGGGTAACATAATCCCCCAAACAAAGGAGCTCTCTTGCATTCGCCCATGTGGCCCACAGCCATGTGGACCCACACCAATGGACCCATGGACGGCAGCTAGCCCGATGCTGCATTAGGCTGTGCAGACATGAAATGGGAACTCTGCACACTGGCTCTGATTATAGCTCTGCTAAAGCCCCAGCTATAGAAATGAGACCTTGGAAAGTTGGGGATTTAATTCTACACAAATAATAATCACTCTTTCTCCCATGCAAAGCTCAGAAAATTCTTTTTCTCAGGAGATCGCAAGAACCCCACCTCCATGAGCAACAGGTGGGAAGGAGGGCCTCTCCCCGCCAGCAACAGAATGGTTCCCATGTTACAGATGAGATAACTGAGGACTCTGGAAAGGGGGGGACAAACTTGCCCCCAATTATAGTTACTAAGAAAGTCAGGATTTTAATTAATTTTCCTGGATCTAAGCCCCAGCATCATGTCACCTCACTAAACTCTCTCCAGAAAGTCTAGGATGTTGGATGTGAGAGAAGCCAGCAGAAACACGAGTTGCCATCCGAGAGTCATACCTGGAAGCCACGCGTTGTGTCCTACTGGGCGAGCCACCGCCTGGAGGCAACAGTGCTCGGAAGCCACTAGCGACCAGGGACTCAGGGGACTTACAAAGGACAAAGGAACCTGCGCAAACTCCAACCCTTCGGCTGGCAGACTAAGGCTCTTAGGAGGCAAAGACAATGATGGGAAGATGATCGCTGCTTAGACCAGGGAGCATTTAACACTTCAATCGCTGCAATCTCACAGGAAGAAAGGAGGATTAGCTGGGGTGCCAGCTTTGAGACTTGACTTCAGAAAGCAAAGGAGCGAGGGGAGTGAGTTCCAGCGGAGAGGCTGCTTCTGAAGGGCCCTGGTGACTCGAAAAACACAAATCTCCTAAAGTATCCACCGAAAGCCATGGTGGAGGCACGGAAATGTCACGGAGAGATTCAGCAAATTAAGTCTGTTTAGCTTCGATAAGCAGGGCTCGAGGGGAAGGATAGCTACTCACAGACACCAGAAGGAGGGAGGAGCTGGGGGGGGGAGCAGCACCAGAGAAGCTGCCCCTGCGGATCTGGCCCGGAACAGACGAATAAAGCTAAGCCCCGGGGAGGGTAGATCAGGGCAGAGTCCACATTTGGCAGGGAAGCCATCCCACCAGGAGCTGCTGGCCCGCTTTCTGCTCCCCACCATTCTATGCCTGCTCCTGTCACAGGGCCTTTGCACGTGCTGTTCTCTGTAATTATGTAATTCTCGTCCCCCACACCCCACAAGGCTGCTTCATGCTCATTTCATATGTTATTCCTTCAGAGCAGCTGCACAGACTTCACAGCCCTAATAAAGTAGCCCTGTGACCTGCCCCATCAGCCACCAAGTTATTGTATTTTTTCTTATTCAGGGCACTTGCCACATGTGGAATTATGGCTTTTCACTCTTTCCTGGGTTATTTTAATCTTCCCTGCACTAGAGGGGAAGCCCTGTCTGTCTGCATCAGAGATCAGCCGGGTCTGGCCGGTCATCTGCTTTTATAAAAGCCGCCGCACTGCGCAGGCACCATCCGTGCACCTGCGCATCCCCATCACCAGCTTCACTCAGCAACAGCACAGCTGAGCCATGTGACAGAAACCTTGCAGTCTGCGAGTCTAGCCTTCTCACTATCTAGCCCTTACAGAGACAGGTTGCGGACCTTGGTTCCAGCTTGAGATACATTCGACAGAGTGAATGAGTAGAATGAAATGAAGGTTTGAAGTGAAGTAAACGATGGGCAATGCTGAGGCTAGCTGCAAACGCTACCAAAATATTCAAATTAATGCAGTTTGCTCAATCTGATACGGTTTCCCAAACATCCTCTTGGGGCCATGCACTGTGCCTAGAGGGGGGCAAGAATGGATAGAAATAAAGGGCACTGCTGGGGTGTTGGGGTCCTAAGAGCTGGTGTAAGAGACAGACTGATTAATGCATTGCTGTAGGACTGTGTGTTGCAGAGGACTGTAGACTGTGCTGTGTGTGTGTGTGGGGGGGGGTGTTGGGATGGGGGATCACGGGAAGACGTGTAGAAGGGAACAGAGGGAAAGAGGAGGAGTTCATCGAATCCATGACATTTCCCCTCATCCTTGAATATCACTAACCCTGGCTTCATTTATTGGGCATTTTCTTTGCGCCAGGCACTGTGTGGAAGCTTGTCACACTCAGTCCTTACAGTTAACCCCGATGGTGGATGCTTGCTTGTATTAGAATAGGTTGGGTTATGCTGAAGCACAACCAGTCCCTATATCTCAGTGTTTTAAAACAACCAAGGTTTATTTTATGGCTCATATAACATGTGCAATAGAGTGGGCAAACCATGAGGGAGGGGCTGGGGTGCTCCACGAAGTTGGCACGGAAGACCTGAGTGTGATGGACTCTCCACCATCCAATGAAACCACTCCTTTAGCATGAAGCTCCGGCTTTGCTGCTGCAGGAGGGAGGGCAGGTACAGCTCGGCACCTGCTGGGCACCAGCAGCCTGTGCCAGTTTTCATTGGTCCAAACAAGTCACGTGGCCTTGCCTAACCCAATGGGCTGGCAGTGTGCCAGAGGAGAAACTAGAAGTAAGGGCTGAGTGTCAGCAACGGCTGCTGGTGTAATTACGAACAGTGCAACCGCCACACAGGAAGGTCAGGCAACACGTTCACACCATTAGGAAGAATGGGGTCTGGCTGCAAAGCCTAGTTCACTGACCTGCCCTTGTTCCCTTAACCAAGATGGATGAAATGGTCCTAGCGGTCCTACAAGAGCTTCTCAGGCGGAGAAGAGAGAGGTCACGGCCAAGGCCCCTGGGCTCCTGCCGGCCACTGCCATCAGTGAAACGCGGAGGGGGGGCGGGGCAGCACCCCAGCCTGGTCACTCACCTGAGGCTGACAGTTCCTGGGAGGAGCCCCTTCTTTAGGGGCTGCCAGTGTGGACGAAAGGAGCCACATGCTAACCTGACAAGCTCAAGGGAGGCCTGCGTTGACAGTCTTGCAAACTCAGAGACCTAAAATAACCACAAAAGATGGTCTGAAAATTAAATATTTAACTACAAACAGGTTATAGTGGGTAATCATGTCCTAGGCCAATATTTTCCCTGACAAATATCAACTTAGATCTTTACTGAGCCCATTTGCCTTTTTGCCTCTAAGATAACATATCTGTGAGATGTCTGGGTAACTTGTAACTTCCCTTTTTCTGGAGCCCCTGGGGCACAACCAGATGTGGTGGGTGCCAGGACAGATACCATAAATTCCTTCATTATCATGTTTATTGTTCCTGTACTCACCTAAGTATGTGTCCATCATTTTACTTTTTATCCAATCCCAGGGGTTTCCTCCACTTTGCTTTATCCCACCTCCTTAATCCATCACCAATGAATTTCATGTAACCCACCTATGTCCCTCCTTTGATTGCAATGTATAAATACAAATGTAACCCTCCATTCTCCCGAGCATTATCTCAACTAGTTGAGGTTTTGCTTCCCAGCATATGTCAACAGTTTGGCTCAAATAAACGCACAAAAATTCTTTACAGGTTTCAATGTTTTTTTTATGTTAACACCAGGCACCCCAAGTCATCAGAGACGCCCGTTTCCCTAATGTTTTTCCTAATCGGTACCAACAGCTGCTTTCGTCCTTACACAAGACAGACACGGTCGTTTCCCTGTTTTATTATTGACACAGTCTGGCCTAATTGCGTGGGCTCTCAACTATGACCTGTTAGAGCTTCACTCTGCGGGGAGTTTTCAAGGGGAACACAGCATCCTGGTTAAAGACCGCAACATGCATTTTCCCAACCAAAGCCAGTTGTCTGTAAGCCCCCAAGTCAAATCTCTTGTTAAATTTGTTCAAACACAAATTAAGAGTTGAATTTACATAGATGCAGCCTCTTGTAATCATGCTGGTCTGGGCGTCTACGTTCAGGACTGGGTGCATCAGCTCGGCTAGATCTCATTTCATGCTGAAAGTAGTTTTAATCCTCTAAGCCCTTGTGCACGCTGCTAGGCCAGGGTAGCCGTCCTTGCTAATGAGACGCACGGAACCTGCTGCTGCCAACCGTAAGCACACGTTTCCAGGATGGGGCTGTGGGCACGGGTCTGTTTAAAAATCAAAGTGCGGGAGAGAAACCAAGATGGCGGCATAGGTAAGCACCTAAACTGCTGCCTCGCACAACAATTTCAAAACTACAACTAAAAGACAGAACGTTTGTCACCCAGAACCACGGGAAAGCTGGCTGAGTGGAAGTTCTACAACTAGAAGGAAAGAGCAAACAGCATTGAGGGGTGCACAAGCGCTGAAAAGCTGAGGTACGGAGACGCGCGAATTGGGCTGGCGACGGGTGCCTGAAAGCGCTGCTGTTTTCAACCCGAAGGGAGATAAGCTCCCGATTACTCCGAACTCGTTTCTGGGGAGACTCGGGGGACCCAAACTCCTACAGGGAGAAGCTGGACTGTCTGCCGTGGGGTCGGAAAGTGAGGGAGGCTTGCTTGCAGGGCTGCGCGCAGGAACAATTGTTTATTGTGCTGGGGCGCGGGACGCAGGGACAGGGTCGGAGCCGAAGAGCCGGCTTACTGGCAGCCATCGCTGTTTGCCACGCCCTAGCCTAGTCACGCCCTGAGACCCCGCCCTGCACAATCTACGAACCCACCCAAGCTCCAAGCAGCAGCTTTAGCATATGAATGGCCTGCCCTATCGCAGCTTAACCTAGCAAACTTGCAGCCCGGGTCAGACAGCTCCAAAACCTCCAAACTCCAAGCAAAGAGGAGAAAACTGTAGTTCTTGCTGTAGCTCCTGCTGGGTGGCCTCAGACAGTAGCTGACCTGCACCCCATTGGAGATCCAGAAGCCAGTGTACCTAGTGGTCAGTGTGAGACACCAGATTTCAACTCCTCACATCCATAAGTGATACATTCAAGAGGCAGACTCAGTGAGCACCAAAGCCCCACTGAAACAAGCCCTGCACCATAAGCGTGTCTCCAGCGCAGCAGTTCTTCCATTATAGACACAGCGGGTCCTCACAGCCAATTGGCCTGGAGGTCAATTCCTCCCAGTGTACCAACAGCAATCAAGGCTTAACTACACCAAGACTTTGCACTCAGCCCATAAAGAGGTGTACCAAAGGCGTCCACCTCAGGTGATTGGGGAGGCTGAGCTACTGGCCCCTATAGGTCACCTACCACACAAAGCCACTCCATCAACATAAGGAAGCAGCAAAATGCGGAGACAAAGAAACATGTCACGAATGAGAGAAATGGAGGAAAGCAAACTAATGGACGACATAGTGTTCAGAACCACATTTATAAGGTTACTCAAGAATCTTCTAAAAACCGCCGAGAAACTTGATGAGACCTTCAAGGACCTTAATGAGAATGCCAAAAAAATGGAAAAGGACCAGTCAGAAATTAAGCATACACTGTCTGAAATAAAGAATATACCGAAACTCAACTGTAGATCAACGTACCCCAAGAATCAAACCAAAGATCTGAAATATGAGGAAACAAAAAACACCCAACCAGAAAAACAAAAAGAAAAAATCCAAAAATATGAAGATAGTGTAAGGAGCCTCTGGGACAACTTTAAGCGTACCAACATCCGAATTTTTGGGGTGCCAGAAGAAGAGAAAGAGCAAAATATTGAAAACCTATTAGAAGAAATAATGACAGAAAACTTTCCCTACCTGGTGAAAGAAATAGACTTACAAGTTCAGGAAGCGCACAGAACCCCATACAAGAGGAATCCAAAGAGGACCACACCAAGACACATCATAATTAAAATGCCAAGAGCAAAAGACAAAGAGAGAATCTTGAAAGCAGCAAGAGAAAAACGGTTAGTTACCTACAAGGGAGCACCCATACGACTGTCAGCTGATTTCTCGGCAGAAACTATGCAGGCCAGAAGGGAGTGGCAAGAAATATTCAAAGTGATGAACAGCAAGAACCTACAACCAAGATTACTCTACCCAGCAAAGCTATCATTCAGGGTTGAAGGTCAGATAAAGAGCTTCACAGACAAGAAAAAGCTAAAGGAGTTCATCACCACCAAACCAGGATTACATGAAATGCTGAAGGGTGTTCTTTAAGAAGAGGAAGAAGAAGAAAAAGGTAAAGATAAAAATTATGAACAACAAAATGACATCAAATACATACCTACCAACAAGTGAATCTAAAAATCAAGTGAATAAAAAATCTGAAGAACAGAATGGACTGGTGAATATAATAGAATCAGGGACATAGAAAGGGAGTGGACTGACAATTCTCAGGGGGTGTGAGGGGTGCGGGAAGAGACTGGACAAAAAGCTTACACCTATGGATGAAGACAGTGGCGGGGGATAAGGGCATGGGGTGGGGTGGGGAATCAGGTGGAGGGGACCTAGGGGGAAAAAAAGAGGAACACCTGTAATAATCTGAACAATAAAGATTTATTTAAAAAAATAAAATAAAAATCAAAGTGCGAGCAACTTCACAGGGAAAGGCAGGCACATGTCATTCCTGCGCACCCCGCCCCCACCCCAGGAGCACTGCTCGCCATGGGGGTTACTGGAAGTGCTTGGAAAGAACATTCCTTCAATCATATCCACACAATGTCACTGAAAGAACTCATTTTAGGTGTGCACTCAATACTCCTTGAGCCACTGGCATGTGCCGGCACCGGCCTGGTGTTGTGCACACAGCAGGAACCCACCACTCCCAGAGCTGGCAATCCAGTGCTAGGCTGACATGCAAACACACACAAGTAAACACGTACCTTGTCCAGCAGCGCTGGTGCTCAAACATAAGTACAGCGGCATAGGGGCGAGGATGGCAGCGGAGTGGGCGAGAGCCTCGCTGGTACCTAAGGATGTAGGAGGTCCTCGCCATGACCTCTGACCTCACAGTGACCACAACCTCTTGCAACACAGATGTCACTGCCCTTCCCACCCAGAGGGGAGTCCATTTCCCCTCCTCCTGGGACCTGGGCTTGGCACAGGTCAAAGCAAGTTCTCCTGCAGCCCTGCCTTCCTTCACCCCCGGGAGCCCGGAGATACCCCCCATGCAGATGCCCAGTCACGCCTCCTGGAGGTTAAGGTGCCAGTGGACTGCTCGCAGTGCTGGACAAGCTGGTGAGGCCCTTGGCCCATCAGAGCAATGCAGCTGCACGAGGGTCTCAGGTGAGGGGACAGAGGAAACGCTCAGCGCCTCTCCGCAGAGACATCAGTGTCATGGTGAGGCGTTACGCTTTGGGGTTGCTTGTCATGTAGCAACAGCTGTCTCAGCACCAGGGGAGAGGATTGCCAGGGAAGGGAAGAGCCTTGCAAAGGCCCTGAGGCAGACTCTGTGTAGTAGTGGGGGGCGGGGGGAGGTAGAGAAGAGGGTGGTTCAGAGAACCACACAATGGCCAGTGTAGCTGGAATAAAAGGTGCAAGAATTCTTAACAACCCTATATAATAAAAGGGTAATATGCATATAGACTGTACAGCCAAGGCCCCTCACCCTGGCCAGCCCTGCCCATGGCCCCTCGCCTCAGCCAGTGCACAAATTCATGCACCGGGCCTCTAGTTCTGAATTATCTCTAAGGAATGCAGAATTCCAATTCTAAAGCCCATAAAAGCAGCGGCTACCCCTGTCCTCCGCCCTCCTCAGAACCCAGTAACAATAGCTGCCAGTGACTGAGGTACTTTCTTGTCACCGGGATACAGCCATCCTAGCATCCTATAGGGAACACGTCATTGTTCCCAGTTTAGAGAAGAGGAAACTTTGCTTGCAGAGATGTTTTGTATTCAGTGGAAAACCCAAAACCTATTCTCACTGCAAAGCCCCCACCTTCCCCACGGCCCTCTCCCAGGATGGGGCTCAGACGCTCCTGGCCCGCCAGCACTTGCATCAACCCAGCACCTCCCGCCGCTGCGGATGTGACCCTTCAGGGGTAGCAAGCTCAGCTCAACCAGCAGGACGGTTGGGATATACCCAGAGTCACTGTGTTAACCCGGTGAACCCAAATATTGACCTCCTGCTGGACTCCTGGGTGCTCGCCCACTGACCCCCAAATCCACACTGCTGTAAGATCTCCTGCCCTGGTCTCTGCCCGGGGCCTGGGCCAGCAAACACTCCTGCAAGTAGCAAAGCTTGCAGGCTCAAGCACAGTCTCCAGTCAGCCCAGACTTGTAAAAGGAATCATTTAAAGTAGCTCCTTCAAACCAGCCGGCCCGGGACTGACGTGTTGAAGGTGGAAGCACAGTTTTGGTTATTGATGGAGAAATGAATTAAACTGAGAAATAAAGGCAAGGGGGAAATTAAATTTCTAGATGATAACAGATCAGCATCGTATACCTCCCAGAGAGGAGTGTTGGGACTAAGTAAGTCTAAGATATTGAAACTTATTTCAGAAAAGGAAATGTCCAATATTGCAGAAGACAATGCATTCTTTTTAGTAGAGAAAACCCCAGCTGGCACGGGTGAAAAATTGGGGATAGGGGGGAGACAGCACTGGGTCGCCCTTTGGGAATGTAGTAGGCAATGTATTTATGGCATTTTCAGCCACAAAAGTAGAAAAAGAATCTTTGGAGATAGTTAAACAACTGTGATTGACGGGAGATATTAAGCTAAAGTCTCACTTTGCGGGGGAAGCGCTTCTGTGAGGTGTGGGGAAGCCACAGTTCCCTGCCCTCAGCGGGTCTGAGAAATGTGTGGGCGTGAGGGGCCTGCAGGTGTGGCTACTTCCCACCAGGGGGGGCGCTTCATTTGGAAACTGGAAGGCTTGGAGGGCATGACTGAAATATTCAGTGCGGATACTCAAAATTGGAAAAATAATGCAAGTTATTGAAGACGAACATGAGCTGTCTTCAGTGTCTCTCATTTTCATAATCTCCAGGTAGTGCCTTAGAGCTGACGACATAGATATGCTTTGTCTGGTTCCATCCTATGACAACCCCGAGGCAGAGACATTAAGGAGGAGTCAAAGATTGGGAGCCATAAACACCGGAGCTGACCAGGTGACGAGTGGCAGAAGTCGGATTCAAACCCAGGACTCTGTCACCACACCCCAGGCCACTTTAGCTCTTTAAGTTAAATTAAATTAAATTAAATTAAATCAAGGAGATTTAATGATACTTATGATGCTTTAATGAGCATGTTGATGTAGAGAGTCAGAAAGCATAGTAGCTCCCCACATTTGAATCATCCTAAAGACTTGTCAAGAGTGATCGTCACTCCTCTCAACTTTTCCCCGCCCCCCACCCCCGGAATTGACATTCAAACCCGGCTCCCTGTGGGATGGGGCTGTGTCCTACAGGCCACGTGGCGGTGAAATAAAACAGTGCCCCAAAGTTCTGGGCACATGCCAGCTGTGGAATGAGGGGCCGATGAGTGTTCGCTGAAAGATTATGTGGACGAAAGAGTAAGACCTTGAGTGTGTACTGTGCCTGACCTGCTGGGCACTGTCTGAATCTTTGCAGGTATTAACTCACTTAAGCCTGTGAGGGAAGGGGTAGTTTCAGCCTACTGCATACCCGGGCTCTTCACCGGTCTATACGCTGCACCTCATGTACAAGAAGAGAGCTACCAGCTCTTAGGTGCCATCTTACATTTCTAAGACTGAGGCCACTGACACACTTTAGAGAACACTGGTCTGATGCCAGGTATCAATCCGGATGTCCCATAATGCAAATCAGAAGGACCATCAGCTCACTGGCGGAGTGCAGAACGCCAGGTGGCTGGAGAAACGGAGCGCCCCCTCCAGATTGCCTTACCCTCCCGAAAGCTACCAGCCCTCAGCGAGAGCCCAGGGCAGCAGGGGTCAGAATGGCCCTAAGAGAAAGCTCAGCCAAGTACTTGCTGAGCTGAGAGCACAGAGGTGCAGAGAGGCAGAGCACTTGCCCAAGGCCACACAGCCAGTGAGTGGTCTGTCTGGGCCCAGAAGCCAGGCCTTCTGGCACTGAGGTCTACACCACGCTGCTGACTTTCTCAGATGGTTTCCCCTCTGGGTTTGATGGTCCCTCCTTCGGTAACATCAAACCCAAAGACAGCAGAGGAGGAGAAAGAGGGAGCGGCGTCAGCTCCAGTCCACATTTCCAATTGGCCTCCACCGGAGACTTCTGCTAACTGTGCAAAGGACACTGTGCAATCAGCAATGGTGACGTGCTGACACGACTGCGGAGGAAAGGGCCTCCAGGACTGGCGGGAGGAAAGGGCACATCCAGGACACAACACTGAAGGTGGGCTTACTTCTGAGCCTGCGCCTGCTGAGTCTTGCAGCCTCGGTGCCTCACTTGCTCCCCGCTTGGCCCAGACTCAGCCTGCAGCTGGGAGCCTGCGTCCTCCGACCGGCCTCTGGGGTCTTACTAATGAATGCATTTTACAATAAATCGTCTAGTTACCTTGTGAAGAGCATGACTATATCACATTGTATTTTTTAGTAAAAACATTAAATGTAAACACTAGATATATACCATCATTTTATAACCGTTTTGGCATTTCATGATTTTTTTTAATATAGCAAAATCTTCAAAAAATACAAGTGCCTGTTCTTCCCAGAAATGGAGATGTCTCTAAGCACAGACACACTCTCCTTTCCCTCTAGAGTCTTCTTTGGACTTAGATCCCTCCATCCCCTGCCCCTGCTGCCCTCTTCATGCTGAAAGCAGCCCCCGCCCCATGGCCGCCCAAGCCCAGCCCCTCTCCCTCACTCCTCATCTACTCCCACTGGCATTCCCTTGTCTGTTTCATGTGCCTCCTCCTCGGATCACAAAGAAATTCATCTCCAGGGTTTGTGGAGCTCTGTGTAGGGTGCCTATGGGGATTCATGCATAATTAATGACAATTCAGCTACACATGTTTTCTATTAGCAATTCAGGCTCTTTTAGGACTTTTTAAAACATACTTTGCAATTCACCAAATTCTGAGAGGCATTTAAATAGGAAAAAAATCTATAAAAGCACAGAATGTCTGAGGCTTCTGGAAGGCGGCTTTAATGAAGAATTTCTCCCCAGAGGAGCATTTCCTGAAAGGCTTTTTGCTCTGTACCACAAGGTCCTCCAGATGAGTACAAGACGAAATTGCGAGTCTCCTCAAAAACAATGTCAATGGAATACATTTTTTAAAAAATGGTCCCAGGTTACCATAACAACCAAGGTTCCAACATCATGTTGACTAACTGCAACGTGATATGATCAGGAAGACCAGAGCAGAGAACAAAAGTATCTGGTTTCTATAGCAACTGGATGTACAGAAAATAGAGTTGTTTCAATAGGGAAGTTTTCAGTGCCAGCATATTTGAGGGTGAATGAACACCCAGGAAATTTTTACATTAACCAAGACTTGTCCCATCACTTTGTTTGGTTGACAAAGCTCTAAGACAGAAGCTGTATCAGTTAGCTACTGCTGTGTAACAAATCTAAAAAAAATGTAGTAATAATCATTTATTTTTCTTGTGAGTCTTTGGGTTGGTGGGAAACTCTGTGTATCTGGACTGGGCTCAGGTCATCTGTGCCAGGCTCATCTGATTTCAGTCTTTCTCAAGAGTCTGTAGTCCACTAGCAGGGCCACTGGGGACTGGCTGGCCTAGGAAGGCAGCAGCTGACATGACTTGGTTTTGTTTCATTTAGTGCCTCATCCCCTAGTAGGCTGCTCCAGACTTTGGAACCAAAGAAAGTCATGTCTCAGAAGATCTCTGGAAGTCTCAGATCAGAACTGGCAGGCTATTATTTCTACTTCATTCTATCATCTAAGGCAGGGGTGAGGACCATTTTCTGCCAAGGGCCATTTTGATATTTATAATATCACTAGCAGCTGCTGTGGCTGCCTCGGCTCTCACAGCCCCAGCTTCCTCCAGAATTTTGTCTGGAAGGAGGTCCAGTCTAATTAAAGTACTATGCTTTTATTATTATAGACTAGAGGCCAGGTGCACAAAATTCATGCACGGGGCGGGGGGGTCCCTCAGCCCAGCCTGCACCCTCTCCAATCTGGGACCCCTCACGGGATGTCTGACTGCCAGGCCTAAACTGACAGTTGGACATCCCTCTTGCAATCTGGGACTCCTAACCACTCACCTGCCTGCCTGACTGATTGCCCCATACCACTCCCCCTGCCCATAACCGCTCCCCACTTCCAGCCTGATCACCTCTACCTGCTCCCCCCTGCCGGCCTGATTGCCCCTAACCACCTCTGCCTCAGCCCCTGCCACCATGGCTTTGTCTGGAAGGATGTCCAGAAGGATGTCCGGAAGATGTCTGGTCTAATTAGCATATTACCCTTTTATTAGTATAGATTACAGGCCATACAAAATTATCAACCTGAAAATTAGCCTGCTATATTCAGTCAAACATTTAATTAACTCACTCCTAATGCCTTGTCAGGGCCAGACCAAATGATTTTGTGGGCCTTTTATAGCCCTCGGGCCAGTTGGTGCCCACCCCTGAGCTAAGGCGAGGCATAAGGCCAGCACAGATTCAAAAGGTATAGAAACAGACCCCGTTTCTCTTATTTTAATTTTTCAATTATAGTTAACCTACAATATTATTTTAGTTTCAGATGTACAGCACAGTGATTAAGCATTTATATCACTAATGAAGTGATCACCCCAATATGACCTAGCGATCCCACCTCTGGGTATTTATGTGAAGAAATTCAAAACACTAACTTGAAAAGACAGATGCACCCCTATGTTCATTGCAGCATTATTTGCAATGGCCAAGATATGGAAGCAACCCTACATGTCCATCGATAGATGAATGGATAAAGATGTGGTACATGTATGTAATGGACAGCATGGATGGATCTAGAGGACATTAGGCTAAGTGAAGTAAATCAGACAGAGAAAGACAAATACAATATGTTTTCACTTATACGTGGAATCTGAAATACCAAATAACTGAACAGACTCCACTTCCTGATGACAGAAGCTACAACGCCCCATTGCAAAAGGTGCAGATAGAGGCAGGCGTGGAGAATCAAAGTCATTCTTACAAACAATCAACCACGATGTCAGCTTTTTTATATAGCAACCCTTGAAATCACACACAAGAGTTAAACATGCAAAAGTCAAACCACCCAGGCCTGGCCAGTGGCTCAGTTGGTTGGAGCGTTGACTGTGCACCAAAAGGTTGCATGTTCGATTCCTGGTTGGGGCACAAACAGGAGGAAACTGATTGATGGTTCTCTCTCACATTGATTTTTTTCTCTCTCACCCCCTTCCTCTCTCCAAAATCAATAAAAACATACCCATGGGTAAGGATTAAAAATAGTTAAAAGTCAAACAATGCACTCACATATTAAAAGGCATTAGGCTTCCAGAGAGCAAAACAGTATCATAAAGTGCCAAATTTTAGCACAGGTGTTAGACACAATTTTTGATGTTGTGTTTCCAGGGTTTAGTACTTGTTCTTTATTTTATTCCCTTCCTCCAAAACTGAGCAGAGCCACTGACCACCTGCTCCCGAGGCTGTATAACAGAGGCTGGATCTGAGGTCAACTGGAATGTCGCCTTATCAGCTGGTGGACACAGCGGTCCAGTCAAGTCAGAGTGTCTGGGTCCAAATTTCCCCTCAAACTCTGGTTACATGAGCCTGGGTAAGACGCCTGACCTCGATGATCCCAGGTACCCTCAGCAGAAACATGAGGGTATAATTCAGGGCTGTGCAAAAGTAGGTTTACAGTTGTGAGTATAGGAAACACAGTTTATTCTTGTAGTACTACCTATTAATTATTGTATTATTTATTTGTTTACACTGTAAACCTAATTTTGTCTACCCCGTATTTTATTAATTCTAAGATACACTTTTCACTTATTTGTATATTCTTTATCTTGTTAATAATTTACATATATATGAACACATATGATCATACTACAATATGTTTAATAACCTCTTTCTTACTCTCTATATCATGAACATGTTTTCATATCATTATCCCTCTAAAAGTTCATTTTTTAACATCTCCGAAATTGGGGTGTGCCATACGATCGATGCCATTTGAAAGTCAAGCATGAGTGTGTGCATCCAATTGATGGCTTCTTAGAGTCAGCAAGTCCCCCTGTGCCTCCCCCAGGGGCTGAGGTAATCTACGCTGATCAAACAGGTCCACTCCAGTTAGTGCTCGAGGCGACTGTCTCCGTCAGCAGGGGCTGCTCGCAGAGGTGCCAAGACAGGGTGGCTAATAAGTAACACTTTTATTTCTCACAGCTCTGGGGACTGGAAGGCTGAGAAAAGGTGCCAGCAAAGTCGGGTTCTGCTGAGCGTCCCTTTCTGGTGACAACTGCAGGAAGAGAGCGGGCTGACCCTTGACCCCTTCTGATAAGGGTTCTAAGCCCACTCATGAGCCCCACCCTCATGACCTAATCACCCCAAGCCCCACCTCCTAATGCCATTCACTGGGATTAGAATTTCACCATGTGAATACTGGGGGTCACAAACATTCAGGCAATAGCAGGGACCATCCACTAGAATGGCCACTGTCTCTCGCAGAAACCCTTCCCTCTTCCTCCCTTAATGGATTCTTTGTGAAGTTAGGATGAGACAAAGCCAGTTTTATGTGATGCGCATGCAGACGCCCTTTGTCTAACAATTATTCACCTCACCTTGCTCGCCAGGACCTTCACGGGCTCTGCTGATACTCCACTGCGCACGTGTCCCTGTCGTACGCAGCTGCTTTCCCCCAGGTCTGCTATGTGGTTCCTGTCCGTGAATTCTAGGATTGACAGTGGAGACACCCTTGTCTTCTTTATGAGATCGTAACATGTCATGTCATCCCCAGTCCCAGCGGTTACGGAACATGTTCTGGAAGGTCCTCGCAAACACGCCCTCCCGACTTGGTAAAAACCCATCCGGCTCTTTTGAATGATGTAATAACATAAAAGTGGGAAGACATGTATGTGATGAATGAAGATGAGACGTAGCTTGCCTTACCTTGCTGCCTTATTTTGCACTTTTCTCTTAGAGCTAAGGAGTTAATGCCAACTTTTGGTACTTGGTCTCTTATTTCCCTGTAGGCAGCCTCCTATCAGAGGGTGTGTGGCTCACAGAGGGCTCTGCTTCCTGCTATATCTGGCCTCCTGGACCGAGGCTGCTGAACAGAGCTTCGGGGTGAAACCCCTGGGGATAGTCTCCCCTCCCTCCTTTGTTACCTCTTGTTTTGTGGTTCAGTCTGTGCTGAATGCCCAACCTTATGCCCTGCGTCTTTAACTCAAGTTCCCCTACCAGTAGGCATGGAGTAAGCAGGCAGAGACATAAAAACATATGTCCAGCTACCTCCCTGCTCCCAGCCTTTCCCTGCTCTGTCTGGGTCGACACCCTCTGCCAGATTCATTCCCTAGACCCTGATGCCTAAGAACCTTCAGGATTCCACAGCCCAGGAGTTGCAGCAAAATTATTCTGGCTGACTCCACATCTCCCTTCCTCCGGCTCCATGCACCCCGGGCCCTCGTCGCCAGTCCTCACTTCCAGGGCGCCCCATGGCTCCTGCACGTGGTGCCGAGCCTGCTTCGGGGCTTCTGCTCACGGTCTCTCCACACCTGGACCACCTCCCACAGTCCCTCCACACCCTTCACACACACCGTGCAAGCGATTATTTTTGCTAGTGATTAAAAATAACCAACTTTTAAAGATTGAGTTTAGCTTAAAAACCCAGATTTCCATCATCTCCTAAAATAGTGGAAGACTTGGCTCCACTGGACTCTCCTCCCTGCGGGAAGACTGTTGGAAAGAGCTGATACGGGTGGTGTTTGGAAGAGGGCGTTCGCATCCGGCTCACATCGCCCCCACCTTCAAAACACGCGCACACGCACCAGCCCCATTCACCCTGCACATGACCCACCGAGCCTTTTACATGTTTCATTAATGAATCCAGGTGAAGCCCAGACCTAATTTAAGACCATTTGCTCCATAAAGCATATTTTAGTTGTGTTCTAATTGTTTCCCTGAGGAAGTATGAGATGTTAACTGTCAACTGAAATGTTCTAATTTAGTGGAGTTAGCCACAGTTTTGCTGGAATCCTGGGGGTTCATAATTGGCTTCCAACAACCCTCTCTGTCTCCAGCCGCATTCACACAGCCAGGCTTTCCCCCGGGAGTGAAGTGTTATCAGATGGCCTCTAACAACTTTTCCAACTCAACTCAACTCAACTCAGCTTGGTTCTGTGAGCATCTCACCCACTCACCCACTCACTCTCCCTGTCACATCTCAAGACAAGGCTGAGCACCGTCCGGTTGGCTGAAAATGGATGGGACAGACAAGCAATAGCTAGGGGCTATTTAACGAACCAAATGTGCTGGGGAAGATGTGGGGAATGGTGGAGATGGTGTTAGATCCAGCTCTGAGCTACAAGAGAGAGTCAAGCTAGCCAGGAACTTGGGACAGTGTGGACACACTGATGGCTCGGCTCAGCACAGGGCCCAGGGGTCCTGGCCGTGTATGATGCAAGGCAGTGAAGATGGCTCAGAGCTGTGGCAGGCGGGCAGGCAGGTAACAAAGAAGTAGGATAGCAGGGCTGCAGGCAGCTAGCCACCATTCAGGTGAGGCCATCTCATCCCTGGAGGCAAAAAGAGATTGGGAAGAGGAAAGCGCATCTTCATTGACTGACGGCACCAAGGAGGCAGGCCATCATGGCAGAACTCGAAGAGGGAAGAAAAGCCAGACTCTCATTTATTAAAGTGTAATAGGCACAGTCACTGTGAGAAAGCTATCACCATTCCCACTTTACAGATGAGAAGCCTAAGGCCCAGGGGCTTAAGCAGCAACTCAGTATTGGATTCAGGAGCTGAACCAAATCTATCTTCTGCCAACATTCCTTTCTGTAAGTTCTCTACATTGGATCTGAGAAAATCTGGTTGGACTGGGGGAACCTGGCTCTGAAACAGAAACTTAAGGAATAGTGGGCACATGATCTTTTAGTCATTCAATGTTCATTCAGCTCTTTCTCCCATTTTTAGCCCTTGTACTTCACGGCGAACTTTATCACCAACTCCAGAAGGGGGAACAGGACCCAGTCTAGTCAAATAGAAGATTTCATCCCCTTTGTCACACGATGATTTGTTCAAGGATGAGCAGGTGGCCTGAGCCAATCCAACCAAGATGAGTCGCAGGAATTTTGTAGGAGACACCAGGAGGGGAAAAAAAAGAGTTCTTTTTCCCCATGGGACCTGAACCCGGGAGATCTTTCCATCTTGTCACCATTTGATCAGAACTGATCAGAATTGATGAGAGAATGAGGTCAACACAGATCTGAGCTCTGAGATGGAGGAAGAAAGAGAAACTGAGAAACGGGTCATCATTGGAGCCCGAGTCAACTGCCATTGAAGCTAGAACGACTCTTCTATTCTTCAAATTCCCGAGCCCACAAACTCCTGGCTGCTGAGACCAGGTGGGTTTTCTGTCACTTACCATGACAGAGTCCTGCTCCAATTCTGGGCAAGAAGTAGAGATGAAAGTATGCCAGGTTCCCAATGAGCTGGTGGGATTTCTTAAATCCACCCTCCTTCTGGTCATAACTGTTCCCAGATGCTGGTGTGCAGCCAGGATGATGAGGGGAGACCGGGAGAGCTTGAAGAAAGAGGAGAGGTGTGGGGACTTGGGACCAGGCCGGACGGATTTCCCCTACTACGGCCTGACACTGACTGTAGGCCGCACACGGGGTCGGCACTAAGTGCACGCTGGGTGACGAACAGCCTCGGGTTAGAGAAGGGAGTGCTCACTCACTCATCAGGGCTTTTTCAGATGGCAAACAAGTGTCTGGCTAAAGGAGTCTGTGGGAATAATTAATTACTCCCCAAAAAAAGAAAAAAGGAAAACTAGGAAGCCTTTGACAAATTTCCATATCGGGACCTGTTCAAAACTCTGCATTGGGACTGGGGATGTGTGTGCATGTTGCCACGAATGGAAATTTGCTCAGAAACCAAGCACAGGGACGTACATAGGCCTTCAAGGAATAGGGCCATGGTGTCCCTCAAGCACTTGTCTTACTGGACATCTTTATAAAAGAGCGAGGATCGCTTAGAGTAGAAACCCCAACACGTGGATAACAGTGGATTCTTCCAGTGTGTGAGAAGCCAAAGGGACAGGAAAGAGTTTCTAAGATTCCCCAGCCACTCAGTAATCAATGACTGATCAATTAATCAAAATCCAAGCTGATCAATTGCAGGGTGGTGTTTGAATTTATTCCGCCCTCAGAACATTTCTAGACCAAAAAGAGAACTAGAACCTGCTGCCTTATTCCTTGGTGGGGTGTCTGGTAGAAGGCTGGACACACCCTCAGCACTCAGGCAGTGCGGGTTAGCAGGTATACCCGATTTCAGGGGACCAGTGTGCCTTCCACCTGGTGGCTAACTGGAGAACGATGCGGACAGAGAAAGAGTCCCGTCTCTGTCACGCTTAAGTGTCAGCGTTAGGGCTGGTTGGCAACGTCCCTCATGGGGAACGCAGTGGCGGCAGGCAGAGCAGAGAACTCTGTCTCAGTCCTTGCGAACTTGAACTGTGGCTACAGGAGCAAGGTGCTCAGCGGGCATGTGGTGGTGCAGCCTCCAATGGCTCCAGGAACTCCCAGAGCCAGAGAGGAAGGCAACAGCTCTTCTCTGGTGGGGAAGGTTCCCACTAGGGGTCTGGTGGAGAGCACAGGTCAAGTTCAAACTAGTGCACCTCCTTCCCAGGGCTCCTGGCTCCTCGTAATTCTGAGTGGCCATCCCACCTTCCTTTGAGGGGCAGGACTGGGTTTCTGTGAATTGGCCTTAAGGAGAAGTCCTAATGCTCACACTGACAACAATCAGGAAGATGATAACAACAACAACAAGAACTTCTCAGATTTCGCAAGGCCTGGGGTTACTCCCGCAGTCCCATCAGAACCCAGTGAGATCAGCATTCTCACCAGCTCACCAGCTCGGCCCTGGTGCTCACCTGCTCGCCTGCTTCACACAGTGCAGATGGAGCTGGACGCCTGGCCAGCGTCAGGTATGTTTGTGAATAAAGGAAGGAAGGAATGCATGAAGTGGTTAGTGAAGCCAGCTTTTCCGGCCTAAGTTTGTGCCTTGCCTACTCTTCCGGTATTGATACCTAAGGCTCCTCCGCTCCCTGTGCAGCTCATTGTTAGGGATAAACGACAGTGGTTTTGTGAACAGCTCTGCCTCCCTGGCCTGGTGGTTTTCTGTAGGAAAATGAGCTTCCACACCTTAGGCCAGGGAGGGAGGGAGGGAGGAGAGAGAGAGAGAGAGAGAGTGGGGAGAAACAGCCAGAGACTCCCGTAGTCACGGGCCTGCCACTGTCCCAGCTCCTAGTTTCAGGCTGTGCCACATTCTTCCCACTGGAGGTTCAGCGTTGCTCCTGTGGCTTCCCTGCTTGATCCCCACTTGATCCCATCCTTTGGGTCACACACTTCCCTCCTCCCTCGGGAAGGGCTGACCCACAGCCTCTGACCTCAGCCCACCAGGTCAGAGCCGGAGTCCTGCACCCGGCCCCCTGCCAGGTCTGCACCTGCCCAGGGAGTGGGGATGCTTGCCAGGACACCGGGGTCCAGCTGTGCAGTTTGGCTCTATGACCTCACTCACTCCCCATCCCTCTTTGGGCCTCAGTTTCCCCATCTGTACAGAAAGGGGCTGGTAAAATGCTCCTGGTGAATCCTTTCGAAGTCAAAATTCTGGAATCATCTGCTTGTGTGGAAGGAAGCAGAGGCCATGATGGAGGGGAAGCCGTGTCCCACCCCTAGCAGTCCTGACCCTGATGCAGGAAGTGAGAGGCGAGCAGACACGCAGTTCTTCGGCGCTGCTCGGAGGCCCAGATGTGACAGACAGGAGAGAAGCCTGTAATCATGAGGCAGGAGAGAGCACAATCCATTAAGACCTTTTAGTCAGAGCCGCCACGGAGCTGTCCACCTCCTGCTGCGCCCGCGATCCCGGTCACTCCCCTCTTCGCAGGCCCAGGAGCCCCCCATGCTGGCGCCTTCAGCTCACTCCTGTCACTGCCATGCCCGACGCAAATGCCTGCATGAAGCCATGCAATCTAAAAATATTAGCCTCACTGGGACCTGATTTCCTTTTCTTCTTTGACAAATGGAAAATCCCCAGGGGTCGTTCTGAGCTGATGGCCGGATAATGCTCAAACACGGGCCCTTGGGCGGCTCAGCCCTGCCCTGCGGATGGGAGACGGGGCTTCAGAAGGCCTGGTGACCTCTAGAAATCGCCCAGCCACAGCACACAGCTCGGAGAGCAGCTCCAACTCGAAGCGCAAGGGCGTTTTCCTGTGAGGATGGTGCTGCTCCCGCTTCATCCGTAAAGCCCCTCCCCACCAGCACCTCCTCTCTCAGGGAGGACGTCTCATCAAACCATATTCCTACTCTCTCCACACTTTCTGGGCAGGACTGTACTCTCCGTCCTCGGACCCCAGTGAGAGGTCGCCACCCGCCCCCCGACGTGCTCTACGATGAGATGAAGACTTCACTGGGTCCCCAGCGTCCACCCTCCTCACACGGACAGACGCGGTTCAGATCACTCTGTCCACGTGGCACAATCAAATGGACATAATACCAACTTCACAAGACAGTATAATGAGAGCTTCAACATAGTACAGCTAGTGCTAATTATACATACCGAGTACATCTTATAATACTGATAATGACACACATGTGAATGTGTCCTCTCTCGGTATTTACATAACAAAAAAAGCCAAGTGCAAGCTGATCTGTGTTACCAACAGGAGAAAGCAATAAATAAATGTGTCCGTGTTATGGCTCCTCTTGGGGGAAACAGAAGGACCCTTTGTGGTTTTTAGGAGGTGGGGTGAGGGGCAGGGGGCAGGAAGCTCCATCTGGGAGTAAGGGGAAGAGGTTGAGCTTCAATGGTGATCCCCTGAGATGGCCCGGGGGGCACCCTGGCCCCAGGGGTCCTCACCACGCGTTCATGGACACCGTGATGACCGACACTCCCTGCTCCTCAGCTCAGGCGCTCTTCTGAGCCTATGCCCTCTCATGGGGTCTTTGCCTCACAAACAATGACCTGGCGCTGACCCACCCACCTCCCAGACCTCACCTTTTTACTCACTCTGGTGAAGGGAGCCGTTCCTGCACGACCCTCTCCTGACCACCAGCTCTCAAAGCCTCACCTGGCCATTGGCCTCAGTTCTGATGACTCAGCTGCCCAGCTGCCTGGCCCCTTGACAGAAATGGACCAAGATTCATGGGAGAGAGGCATTGCACTGATAGGTAAACTGAGTCTGTTGAGGAGGGCTGAGAGCAGAAGCTAATTTGAATGGATAAGAGTTACTTCCTTCTGAAAAATTAAAGCAATGCATATTCTCTCTCTCTCTCCCCCCGCCCACCCCTCTCTCAGGTCAGGATACATCAGGATGTAAATCTAACCTGTGTTTATGCTCTGAGGGCATCTTTTTCAAATGCCCAGTGAGCCTCAGCCAGGGCTAAACAAGCCACTTCATAGAGAACTCTTGGCCCAAACTGCAAAGCCTCACTGTCTGCATGAATCAAACCAATCAGAAGATTAGCACGTCACTTCTTCCTGGTCAATGTATATTCAACTGCTGTGAATGACAATGTGTTAGGATGGTATCCATCCCCAGAACACAGAGAGGAGGGGAGGGGAGGGAAGGGGAGGGGAGGGGAGGGGAGGGGAGGGGAGGGGAGGACAGGAGAGGAGAGGCGTAGAACCTCCTGTGCACCCTCACACAGCAGAGGGGGAGATACTTAGCACAGGGACAGGGACCAGCTTTGAGGACTTAAAGCAGGATGTTTGGGGGTTCTTATATGGGAAACTTTCCTTCAAACCCACAAGCTCTGGTGTGTGTCTTCAGCCTTAGTGCTTTCGGTGGGTAACACCTAGAACGAGGCTGTTCCCCTGACCCAAAGCAGTTACACTTGCGGCCTCCCTGCCAGCCCTGTACCCACCAAGTACTGTGTTCCCCATAGGGAGTGCCTGCCTCCCCTGCATCCTCCTCCTCACTGACCAAATGCCTGTTGTGAGCCAGGCAAAGTACAGTGCTTTGCAAATACCACCCCTTCACCCTTGCCACTGAGCAGAGAGCCAAAGCCACACCTACTCAAGGCCAGAACTGAGGTTTGGGGCTATGCCAGTCCAACTTCAAGGCCTGTGTCTTCCTCTGGGACCTCAGCTGTCTGCCTCCTGCTGGGAGCCCTGCCCCTCTGGTTAATGATTTCCATTAAAGAGCAATTTGGATGATCCAGAAAGATCAACGCATCCCATTTAAGAAAGAATAATGGGGGGTGTGGCAGGGATAAGCAACTCTGAGTCAGCCTCATAGGAACAAACAGAACAATCAGATCTAACCTTTGTCAGGTCTCAGAGAATCTCTAGTCCAGGGGTTGGAAATGCACGTGACTTCGAGGGAACAGCGATGAGATATCAGGGAGTCGCCATATCTGCTGAACAAGACGGCAAACACTTTTCTGTGGTCAACAGTAGGGCCTTCACACATTATTTCCTTCTTTGGTCTGGGCACATGGTAGGATCACATGTCTCCACCTCCTCTTAAACTCGAGCCTGGATGTGTGACTTGTTTAGACCAACGACATGTGGGATGAAGTGATGTGTGTCATGTGCAGATCCAGAGGCATTTCCTCCCATTGCCTGTGGTAGCAGAAGTCTGTGTTTCACGGAAGCCTGCATCAGCCTCCATCCCTGAACCCGCCGCTGGGCAGTGCCCCTGATGACGCATGACAGACGTGTTTTCTGGATGAGGAATAGACATTTTAAACCATTGAGACTGTGTTGTGATTGTTACTGCAACATAGTCTGGTCTAACCATAGTACACGTGCCTGAGCATCCACAGTAACAATAACACGTAAGAAAATAAAGAGACAGATAGATGACTATATTGCTAAAAAAAGCAACTATAGATGACTATAGTTGCTTATCCCTGCCACAGCCCCCATTATCCTTTCTTAAATGTGATGTGTTGATTGTTCTGGATCATCCACAATTGCTCTTTAATGGGAATCATTAATGAGAGGGGCAGGGCTCCCAGCAGGGAGGCAGCTGGCTGAGCTCCCAGAGGAAGGATGTTACATTCTGATTTTTGAGTATCCAGGCAAATAAATTAAATTCAGAGAGATAAATGCTTGACCAGGATCATGCAGAGACACACATGGTAGTCCCAAACCTAGGATAAAGAACTCCTTGCCCCAGGCTGCTTAGAACCACACTCCTAAAGCTCCAATGTTCGTCTTCCTGAGAGAGAAGGCCATGCTATCTGCTTCTTTCCTAAAAGCCCATTGTTTAAGTTCTCTGGAGCCAGATATGTTTATTTTTCTCTATTATATTTCTACTAGAGGCCTGGTGCACATTTTTGTGCCTTGATGGGGTCCCTCAGCCTGGCCTGCACCTACTTGCAATCTGGGACCCCTCAGGGGATGTCAGACTGCCGGGTTTCGGCTTGATCCCCATGATGGGGCCGAAACTGGCAGTCCGACATCCCCCGAGGAATGTAATAGTGTGTGAAGCAGCAAGCAGCCAGGGAGGAGCCTGAGCCACATCACTCCCACTCATCCTGGCCCCTCTGTGCCTGCTGCTGCTCAGAAGCACTGCCGTGGAGGCAGGAGAGGCTCCCGCCACTGCAGCTGTGCTCACCAGCTCTGAGCCCTGTGTCTGGTGCCCGTCGGTCAGCTGAGCGGTGCTCCTGCTGTGGGAGCACACTGACCACCAGGGGGCAGCTCCTGCATTGAACGTCTGCCCCCTGGTGGTCAGTGCGCATCATAGCGACCAGTTGACCGGTCATTCGGTTGCTTAGGCTTTTATATATATAGATATATAGGTGACTTTGGAGGTTCATGTTGGGTAATAAGAGCAACAAGTCCTAACATTAATTAGTCATTCTAAGTGCCCTGATAAGCATTTAAAATGATTTATCTCAATCTGTGTACATGACAGACCTCAAAGTTCCACCTGCTCTCACAGACCATTATACAACTGACAATGTGGCTGTCAATTTATGTGGGAAAGTGGTTTTTTGAGGGGTGTGTCTTATGTTGCCAGAATGTACATGTAGATGCGAAACTGTAAGGGTGTTGCCTAGAGCAGCAGTCACCAACCTTTTGGACCTCATAGACCCCCAGTGGTCTGCAGACCACTGGTTGGTGACCACTGGCCTAGAGAACATCTTTCACAGATTGGAGCCAAAGTTCAGAGAGGGAAGGGGGCTTGCCTAAGGCAGCACAGCAAACCAGCAGCCCAGGCCTGGACAGGTGTCCAGTCTGTTCCACTTTTTCCAATGAATGTCATGGAATTATATGAAGGCAGCTAACAACATATGTTATGTAAGATGGAAGGCATTAAAGAAGCTAAACACAGTATTTTTTAATTGATCAGAAGTCCTCATCTCAAACCAGACACTGTCACCAGAAACTGTCCCTAGAGGTAAAGGCCCCACATGGGGCAGAGTGGGCAAAGTGCAGCAGCCTAGCAGTGGGAGGGGTCTGAGCCACCTGCTCCGGGTGACCGTGGTCATGGAGGGATACAGTGCCCACATCGCCAGGCCTTTTGAGTTTTTCAGAATATGCCAGGATTCTGGATCTTACATTTTTAAAATAAAATATGCAGTCCCCTGACTTAAAAATCACACACTGTGTGAGACTTATAAATAAGACGTTTTAATGTCTGGAAAGCAGGGGCTGGTGGGCCTGTGCAGGAAGAGGAGAGGGCTGGAAGGGGAGGGCAGGGTGTCAGTGCTAGGTCCTGCCTACTGACAGCTCCCTGCCCCCAGGCCGGTCTCTCCTTGGCCCATGAGGCTAGAAGTGAATGCCCCCAGCTGTCTCCTCTCTGAATTCATCTCCTCCCATCTGTCTCCCCACAGCTCACCAGGCCCAGCCACGTGGACCTTCCGGCTGCTTCTCAAACACACCATCACAAACTCACAGCACTGGGATGGCCTCAATATTTGGGTTTCCCCCAAATTCCCATGTTGAGCCCCTAACCCCTCATGTGGTGGTGCCTGAGGGTGGCGTCTTTGAGAGGTAACAAGGGTCAGGGCGGTGCTGGGGATGGGATCCGAGTGGGATCCCATAGGGGTGGGATCCGGGCCCTCACGGAGGAGGGAGGGACTGCAGAGCTGCTTTACTCTGTGAGAAGGCGGCCGTGGGTAGGCCACAGGATGGGCCCTCGCCAGGCATGACACTGCCTGCACCTCGTTCCTGGGCTTCCAGCTGCAGCCGGTGAGAAATGCATGCTGCTGCCAGAGCCGCCTGTCTGCAGTGCTGTGATACCAGCCCACGCTGGCTGACACGGTGCCTTGGCAGCCACTGCTTCCTCCACTGCACCTCTCTCCCTGCAGACCCACAGAGCCGTCCCGTTACCCCGCTCAGATCCCAGCCTGCACCTCTCACCCTTCAGAACCACAGAGCCAGCCCATTACCCCACTCAGATCCCAGCCTGCACCTCTCACCCTGCAGACCCACAGATCCACTGCCTCCTTTGCGGGTAGGTCTTCCGCCCTGTTACCCTCCCTGAACATGTTTTACCTGCCTGCTTACTTGCTGTTATTTTTGTTTATTTCTCCCGTCTCCCCCAAGTATGATGTCAGGCTTGGAGCAGAGACCTTTTTCCATTCTGTCTGCAGTGCTTAGACCAGCAGGGATACGGGTCCGTCTATATTTGTAGAAAAGAGGAAGAGAAGATGCAAAGATAGAAGAATAAAAAGAAAATATGGGGGAGGGGTGCAGGGAGGGGTTTGGTGGGCACCCCACGGCTGCACAGAATCCGGAGTGAGCAGCTATTTGGTCAGACAGACCTGAGTTCTCCCCATGCCCATCCTACTCCCATCTGGGTGACGCCGAACTTATGACTCCCATATCTTTCAGCCCCGGCGCCCTCCTGGGTAAATACACACAAGAATGCTGACCTCTCAGGCTTGTTCTGAAGACTAGAGGAGACACCTATGGGAGATGTGATCGGCTCCCCCTCCCCCCCCCCCCCCCCGGGCAGGGGGTTGTGGAATAGTGCTCCCCACCCCCGTCAGGGCCGTGGGAAGAGGGCTGTGAGCTCCCTGTGCAGAGAGCTCAGGAAATCGCAGCAGCTCTGCGGCTGTCCATCTTGGGTAATTAAAGGCACAGTAGGCAGGTGTCATTGACTGGTTAACCTAACGTTTCTCCCCACCCTCCCCCCATAGCCCCTGGAAGAGAGACTGCCACTGGGTTCTGATGAAGCGGGTCTGACTTCAGATAGTTTCCTTCTAGTTTTTCTGCCTGGGGCTCTGCACATGTGTCGGGTTTGTTATTATCATTTTTAATATGTTTATGGATTTCAGAGAGGAAGAAGGAGAGAGAGATAGAAGCATCCATGATGTGAGAGAATCACTGATTGGCTGCCTCCTGCATGCCCCCCACTGGGGATTGACCCCACACCCCGGACATGTGCCCTGACCGGGGACTGAACCGTGACCTCCTGGTTCACAGGTCCACGCTCAACCACTGAGCCACGCCGGCCAGCCAGGGTTTGTTACTAAAACGCAGAGGCGCATTGCATTAACCCAGCACACCTCCCAGACGCGCCGAGATGCGGTCTCCCACGGGGACCCGGACCTCCACACGCTCCAGCTGCAGTTTTTACATTTCCAGTGAAACTGCCCACGTCACGCAATGAGGTCTCCTGAGTAGCCGTGTCTTCTGCAAGCTCCATGCGCTGAGAAGGCAGGGAGTCTCTGAATGGCATTCTGAACATGGAACGTGAGTCTCCCACTGATAACTGACCACGGGCCTCCCACGTGTGCACTGCCCCAGGCCTCAGCACATGCATCACCATGGCTGACACGAGGGGTGTCTCGGTGCGGGCGCTCAGAGTTCCAGTCCCTTGGCCACGGGCAGTGAGAGGTGCGGCTGGGAGTCCCGAATGAGTCCCGGGCAAACCTCTGGCCTCTCAGCCGGGACCCATGGGTCGTCATCCCGGCAGTAGTTGCAGCACCTCGCACGGGGCTGGAGTGTGGGAAATACTCCGTAACTCTCTGTGGATAACCACTTGTTTCCAGAGAAACAGCCGACTTCATACCATTAGGTGCTTCAGAGTGTGCGAATGCATTCATTTCTGCTTATACATTTGAGAGGGAGCAAAGGAAAACCACTTGTTCATGTCGGGGGATGGGATGATTACAGGCGTGAGAGCACACATGTGTGTACACACACACAGAAGCACAGATACACACACTCACACACACACAGATACACACAAACACTCAGACACATACACACAGAAATACATATACATGCATATGCATGCAGATACACAAAAACACTCACACACACACTTACAGATACACACAGATACACACAAGCACTCTCATATATACACAGAGAAACACAAATACACTCAGATACACACACACAGATACACACATACACACAAACACACACAGAGACACATACACACAGATACACACAGATACACAAACACACACATACACACAAACACAGATACACACAAATACACAATACACACATACAGATATATACACAAATGCACACATACACATAAACATACACAGATATACATACACACACAGATGTGCACATACAAACATATACATACACAGAGATACACAAATATTCACACAAACACATGCATGCAGATGTAAACACAAACACACAGACACACAAACACAAGTATATATACACATACACATGCCCACCCACCCATCCACAGGCACACATGACCACACACACACACACACACACACACACACACACTCTCTCACACCTCCATCATTCTCCAGGCGTTTTCCTAATAGGTGTCACCAATGTCTCACCTCCCTCCCTGGCCTAAGCCCGTGCCAGTGTTTCCCAGAGTTCTGGCATTTGCAACCCCCTTCATCATTTTTGCCATGGCTTATAAGAATTATTCTATTAACGTTCCAATATTTTCTTTAAATTAATCCACTTTAAAAATGTGGCTACCTTTAGGTACTAAAGGAAAGCTTTATATTATCATTGCAAGTGGGAGCCCAGAATTACCTGTCAAAAATGAAATGCAGGCATAAAAATTAACTAAGATGAGAACAACAGAGTATTATCAAATCCTAGCTGGATGCCATTATCCTCCAACGCTATTAGCAAATGCCAGGGAGGTGTGAACGACACACCAGCGCCAGCTGACATATTCTCCTTGAAAAATGTGAAGAAAAATGAAAAGGGAATGACTTGCTGAGGTGTTCAGTGTGATTTAATGTTGTACCCCAGTAACACTTAAAAACCTGTGACACACAAGCACACAAAACACACATACACACAGATGTGTGCACATGTGTTCCACACAGGAAAGCTGATCTACAGGGAGGATGAAGCCCCCAGTGGCATCCCACATGTTGGGCCATCTGACCTGGTCTTTGTCTGCAGCCTTTTCCATTTGGCCACCCGGACACACCTTTGGTTCCAGCCTCTTATGGGCTGAACCAGGCATCCTCAAACTACGGGCCCGCGGGCCACATGCGGCCCGCCGAGGACATTTATCCAGCCCGCCGGGTGCTGCTGCCTGTCCTGCTTAGCAGCCGACTCATCCCGGGCCCGCAGTGCGCATAGGAATTTGTTCATAGTTTTTTTTTTAAACTATAGTCTGGCCTTCCAACGGTCTGAGGGACAGTGAACTGGCCCCCTGTTTAAAAAGTTTGAGGACCCCTGGCCCACCAGATTCCTATGTTGAAATCCTAACCCCAGTACCTCAGAAGTGACTCTATTTGCAGACAGAGCCATTAAAGAGGTGATTAAATTTAAATGAAGTCATTAAGGTGGGCCAATCCAATCTGACTGGTGTTATAAGAAGAGGGATTAAGACACAGGCACAGAGGGAGACCCTGTGAAGACACAAGGAGGAGATGGCCACCCACAGGCCCAGGGGAGGGGCCTGGGAAGACCCCACTGCTGTCCACACCTGGCCTCAGACTCCACCTCCAGGCCTTGAGAAAGCACACTTCTTTGTTTAACCCCCCTGTGTCACTGTCACCTCAGCCCCTGCAGACTAACACCTTCAAACCAGAGCTGCGCCACTTCCCACATGTACACATTCTCCCAACGCCCAGCCCTCTGTGCCGCTGGGGGCACCTGGTTGAGTGAGAAGCCATGCCCCTCTTCCAGCACCACCTCCAGCTTCCTTCTTCATGAGGTATTTTCCCATCATCCACACAAATACACTTTTAGCTTTTGCCCAAACCATTCTTCCTTCACTCTGCCAGCCATCTCTCACAGAACCCACTTTCCACCTTCCCCTCCTTGCCATGTGCTGCTGAGTGCACGGTGCAGGACTTTCTCATGTACTAGGAGCCCAGTGAACGTGAATCAATGAGATTGGATTAAGTAAAACGATACAGAAGACTGGAGAGTGGGGGAGTAATAGCTGGGGACACAGGGCTCTGAGACCAGGTGGGGCGTGGGTGCTGCGCCTGCCATTGCGAGTGGTGCGGCCCTCAGTGACGTGTGAGGCACCCTGAGCTTGCATTTTCTCTCCGGCAAAGCAGGTTAATAACAGCACCCAGCGAGGTTGTTTTAAGATAAAGGGACTTCGAGCACAAGAGACCAGCTGGCAAATGACCTGACTCACTCTCCACTAACTTCCCACTAAAATATTCATGAAAATGGATACAGCCATAAATGCCAAGTTCCTGAAGCCCTGGGCACAAGAAATATTGAGGACAATCTTTGGGGCCCTGGAGCAATTTCCAGGAATCAGAGGGAAGGTTCTCTGATGCAGAAAATAAGGCCAGCCCGTCCACTAACTGCTCAGCCACAGGCCTGGAGCCCGTGCCAGCAGAGAGGGCACTCACCACTGGGTGGGGCTCCCAGGGGTCTGAGGCTTCATCTCTCCACTGCTCCGCTCCCACCAGCGCACCCCGGTCTGCAGGTCTGCACACTCAGGGCACAGCCGCCATGTCACGTAGGCGGGAAAGAAAAGGAAGAGGACAGAGATGGAAACCAAGGTGGCTGAAGTTGTCCACACCCTTTTTTCTTTTTTGGCAAGACAGGAACAGAAAGGAAGGAGCAGCTCCGAGCGCAGACCGCAGTGCTGGCCTGTGGGGTGTTGGGTAAATTACACTAAGTTTTATCACCTGTCAAATGGGGAGCCTCCACCTGCTAGGTTAGTGTGCAGATTCAATGAAGGGCTTTAGAATAAAGCTGAGTACCCCAGTAAGCCCTGTGTAACGTTTGTTAAATAACCTACAGCATATGTGTACATATATGTGCGTGTGCGTGCACACACACACACACACACACATGTAAAGCAGAGATAGGACATACTCCTGCTTAAAGAACCACACTGGCTAAACGTTTTCCGAGAGGCCAGAGACGTGGTTCAGCGTGGACATCGCTATAGATCTGACAGCCACCAGCAGTGCATGCGGAACCCAGGGAGACATGCCGGAGGCAAGCAGCAGGCTGCCCAGCTCACCTGTGCCCACGCGAGGAGCTGTGTGCAGGTGCGGCTCCCACCCCCCCGCAGAGACCTGCACTCAGGATGCACCGAAGGGCAGGCCCGGGAAAAGGTGCCCCATGGGCAACAAAAGTGACTTTTTGAAGGCAAAATGCTGTAAAGTCTCCATAAAGTTTCAAAAATATACGCTCCATGAAATAAGAAATAAAGCTGAAATGAGAAAACAAACTGAAATGAGAAGGGGTGCCTGAGGTAAGCTAAATTGTATGAAAACAAAAAGAAGTAAAACATGCATCCGGTGCAATGGAGGAGACGGCCGTCTCCAGCACAGACATACAGCCATTAGTGTAGGAGGAGACCTGGGATGTGATCCCAGTGCAGGGAGATAGCAAAAAAGGACAAACCTGTCGAGGGAGAGAAAGTTCACAAATGACAGTCGTTCCTAAAGAAAAGGCCAGAACAGGAAAATCCGCACTTGGAGCCTGGGGAGAAGCAAAGAGAGGAAGGTGGGCAGGACGCCTGCATGGGCCAGGGCTCAGCAGGGGGGTGGGTTGAGGGGGGAGGCCGGGATCAGGCAGGGCCACCCACAAGGACCGCCAGCCCCAGTGTGTCCCACTCTCCTCCTCCCAGGCCCTGAGTCCCAGTGCCGGCTCCACCACACCTGTGCTTCCCAGACTGAATCTGAGGGCCACTGTCTGCAATGTGTCTGGCTCTTCCCGGTTAAACACGCCTCCGTTCAGAGAAGTTTGGGCAGCAGTATGTTAAACTCAAAATGAATTCTTCGCTGCAGAACTGCAATGCTAAGATGCACTCTGAATTTTAAAGAGAGAGATATATTAGGCTGCGTTTTCAGATTCAGAAAGGGTGGAGGTCATTTTTCCTGATACTTTTGACCACGATGCCAACCCCCGTCTTTTTCATCCCTTGTAACAGCTACTGACATCTCAGACTAGGCCGAGAAATGCCCAGGTGGCCTCAGCCCGCAGATGCCAGGACCACATGTGGCAGGCTCTCGGCATGCCCGCGGCACCACCCCCCCGCAGAGCAGCCTGATACACAGATCAACACTCACAGAGGCTGTCGGTGTCTCTGCAAAATCCTGGGTGGGAGACCACAGCCAGCCTCACAGGAGAGCACCCATCCTCACCCAGACCCAAAGCGCCTCAGTTCACTCTTTTTGCCCCTCTAGTGCCAGTGGCCACAGCGCACGGAAAGGCCTAGCCCCTGCTTCCACCGGGTGTGGCTTCAGTGGGACATGGATGATTTGTCCCCATGGTACCCCCGATGTCACATCTACCTGGGATCTTGCTCCAAACCAGCAGCCTCTGCTACCACTGGACTCGGAACATCATCCCAACCTGGAAATTCCCTGTGCCAGCCCTCCACCCCGCAATGGGCAGAGTCCTGGAATGCTGAAATGTGGCTGAATCCCCACTTTCCCATGCCCAGTCCAGATCCTCCCTTTTGTACCTGGCTCAGGTCAAGGTCGAGGTACTGACAGCCTCCCACCAGAACTCATTTGTGGATTTCCATCTGCCCACTCCCACCCCCCACCCCCTCCTGCCCCGTGGAATGGCTTGGCCGCTCACAGAACTCCTAGGAGTCACTGTAACACTTAGCATAGCTGGAATGGAACATCTGGTGAGGGAGAAACTGAGGTGCAATCCCAGGTGTAGGAGGCACTGCCGGATTTCCCCATCCAGATACCCTGCTGCACCTAGGATCCCACGGTCTGCACTGCACCTGGACTCCCAAGGTAGGAAGGAGCAGAGCTCCTAGAGCCAGGCCCCCTGGGTGGGAATATCCATAAGGCCACTTATTAGCTGTGTGATTTGGGGCAACTTATTGCATCTCTCTGTGCCTCATTTTCTTAACCCATAGATTGGGGCTAATAACGGATAGTGGAGGAACCAAGCTGACAGTGAAATCGGCTAAGAGGCTCTTGCATTAATCCAGACAAAAGATAACAAGGACCTGGCCTGAGGCCGTGACCGGGAGGATGAAGATAAGTAGGCAGAATTGGGAAGTTATTTAGGACATCAAATGGCACAATTTGGTGACCAACTGACCAGGGCGCCAGGGGAAGGGGAAGATGAGAGAGAAGCCATTCAAGTGTAGCTCCAAATTTTTTCCTAGGGTAGCTGAGCCAACGAGGATGCTGCTAACCATGGCAGGTCAGAGAGATGCTCACCTTGCTGTGAGTGTGGCAGCGAGGGGACCATTACAGGAGTCTCTCGTACTTTCGTTGTCATCACCACGCTGGTGACAACCCTCAGATGAGGAAACTGTCTCTGCTGCTTGGCCTCTGCTACCTCACTCAATCCTCACAGGAGCCCCATGAGGTCAATGTTCTGTTATCTCCATCATAGAAAACAGTCCCTGAGCCTCAGAGAGGTGAAGTAACTTGCCCAAAATCACACAGCTCCTCGGCTGGGGTTTAAACCCAAGAGGATGGACCTCTTGAGCTCTGGCCTCCAGTTCTGTGCACTGCCCCCAGATGCACTCTGCAGAGGGGCATCCAGGCATCATCAGCTGGCAGTCTTCCTGCATAACGTGGCTCAGATGCGGGAGGCGCTAGGCTCTGCCCGGCTGGGGGAGCGGTGTTTTAGCAGAGCGTGCATTTATCACGGCTGCTTTACAAACCTGTGTGTGCGTTCTGCCTGCATGCGAGGTTTCTGTGTCTAATTACAGTGCTGAAAGCTATTACATGCACAGATAGATGTGTACATAGAGATTAGGGACATGGCAATAGCATTTGAACATAAAAGTGCATGTGCTTTAGAAGAAGAATAGTATATTTTTAACTCGTGGGCACTATTTGCTTAGCTGATAGCTAAGTGAAATTGGGGGTGTTAGAAAGCTGTGAATAATGTTCAATATTAACATCATAGGTTACCTGGGAAAAAGGGGTTTTACAGTATAAAATGATACTGCCAAAACCAGCAAAAGGCTTAAAAGTCCAAAGCACTCTAAATATTGATTTGACTCAATTGTGCAATTTAGAACATTCCTATTTCCCCAAGAGGAGTTATTCTTAAGGAAAATTGTGAAAATGGAATGTATAAAAGTAAGAGAAGGGAAAGTAATATGGCAGATCTATACTGAGCAGACTTCCCTTTAATCTTTTGGGAGATTTATTATCACTCCCCCCAAAATGGAGCTGCAAATGATGGTCATCCTGGTGAAACCATCCCAGCTGGGCCAGGCTAAGGCTCTCAGGAGGGGCAGCCATGCATGGGATGGCACCCTGCAGTGGGAGCCGGGCCGCCCCACACCATCCGTGACCACAAGGGCTGAGCCTGTCCAGCAAACACAGCAGAGAAGGATGGATGCTAAAGAGGCTGGGAAACAAGTGGCAGCATTCACCTGCCACATGGCGTTAAAGCCATGACGGGAGGATGGGGGCTTCATCTTCTAAGTTCTGAACTATACACACACACAAAAACACAGGCACACGCACACACACATGCACAGACACATACACACAGGCACACATGCACACTTGAGCACACATGCACAGACACACACATGCATGCAGGCATGCACACATGGGCACACACACAGGTACAGGCACACACACACGTATAAATGCCAGCATCACTTTTATTATGTAGGTGGTTAAATAGTCACTTTCTCCCTCAGTGTTTTAACATACACTGAGTGGCCAGATTATTATGATCTCTGAACGCATAATAATCTGGCCACTCAGTGTATATCCTATATAATAAAAGGCTAATATGCAAACTGTCCTCTCGACCAGGAGTTCGACCAGCAGGCAGGCCAGCCAACCACCCACGTCCCCTCCCCCTAGCCAGGCTGGCCGGACCCCACCCATGCACAAATTCATGCACCGGGCCTCTAATACACACACACACACACACACACACACACACACACACACACACACACACACTGAGTGGCCAGATTATTATGCGTTCAGAGATCATAATAATCTGGCCACTCAGTGTATACGAGGACTTTGGCTGTTTACTAACTGGACAGCGATGGGGCTTCCTTTTCTGCCCCCATGCAGACTTGGGGGTCGGATGGCGGGGCACCGAGGCTCCAGAACCTCGCAGGCAGGCTGCTGGAACATAAGGCAGGCAGGGACACACAGAATGCCTATCCCTGATCTCAGAGAAGCTGGGATAAATGCCAGTTCTACTTCTCCAGCCAAGCCCTCACTGCTTGCCAGGAACATTGTGCGTCAGTAGACTAGGGATGCTGCTGTATGGACCCCGACATCCACCTATATCAGCCTCCTCTGAGGATGCTGGTGGAATGCGGATTCCCGGGCCCGGGCCCCAACCCACGAAAGCAAAACCTCTTTGTGGGGGTGGGGGTCAAGGGTTCTTATGCCACTATACTTGAGAGTTACCATGGTAATGAATGTGACCAGCTGCCATGGTTTCACAGGGACAGTCCTGAACTCCAGGCGGTTATAAATATTATGATATAGGCCAGAGGTCAGCAAACGACAGCCCATCCGCTGAATTTGGCTGCCACTTGCTTTTGTAAATAAAGTTTTATTGGAACACAGCCACGTTCATTCATTTTTGTCTCCAGTTGCTTTGAACTACGATGGCAAAGTTGAGTGGTTGCTACAGAGACCGTATTGCCTGGGAGGTCTACAATATTTACTATTGGACCTTCACAGGGAAGGCTGGCTCACTTCCAAGGCTGACCAGTGGCTTTCAACCACTTCTGTCCACCAGAATCATCTAGGGATTGTTTTGTTTCCTCTCACTTTCCCAGACCTTTCTCAGAGATTCCAAGTCAGCAGCCTGGGGTGGACTGAAACAAAGGTCTCCTTTAAAAGGTGGCGCTAATGCACAGCCAGGGTAAGGATGCTGCTCGCTTGTGGCTCGGAACCAGGCTGAGAAGAACTTGCCTCATACTTGCACCTCCCCACAGCTGAGCGTCCCCGGCAGCAACACCAGTCTCGGCTGTCTTATCTGTAAAACCAGGGTGTCGATGTGCATGGATTAAATGCTTCAATCAAAAGACACAGGGTAGCTGAATGGGTAGGAAAATAAGACCTATACGTACGCTGTCTGCAAGAGGCCCACCTCAGATCAGAAGACACACACACAGTCTAAAAGGAAAGAAGTGAAAAGGATATTTCATGCAAATGTGAAGGCCTGAAAAAGCTGGGTAGCAACACTTACACCAGACAAAACAAACTGCAAAACAAAGTCTATAACAGGAGATAAAGAGGGACCCAGCAATGCACCTCTGGGTGTTTATCTGAAGAAACCCAAAGGACTAATTTGAAAAGACATGTGCAGCCCTGTGTTCACTGTAGCATTATTTACAACAGCCAAGATATGGAAGCAGCCTAAGGGACCATCAGTGGCTGAGTGGAGGAAGAAGTGGTGCACATGTACGATGGAATATTATGCAGCCATTTTTAAAAAGGCAACAACATGATGGGCCTAGAGGGCATTGTGCTGAGTGAGAGAGACAGAGAAAGACAAATGCCGTATGGTTTCACTTACATGTGGAATCTACAAAACAGAATGAGCAAACCAACAAAACAGAAACAGACTCATAGAGACAGAGAACTGATGATTGCCAGAGGGGAGTGGAATTAGGGGCTCAGTAAGAACAGTGGAGGGATTAAGAAGTACAAATTGGTAATTATGAAATAGTCACGGGGATGTAAAGTACAACATAGGGAATATAGCCAATAATACTGTAATAATGGTGTAAGGTGCCGGTGGGTACTGGACTTACCAGGGGGATCACTTTGTAAGTTATATAACGGTCTAAACACTATTATGTACGCCTGAAACTAATATAATATTGTATGTCAACTGTAATTAAAAACAAAAAAAAATAAAGTAATTGTTGAGAAAGGACTGTCGCTTCGTTGGGCAAGTTATGATGAAGATTAGAGACAATGTTTGTTTCCCTCCCAAGACAGGCCTCAGCAGAAAGTCCAAACAAATAGTGTTTGCAGGAGGATGGCGATAACCGTGAGACCTGGGACGGAGGCCGCTGCCCGCGGCTTCCACAGTGCACTGAGGGCACCTGCGTGAAGCCCGCCGTGTGCTCTGGAGGGAAACCAAGATAAACACCAGCGACGACCACCCGAAGGAGCTCATGGCCAAGTACGACACACAGCACGTTAACAATGACAGCAGCAGGGAAGAAAGAACGTGGACAGACAAATCCAAAAATGTTTAACTTCAGTGATAATCAGGGAAATGAGAAATAAAACTTGTTGTAAATAATGCCCAGTAAACATGTAATAGTAACATTGAAAGCAATCTGCTTTCCCAGAAGTGGTAAAATCTGTAACCTCTCACATCATCCTCCTCCCTCGGTGTCCGGTCTGTAGAGAGGTGCAGGCACTGAGAGACCTGGGCGAACGCTCATTGGGATTGCGGCAGCGGCGGAAACCACCACCTAAGTACCCCCAATTTGAGGAACGGAAGGGCTAACTAAAGCGGCATCCCTCTGTTCCTGGCGCATTACTGCTGAAGCTCTATTTTTAAAATATATTTTATTGATTTTTTACAGAGAGGAAGGGAGAGGGATAGAGAGTTAGAAACATCAATGAGAGAGAAACATTGATCAGCTGCCTCCTGCACACCTCCCACTGGGGATGTGCCCGCAACCAAGGTACATGCCCTTGACCAGAAGCGAACCTGGGACCTTTCAGTACGCAGGCCGATGCTCTATCCACTGAGCCAAACCAGTTAGGGCTGAAGCTCTATTTTTAAATGATGAACCCATGGCAGGTATAAAACGGACAGGAGTCCCAAGTATTTTGGGCGATGTTGCGGAGCAGAGCAGTGTGAAAACCATGCATCAAAAAGCACACATACTCAACCGGAAACCCTATGTTTTTATCCCCACAAGTGGAGGCAAATTCCTAGACCTCATTACTTCCGAGAAGCAAAGGTAGACTTAGAGTGGGTTAGGGAGACCTTTCACTCACTACCTATATTGTTTGAATATTTAATGATATGAATATATTCATGTACTAATTATAGACATTTCTAAAGGGAAAAGGACAATAGTTTAATACGGTAAGCATTATTACAGACCTGTTGTATAGCATGATGGTGGTAGCAAGGAGAATTCTGCTGGGTGGACAGAGAGGAGCCGCCACATGGGTTAGGGCAGAGCCGAGCTGAGCTGTGGCAGAGGAGCCACTGGGGAGGGGCCACGTGCAAGGCGCAAGGCCCAAGGCACAGGGGCAGGCACAGGGGCAGGAATGCTGTCACACATTCTTCCATTCTTTACTCAACAAACATCTGCAGAGCATCTCCTCTGAGCTCCAGAATGTTCCGGGTGCTGGCAACACCGGAGGGACAGATAGACGAAGGCCCCGCCCCTCCTGATGCTCCCATTTAGTTTATCCTGACAGACAATACAGGAACAAGTGAGCAATGCTCCCTGTGATGGCGGTGGCAATTGGGGTCATGCAGGGACAGATGGTATGCTGTGGTGGGAGTGGGCTCCCCGACCTAGTCAGGGTCACCTGAGCAGGCTGCACGCACTAGGAGCTGTCATCAGCAGAGCTGAAGGTGCAGAGAGAACCAGCCTCGGGGGCCATCGGGGACAAACATTCCAGGCACCAGAGCAGCAGGTGCAGGGGACCTAGTCAGGGCTGAGCTGGACGTGTCCCAGGACAACAGGACAACACGGCTGGAGTGGGCAGTGCGTCGGTGAGTGGTGGGGGGCAGGGCCTGGTACCTAAAGGCTTGTGAAGGCGGAAAGAGCCGGGGTCCCCGAGGCCTCTAGAGGAGAAGTGGCTTCACCTGCCAATGTTTCCAGAGGCCTGTCTGGCTGCCTGGCTGAGACGGCTCTGGGGCGAGCGCGGCAGCAGGGAGTACTGAGGGCCCTAGATACGGGTGTGGGGCCCAGCCTCAGCAGCCCTGGGCATCACTGGTGCTCCTCCCTGAGGAAGCAGCACCCTAATTCTTAGACAGACCTGCCTGTTCCTTGCAGAATCCAGGCTCAGGGTACCACTGCTGGGCCCGGCACCCCATGCTCATACCACCACCAGTGTGACAGGTGCAAAGCAATCTGTTGAAGCCGTGCATAAAACATGTACTGTCCTCCCAGCTTCCTGTGACCTGGAAGGCCAAGTTCAAATCTGGAGTCCTGTGACTTCTCAGATTCCCTTGCCAAACTTCGGCAGCATGAGGAGGGTGGCTCCTGCGATAGCCCTGGATCCTTGCCCTCAGCCCATGCCCCACGCCGCCTCCTCCTCCTGCCAGTTCTTCCCACCACGGCAGTGAATTTCTGTACACGTGTGAGTCTGTGGCAGTTGGACATCAGTAGACAATGGCCTGTACCCCCTCTGGGTTTGGTATGCAATCTGCCCTTGGGAGGACAGATCCAGGGAAAGGCAGCTGGGTAGGGGAGTCTAGGTCTCTGTAACTACAGGAGGGTCCAGAAGGGAGGGTGCAGGTGTGGTGGGCAGGTGCCCTGGGCCTGTGGCATCCTTATCCCCCGGGGAGACATGCAGTGGAAGAAGGGCCACAGGTAGACCTCTAAGTGTGTGACCCGGGCAAGGATGCTTCTGGAACGGGCTTAACAGTGGTCCTGCTCTTTTTTCTTACTCAGCTGGCTTCTCCCAAGGGGCCTAGGATCCCCTGACTGGTTCCCCAGCCAGGAAGCTGTCGTGGGGCGCTCCTAGGGCTTGGAATCCTGACGGGAGGGCTAGAGGAAGAGTGGGAGAGTTGGAGCTGGTCTGCACTGGCCGCAGAGTGTTGAGGAGATGGTCTGGACTGCTGCTCTCTGGCTCACCCCCTCCCCAGGCCTCTTTGCTCAGCTCCCTGCAGCCCAGGAGCTTTGTCCGCATTCTTTCTAGGTTTGCCCTGTTCAGAGACAGCTACCTGCCTGTAACCAGAAACCACACACGACACAGGCGTGTTACAAAGAATTCCATGTGCCACATGGGAGTAGTTGACCTTTACTCTGTAGAAAATTGGCTTTAAACAGAGAAGTGGATTTTTTAATGTCTCTGGAGAGATGTGGAAGATGGGCTGGAAGGGAAGAAACGGCCCCTCTAGCACCTCAGACGGTGGCTTCCCCGAGGCATCCATCCTGACCTACAAGTTGGACTTCAAGGAGGAAAGCAGAAAACTCTGCGCAGGTGGCTGAGAGCGAGACCAGGGATCAGACATGGCAAACGCCAGCATTTTCAGGAAAGATAGGGGATGCAGGGCTGGCTCCTGGAATTACAGGCTGGGAGGGGGAGCGTCAAGCCCCGTTCTGTTCCGGAAGACACGGAGCAGGTGGCTTCTGTGCAGGGAGAAGCGTGGAGGCGCCCGAGCCACCCTGCAGCTCTCTCCCCACATGAACTGAGAGCTTCAGCAGCAGGTGCGCCGGGTGCCTCAGCCTTGCCAGCTGGTGCCATCCGAATGGGCGCCATAAGCCTGTGCCCAGGGTACATGTGCCCTGCCCCCCACTCCACTGTCACGTTTCCCTAAGTGGCTTTGTCTTTGCCACGGAAGAGGACAGCACTGAGGGGTCTTCGTCAGGGGTGGATAAAGGGATGCGATGTGTATTGGGGAGACTTCCGGCTGCATGGGAGGAGGAGACCTAGTCACGGGGAGACTGCGAGGGCCTGAGGGAAGGAGACGGCCGGGGGACTAGAGGACGGGCAGGAGTGAGGGAAACAGCCTGGTGAAGAACTGGATCTGGGGAGTGAGGGAGGAGAGAGGCCACACGTGACCCCTAAGTGGGTGCTTAGTGCAGTGATGGGCAATGGCGACTCCATGACAGAGGGACTTCTGACAGAGAAGCAGCCTGGAGGGCGGGGTCTCTGAAACACCTAAGAGGCAGCAAGGCCCTGGACACAGGCTGTTGGGTTGGACATATGGACATGCTAATCCCTGTATGAAGCCACAGATGTGCCCAGTGCCCATGAGAGAAGAAGGAAGAGCCGAGACCAACCACTAACGCCCCTGTCTGTCCACTTGGAGGACCCTCTCTTACATTTCACTCTTACGGGCGTTTTTCTTCCCGTCACAGGGCACCCACCATGACTAGCTCCACCTAAACCCCATGTCACCGCAGCTAGTTCCTGTGGTGGTATTCTGACTGTGACATAAGTTTCACAGTGCCATTATGCCAGTGTCTTCCACAGAGATGGTCTGAGAGCTGAGATGAGGAAGCTGATTCTGGGTGTTTGTATTGGTTCTCCTAATGGGGAATCCGCATCTGGGCTCTGAAACCTCGGCCTTTATGTACCGAGACCTTCCATCCCACTTCCTGGAGCATCTCCAGTTTCCGGGCAGAAACACATGAACTAGACTAAATCCTGTGGACCAGGATCCAGGACGGACAAAGCCTATAGGCCACGAGAGATGGAGCGCGACGGAACTTTGGAGTGTTATCGAGAGGCCTGGCAAGAAGAGACAGCCAGCTTATTTATTCCGTGTAGCCCCAGAGCAGGATCCACGACTTACACCGAGTATGTTCTGAGCCAGCACAGGCTGCTAGAGAGCAGGCTCCGTACATGTGTGCTGAGTGAGGACGGATGCCCAGTGCAGGGAGCAGTGACCAGGCTGCGTGTGGATGCTAGGGGTCATCTCCTGCATTGAGAACCCACCCCTGCTCCAGCCAGCAGCCTCCCTTGTTCTGCCCTCCTCCCAGGAACCTGGGAGGTCAGAGCCAGAAAGCCGGGCTCCAGGAGGACCTGGGGGAGACAGAGCCAGAGCCAGAGACCTGGGCTCCAGGAGGACCTGGGGAGGGGGGGGAGGAAGGGCCAGAGAGCTGGGGCCAGAGAGAGAGACCTGGGCTCCCAGGGAACCTGGGGGAGAGAGAGCCAGAGCCAGAGCCAGAGACCTTGGCTCTAGGAGGACCTGGGGGAGACAGAGAGCCGGGGCCAGAGACAGAGACCCAGGCTCCAGGAGGACCTGGGGGAGGGGAGGGGACAGAGACCCAGGGCCAGAGCCAGAGACCTGGGCTCTAGGCGGACCTGGGGGAGACAGAGCCAGAGCCAGAGAGCTGGGCTCCAGGAGGGCCTGGAGAGACAGAGCCAGAACCAGAGCCAGCAACCTGGGCTCCAGGAGGATATGGGGGGACAGAGAGCCGGGGCTCGTAGGACCCGGGGAATAGGAATCGGGTGAGGCTCTCCTGTTCTTTCCTGAGGGCCACCCAGAGCTGCAACTAGATTGTGGAACCTGGTTCCGGACCGTGGGGTGTGGGAGGGAGAACATTTGCTAAACAGGACACGACTAGTAGCCCTGTCCCTTTCACCTCTCTTGGTCTACGTGATCCTACCTTTGTTTCGGGATGAGGGGTTGAGCTCAGAGGCTGGGCTGCCCAGCTGCGCGCAGTGGGGTATGCATCGAACCCTGACCCGCCCAGTTCCCAGCCTACGTTCCTTCCACTCAACTTCCCAGCCTCTTCCAGGCCTGAGGAGTTGGTCTCTCCTCACCCATATCCCCCGGGGTGCAGAGAGCATCTGAGCTCGAGCCACGTTCTTCTCATTCACCAGGAGGGTACTTTGGGCCAGAATCTGAACCAGGGTGAAAGCCAGGACCCCCTTCCTGCGGGCGGTGCTGCTCCAGAGCCCGACCCCAGTCCCTAAATGTCCAGCCTTCCCTTTCAAATTTTTAATTTGGGACCAATTTGCTCCTTGCTGCTTGATTAGGATCTAACACTCACCTAGTCCAAACAGATGCCAGGATAATGAGAGCTTGCCTCGGTGCAGTGCGGTGCGGTTAGTAGGCAGGCCTCCCAGCCCCTCGCCACTGGGATGCACCCCGTCCATAGGCCAGCCAAGCCTATCTGGACTCCAGGCTTGTGTGGACAGAAATGAGGGTGACAAGAGCCTGGTCTGGGCTGAGGGGTGGGGTCTGGGATTGGTCCTACTGTTGTTATGTGGCTGGGAGCTGCCCGAAGCTGGGTAGCCAGCTCCTTGCCCTGTTCACCAAGAAGTGCACCCACAGGCCAGTTCCTTCGGCCGCACCCTCGCCCCGGGAACGGCACTGCAGCAGGCCCGGCCCCCCCCCAGGCAGGGCCAGTGGAACGTGAGAGGGGGACCCCTGTGCAAACATAATTTCAAGATGCAACAGCAGAGCCTTAAAGCCAGTGTGGGCTCCATACACTCACTAAGGCGCGTGCCCATGAAGCCAGTCCTGCCCGGTGCCCTGCTGTGACAGCATCACACCTTATCTCCTTTAGTCTTCAGGATACTTATGGGAAGTGTCTCCACACCCACATTTCCAGTCCAGGAAACAATCTCTGAGGCAAAGAACGACTTGGCACGGGTCTCAGAACGACTGCCCGGCCCTCTGCTGCCCTGACGCTCTGCTGCCCCACCTCCTGCCTGGACAGGGCTCCACTTCTGTGCCCGATCCAGAGCTTGGCCGGTTCCAGCCTGGATAGTCAACGGGGTCTGGGCCAGTCAAGCTTTGCCCAGAGGAGGGCCATGAGTACCAGAGCCCCAAGAGGAAGCCCAAATGGAGCCATCGGGTGGCTGGGACTTTGTAAGAGACTGTTGTGGTTGCCAAGTCCAGCTCCTCCTCAGCTGACACAGGGCCCAGTCAGCACTCCACATGCAGGTCCACAAGCTTCTCTCCTGAATCACCAAACATGCCCAGTAGAGTGTTCTATTAATTAGCACAACTTTTATGGGGGGATAAAATATAGCCCCTCCCTGACCTCGCTCTTTATCCTTTTACTGTACAGGAAACCACCTAGCACAACAGAGGGAGACGGGAACTGATCACCGGTGATGTCACTGAGCTGCTGAATCACCCACCCAGGCACCGCCCTGCTTGCAAAACATCGCGTTAAGGGCAATAATAAACCGCTCTGCTGATCAGTGGAGTCAGAGCTCCTTGCTATCTGGGGCTGACAGCAGCTTTATGATAAGCTAGAGTTGATTGGCTTTTGCAACCCAAGAATTGGTCCAGGTTATCAGCATAAGGAGACAGGAGGGAGGTTTCTCAGCAGATGTGTCTAAGCCTTCTGCTCCTTGGGAAACTTCATTCAGTCATTGCCCATCTTCCCGGGTGGCATCAATCCATGCTACAATGGCAGTGCCAATCTAAGCCTTCACATCTTGCCACATCGGTGGCTTCACCACCGCCTTCGCTAGCTAGCAATTTCAGGACCAAGGGCACATCGGCAGCCTATCAAACCACCTTGCATTCTGGGGAGCATTGTGAATATCAGATGTGGGACCCACGGTGAGAATACAGTGGGAGCAGATAGTGGGATGCTCACAGAAACCCCAACCCACCATCACCCAGACCTTCAGCTGGGATCTCTCGTAACGTCAGCGATGCTCTACGCTTTCCTGTTGGAAAAGAGTGACCTTTTGTTAAAGAGATGCATAGCTGTTCTATCAGAGATAACTTGAGAGTGTCGCTTTTATTCTCTGCAAATTCATAAAAGAGCAGCATGTACCCCATGGCCTAGAGGGAACCGGGTGGAATTGAGTAAAAAAAAAACCACACAAATCAGAACTTACCCAGTAGTGACTTTACTATTAATGGAATGGGAGGGGTCCATAGAATAGGATGAGTCTTGTCCTACAAGCAAGCTCCAGTGGCCATGGAACCTGAGCGCTCAGTCCATCACTGGGCCTCCCGTCGGTCGCCCATCAGCACGGGGCTGCCGCTCAGGGCTCAGCCTGTGGGAGACTATGTTTTGCCACTTTGTCTGAGGCTGAAATTATGTGAAGATTAATTAAGGAGATATTGAGGGTGTTTTGTAAACCATCAAGTACTTGTTTTTAAAACAAGACTTGTTTAAATAATAAAAAAAAAAAGCAAAACCAAAAGCACGCAAGATAGTTCTAGGTGCTTTACCTACGTGTGACTTATGTTATAGGTCTAAAGGGATGAGAGACCTAACAAAACAAGCGGTCTATTGTAGCAACCAGGCAGATACCTCCTCTATGGACATTGCCGGGTACCACGAGCTGATCCAGGTGCCCCCTGCACATGCCTCTAGTGCTGCCAACCACCTTGCAGGAAAAGCATTTTCAGATGAGGACACGAGACTCAGGCTGCTCAACTTGCTGGGGTCACACGACTTACAAGTGACAGCTCCAGGGTATAGGCTTGTACAGCCCGGTGGCACACCCATGCTCACTGCCCCATGCCACGCCCACTAGCACGTCTGAGATAAGAACCGCTTAGGACAGCGCCTTCACTCCAGCGGGACTTTCAATGCGGTCACATGATTTCCAGCTGTCAGTGCCAACGCCTGGGGAAGGGAACAACCGCAGGCACGCCTGCCGAGTCCCCGTGTGTGGCCCTGGATATGATCAGTCTCCCACAGATGTAGGTGGTACGTCAATAGGACATAAGCTGGAGCCATGAACAACGACAATCATCGAGGTTCCCAACACATGGGAAAATGCTGGAGAAATAACGTGGGATAAGGAAAAGGAAAGGTGACCATAATGATTTAAAAAGCATTTTCACAGAATAAAAAGCATCCCTTTGCCCACAGGGACCTTCTCATTGATCCAGAGCGGGAGTGACCGACTGAGGAGTGACCGACCAGGTCTGCCTGCCACCTGCTTTGTGCACACAGCCTGCAACACAGCCGTGGGCCTCACTCACGCATCGCTGTGTCTGCACTCACGCCGCCTGGGCAGAGCAGTGGCCTCCTGGTCCCCAAGCCTGACAATACTCACTATCTGTGTGCCCCCTCCCGGCCTTAGTGCTGGGATATGACCCTGTCTCGCACCAAGGTTCAGCGTCAGGCCTCAGGGATAGCAGACACAGCCAGCCACTGGGAATTGTCTACCACCAACCTGTCTAGATTTCAACCATGATTCACGGTGAGGTGAGTGCTGGTGGTTTTACTGAGAAGAGGGCCTCCATGGGTGACTCGGAGCCGCCAACACTGCGTGCATCCCCGCAGCCTGGCCGCCCTCCATCTCCAGTGCAGACACAGCGACCCGGGATGCCTCTTTCCATCGCGTTCTGTGAAGCTCTCACAGGGAAGTCAGGACTTGCTAACTCGGATGCCTTCAGGGGCGAGATAGGTGATGCAAATGAGTCAGGGACTGCAAGACGACAGGGAGTGATGGGGACAGAGGTGAGCAGGGAAACCCCCATCCATCCAATGGTGTAGGCGGCTCCCACCCCAGGCTGGTCACCCCAGGAATGCAGACCCTGTGGCCAGATTAATAACTTTTCTAAGGTAAAAAACAAACAGAAAACCAAAACTCCCCTTATTTGAAAGTTGGCAACTTGAAAAAATACCAAAATAGAACAGTAGAAATTTCCAGACACAACTGGTCCTTAGGCAGACAGTTGTCAACTCGACTAAACCTAACTTCACAAGCGTGCGGGTCCAGGTGGGTTCAGGGTGCACCTGATGGGCATATCTGAACACCTGATGGGTATTCAAGTCCTTGCACAAGGTCTACTTGGAAGTTTTAATGTTCCAGGCACTCAAATAAATATCAACAGTGAGCGCTTGCCATACGCTAGGCCAGTGGTCGGCAAACTGCGGCTCGTGAGCCGCATGCGACTCGCAAGCCACCGTTTGCCACTCTGTTGACTAATGAGTTTGCCGACCACTGGGATAAGGGCTTAATCACAAGGAACAACAATAGCCTGTAATTATTGGAATGTAGAGTCTAGGTCAGTGGTTGGCAAACTCATTAGTCAACAGAGCGGCAAACCGCGGCTCGCGAGCCGCAGTTTGCCGACCACTGTGCTAGGCCCTACTGCAAGTGCTTTACGTATATTAACACAGTTATTCCTCATGGGGCAAGGGCCAACTGCACTAACGCCATGTTACGGACGTGGAAACTGAGGCACAGGCAGTTAACCCATTCGCTCCAGGCGACAACACGAGTAAGTGTGGAGATCGGGTTTGAACCTGGGCAATGTGGGCCCCAGACTTTGGGGTCCTAGCCAGAACCCCCCACTCTGACCATTTAGTTCACACAGATGCACGTCCAGCAGGCATGGCGTGGGGCCGCGATTCCCTTCTCACACGCTCCCAGGCGCTGCTGATGCGGGTCCAGAAGCACATGGGCAGCACAGCTGACCGCCAGCCCAGGGTCTCAAAGTCCCACTGCCCCGAGCAGCAGCGTCCGCGCCCTGGGAGCTCCCTAGAAATGCAGCTCATCAGGCCCAGCGGAACGTCTAGGGTGTGGCCCAGCCATCTGTCTGCCAAATGATTTTGATGCAAGTTCAATCTCTTAGAAACCCAAAGCCTCAGTCGAGGGGCTCCCACAGCCCATCCTTTCTGACCAACCCAGCTGGGCTGTGGAGGTCGGCAAGCCTTCCCTCTGTCTCGGGCCCTGGGTTCCTAGGGAGGGACACCAAGAAGAGGGTGCCAGGGGTCAGACGCTCTAGTTCCTGCTGCGCCCGAAAGCACAGCCCCTCCTTAAATAGTTACAAGTGTACCCTCCACTCAGGCCAAGATCAGTGAGATAAAATTGTCCCACTTCCACTCAAGTCACCCCTGGGACTCCACAACTGCCTGTCAAGGTGGTGGCATGTGTGCTCTGGGTGGGCACCCTGCTCAGAAGCCACCCACATCCTGGGCTTCAGGCACTTGCAGCCTTTGGAAGGCGCCTTGAGGGGAGCGGGTGTAAGGGGGTGTCTGGGGAGCGGAGACGGCACAGCTGTTATCTGCAGCAGCAGGAGCGGCCAGCCGGCCGGCTTTGAGACACGTCGAGACGGACACTCAATCACTGCGGGAGAGCCAGTGAAGTGGTGTCCCGGGCTGGGTCGTGCTGGTGCAGTGGTGAGCAGCCGTGGCAGTGACTGTGATGGGAGTTGGAATGAGAAGCATAAATCTTGATTATTCCCTGTCTCAGCCAATTTGAACCCAACGCCTCGAACAGGGGTAGAGTTCACATCTCCTCGAAAACTGATTAAATGTACAAACTGCTATAAATAGCCCTCAGTCCACGCTCCTGCTCACGCTGTCATCGCTGAGGGAGTGGGTTACAGGGTGCAGATGGGGATCTGTCTGGAGAAGTGGCACACTGCTCCCTGGGTCCCAGAGGGGCCCTGTGCCCTCCCCACGGCTCCCCTGTGACCCCAGGTCACTCTGCTGCCAGAATCCTAGCTGTTCTGACAATGAAGGCGGCCAGCGCCCAGCCAGCCCTCTGACTCTGAGCGCCCTCCTGTTGAAGGATGCGCCTGCAGAATATGGAGATGCAGAGCCGTCAGTATGGATGAGAAAGGCAACTGATTAATAAGAATATTGTATTAAGAACACTGTGTGCTTAAGATCATTAACATACCAGCATATTTTATTTTTGCACACATAGTGAGTGAACTTAGAGACCAGATTAACTGGGAAATAAAAATACTAAATGCTGGTGGCCTTTCTCATGAGCCACTGCTGCTACTTAGGGTCTGGGGTGTACGGTGTGTGAACACCACACAGCTTGGGACACTCCTGCCTGGATGTGTGGAAATCAAGGGGTGAGGGGCGAGGTGGGGAGCAGGTGAGAGAGAGACATTGAGGGTGGCGGCCTCCACCTGCCGGGCGCAGCACAGGGACGATGCCGTCTGCCCTTTGCTGCCTGAAGAGCCCTTTGCATCCAGAGGAGTTAAGAGGCTGTGGAGCTGGGCGTGCGAAGTCACATGACTGTAGGAGCCAGACAGATGATACGCAGGTGAACTGGGCCAGGCAAAAGGTCGTGGAGATGGTGGGATTGCGTGGAAATTAAGCAACTTCTTGCTACTCAGCTCCGGCCAAGTTTTTGAGAGAAATTATATGTATAAGGAAAGTTGATATGTCCTCCATGAAAAGATAACGGGCATCACTTACCAAAAATAGATGGCAAACAGGAACATATCAGAAACAGAAAGAAAACACACCTCAGAAGTCGATGTAGATATTGTTGATCAGGTTGCAAGTCCAAGACCCCCCCTTCTCTTTGTAGAAAAGAGGGGTGTGAGCTGGTGACAGACAGGTGTTAAAGTTGCCGGCGCCACACTGAGCCCCTCTCCTAGGTGTAACTACAAAAGGAAGGACATGTGATAGATGTTCTGGCCGGTGAGTTAAGGGTATCTAACGCTGCCCAGGTCGCTTGGGAGATGACCCAGTAACACCAGCGTGTCACTTTTGACATACTCTGCGGACTCGGGCCCTGGGGGCAGGCTGACACCACATCTGTGGGCAGAGTCCCAGATACTTCACCCACAACGTGCGTCCTTGTGTTTGCAGGGGCAAGATGTGAGAGGGCAAGCCCGTCGCCCATATTCCGATCTGAGCAACCACGTGGCTCTAGGCTCACTTCCGTGTTTACTTTATTCCAAGGCTTCTCAATCTCGTCGCTACTGAATTTGGGGCCAGAACACCCTTCCTTGTGGAGAGAGAGGGCTGAGGTGTGCACTGTGCAATGTATAGCAGCATACCGGCCTCCCACACTGGACCCCAGTCATGCCATCAGCACCTCAAGCTGTGACAACCACACAGGTATCTACACCTGGCTCCATGTCTCCAGGTTAGGGTACAGTCATCCCAAGTTGAAAAGTACTGGTTTTGCATAAATGTGGTTAAAAAAATGTGCCCTCCAAAAAGAGGTCTGACTTTGTCCTTGAATTTCCCAGGGGATAGGAACACCTTTGTTACTCAGACAGTTTGTGCTAACAGGTGACTCCTGTGGGCCCAGGTTGTTTGTTAACCAGATGACTCTGGAGGGGCTGGCCATGCCTCCTCATGGACCATCTCCTAGTGAGAGCAGCGGGATCTCCAGTCAGGGGCGCAGGGCTGGGGGTTGAGTCAACCACGTGGGCAACAACTCAATGAATGGGGCCCCAGGAAAAACTCTGGGCACCGATGCCTGGGTAAATGTCCCCCGATGGCCACACCAATGTCCAGAGGATGGGACATCTCTAAGGATGATGAAGCTTCGTGTTTGGAACCCCTGTGTGGGTGAAACAGGGGTGCTGGGATAAATCTTTAATTCCCACCTGGGCAGGTCGCGGTGGGTAGTCACAACCCAGGCATAAACGCTGCAAATGTAATTTTTTAGGAAAAGGTTTATCATTGCTTGAAGCAAGCCCTGTCCATGTGTCTGTGCCCCAGGTAAACACACCTTTGAAAGAAGTCGTGACCACCCTCAAGAGAGCACCTGACCTATTAACTACCCCATAATCCGACCCGGCATAAAAGCTGCAAAACTAACTTTCTGGGGCACCTGAGATTTTGCTCCCCAGCAACTGTTGTCAGTTGTGCTCAAATAAACTCATTTCTTACATCAATACCTACTCCCCTTCCCCCGCACACACCTGATTTTGCTCTGTCTCCCTCCTGCTGGCTGGTTTTGATGTGTGTTTTTGCTTTAATAAAGCATAATTTTAAGTATAGCACTCCCCTGAGTTCTGTGAGTCATTCTGTGAACTTTCACACCCGAGGGTAGTTGTGGAAACCCCTAAATCTGTAGCCAGAGGTCTGAGCGGAATTGGCCTTGAGGGCCCCAAACGTGTGGTGAAGGTCAAATCTCAGGCTGCTTGACATGTAGAAGGCAGTATCCTTAAACTCCACTTTGCCAACTCCAAGTGCAGGTGTAACAGGGTCATCTATTTTTAACCATCACTTTTGTTAATTTTGTCTTAAAGATGTTTTCTCTAGCAGTTTTATCATAGCTCCCTTGGGGAAAGGGCTGTGTTCAATGGCTTTAGTTCATTATCATGGCCAGGAGTTCCCATCACAGGAAGCTGGAAGGTGTGGTGGAGATAGCCTGGGCCTCTGAGTCATGGGTACAGACCCTAAGCTCAGCCCTTGGCTTGTATGTGGTAGCTAAGTGGATGGAGGAGGCGGCTAGACAACAGCAGAGCAGGAATGACAGGCCCAGAGCAGAAGGGATGCAGGGAAAGCCCTGGGTGCCCAGCAACGGGCTAAACTGGTAACAAGTATTGTGGGGTGGGGCCTTGCTCCTGGGCGACCTTTCCTCCCTAGAATATCGTTGGCCATGGGTTTAGACCCCTGATCGTTCACATTGATGGTTATGTGGTGCGGACCTGCCCCTAACCTTCCTCCCCTGGCCTGTCACTAGTTGTGCGGTTTAGACCCCTTAGAGGAGGAACAGGGGCCGGGGGAATAGCCTCATAGACTCCCATACAAGCCCATGCAGGACCACTCCCTTAAGCATTGGGCCCTCTGGACAGTGAGGTTCTGACCAGCATCAAATTATCTTAGGAACAAAGCTTGGGGTCGTGGACCATGGAGACAGAGTTTTGGTCAAACTAGAGATGACATCTAGGCTTCGGCTGGGTTTCAGCTCCAGGCCCAGAAAAGCAGCCAAACCAGGTGAAGTGACATTAGGACCAGCTGCAATGACTAATGACCCCGCCCCTAGCACTGGCCAATCAGGAGAGACCGGGACATGAAAGGATACACCTGAAGAGCTATGCATAGTCTATTGAATGCCTCCCGAGACCTTGAGACCTTCCAGTCCCCTCCCGGCAGCATGTGCCTTGCATCCCTTCTCCTAAGCTCCCAGGGCCCTTCCTTAGCCTGCATCCTGAGTCCACATAGCCTAGCTGGCTCACCCCCAGCTCTGGGACTTTCTCAGTAAACTCTCTCCTATAGTGGGAGTTCTTGGCTCTGAATTCTTTCTCAGCCAAACGCAAGGACTGAGGCTAACTCTGCGGGTAACATCTGGTGCTGTTCGGGTTAACACAGTCACTTCGCCTTTTTGAGACTCGCTGTCCTCCTGTGCAAAATGGTGATGACAGACCTTTCATTCATTCATTCATTCATTCATCCATCCATCCATTCATTCATTCAGTATCCATGAGTGGGCACTGATTTAGGCCCCAGGGATATAGTAGGGAACGCGGTACCTGCCCTCACGAAGTCATATTTTAGTAGGAGAGACGGGCAACAAACAAACAACTTCAGATGATGGAAAGGGTCACAGGGAAAATAAAGCAGAATAAGGTAAAAGAAAGTGATATAAGAGTGGATGTTTTTCTCCACTGAGCCCTTTAAGAACATGTCTCTGTGCAGATATCATTGGTGCTAAGGCCCGAGGTAGGCACGTCTGGCATACCTGAAGTCTAGTGTGATCACTGGGGATGAAATGGAAGGGAGCCTAGGAAATTCATGTGCTGAGTGCCTGGCACTGAGATGACCATGTGAGCGCCTGTTAGGTGAACCTGCAGAAATGTGTGTTTACTGTGACTGCAAATGCCCCAGGAACAGTAATGATGGATCCTGTTGTGTGCTTACCATATATTTTATATGAATTAACTCATTTGAGCCTCACAACCTCCAAGGTAGATAACGTCGCCGTCCTCATTTTTACAGACGGGGCAATAGAGGCAAAAGTCTGAAGTGAACTGCCCACACTCACATAGCCGTTAAGCGGTAAAACCAGGACCAGGCGCTGGGCGGCAGCCCTTGCACACCCGTCTCCACCGCGCCCGGCACTGCCCCTTTAACAATGTCCCTAATCCAAGATCTGCTCTCCTTTCTCTGACCTCTCAGAACACACTTGGACTTTTGCTGTGAATTTCTTACTTAATAAATTTATTTATTCAGTGAGCATTTATCAAACACCTGCCAACTTTCCAGCCCTTGAACAGACTCCGAGAATATAAAGGATGCGGCCAGCCTCTATACGTCCTAGAGATTGGGTGCAGGGGCAAGTGCACATTATAATGTGCTATTTCAAGCCCCGAAACGCTGCTTAATTGTCTCATGTGTCTTCAGCTTGTCTTCCCAGCAGGGATATGTCAGCAGAGGTGGTGGTGTATAAAACGCATCCCTAGTGAATCTGGACTTTTTCATAAACAATGGAACAGACATCAGTGGCTTCTGAGAAACAAAAAGCGACAGAAGCAGAATCACAGATTCCAGGAAACCTGCAGTTGTGCTTGGAAGCGACTCTGCAACCAGGCTTTTTCAGCTGCCCCGACCTTGACCTTTCTCCTTTGACCTGTCCTCTTAAGGAGCCTGTCTGGCTCACTGGACGAGGGACACACTTCCCCTTCCATTTTGGTTTTATTGCACATCATTGCTTCTCCCTGGTCCTCATGCTCAAACACTTCCACAAGAAGTCCTTCCCCACGTGCCAGGTGAGGAGGGGAGCTGGAAATCTGTGTCCTCACTGTATGGTGAACCAGGATTGCCTGCAAGCCACACCCGCTGGTGTAGCTGTGGGCCACCAGGCCAGGCTGCCTAAGTTGATTAATGCTTGAGATTGATTTGGAATTTGTACCTATCTCTCTCACAATCATTAAAGAGGCATTAATTGATAATTCAGGTGTAGAATCTATTCCATTCTTCAACTTTACAGCCCTCTCGATTTCTTCCAGAAACGGCAGAGGCTGCCTGGCCCTGGCTTGTCTTTCATTAATCTTGGCCCCTGGGATTCACAGGAGGAGAAGCTGGAGTCAGCGACTCCATTTCCTTGTTTCTGTGACTCACCCCACAGCCTTACAATATGGTCAATGAGTTAGTAAAAATGGATTTCACGTCCCTTTCCATTGTCACCCCCACACTGTCTCCATTGCAACCCTGTTTCTGGTATGTGAACACACACATGCTCACCTCCACACAAGCACATTTGCGATCACGCACACCTGCTATTGGTATGTCACCAGCTGCCCACCCGCCACCCAGGGAGTCATGCCTGACTGTGCCTGCCAGTCTGCTTTAAACAGTTCACTCCGAATGCTTTCAAGGCCCTCCACTTGCCACAGTCCTCACCAACCCGCATTCTGTGGTTTTATTGATGTGTCTGCCCCTGGAGGCACTTTCATTTGCAATCTCCATCTCTAGTCCCACACAAGCACCTCGAGTTCCTAGCCATCCACGGCGAGCACTGTGCCAGGCATCCTCACGAGGGAATGTCGGGTCCCATCTTCCATGAGAGGAAACGTGGATTTAGAGAGGGTAAGACAGTTGTTTAATATCTGGTAGCAAATAAATGGCAGATCTCAAACTGGAAACGGGCCATCAGCCCCAAAACACACCAACAACTATCCCGGCATGTCAGCCCTTTCTTCAAGACTCTGTTCAGACGGTCCCTCTCTGGGGAGCCCTTTTGAGCTCCCACAGGAGGAGTCCTCTTCCCTCTGAGGACCCCCAGCATTCCACACAACAGGCCTGTGAAGTCATCCACCTCTGCTGCACTTGGGTTCCAGGTAAGCGCCCTTCTAGACCAGCTCTTCTCAGACCTGACATGACAGATGCCTCAGAATATATCCATATTCTTCGGGTTTCCTGGAACCCCAATGTAAAAGCCCCACCCTAACAAAAAAAACGGACTTAACAATCACCCTCGGCACACTGCCACGCCAGTTAGAAGGTAGGAACACTGAAAACTCCCTCCCTCCCATCTGAAGACCTCTGCAGGCGGGCGTGTTTCTCTCATCTCCTGGTCTTCCTTGTTCAGCCTTGGCAGCTTCTGGCCTGGAATGAATGAATGAACGAATGAATGAATGAATGAATGAATGAAATCACAGGCTTCCTGAGAACGGAGATGTGGCCACGGTGGGGAGGGAAAGTTAAGCCAAAGTGAAAGGCAACGGTGAGCTAGTTTTCACACATCTGCAGCCCAGAGCCACACTTCCCACCCCATGGATGGGAGGCGAGAGCAGCGGCCTGCTGTGCCAGCACCGTGTGCATGGGCATGAACCATGTCACTTCTGGGAGGAGGTCTGCAGAGCTGGTGCACAGTGTGCCATTTTCTTTCACTTGGCCACACCGACCATGTGCCCTGCAGCCGGCCGAGGCTGCCTCCCCACGTCTCAAAAGCAGAGGCCTGAGTCCACTGCTGGGGTGCGAAGCTCACGGAGTAGAAGATACCCCTTTGCAGTGTAAGCAACTGGTATCCCGAGAGTATTTCTGCAGCAAAACCTACTTATTTATTCACGTAACCAAGATTTATTGAGCAGCTAATATGTCCCAGGCACCGTGCCGGGAGCTAAGGATGTCATAGTGCACAAAATCAGACAGGCCTGTGCCCTCACAGAACTCACTGTCTACTGGGGAAGACAAATCGTTATTAAAGAAAGACATTTAAATGTACGACGTGGCAGATGCTTTGAGACAAGGAACATGATGCCATTGGGCAAGCTAACAGATCCAGGGGAGCAGAGACGTCCCTGCGGCGTTCACAGAGGAGCAGAGAGCTGCAGGAAGAGAAGCCCAGCTCAAGGTTTGGGTGGGGAGAAGAGGCTGTGAGATGTGGGGAACAGCATGGGCCGGGACCCCAGGACAAGACCCCGGGTCTAAGTTGCTGAATGAAGTGCCAGGAAGAGCAGTGGGGAGTTGCACACCTGCTCGGGCCCAGCACTGGCCGCCACCCCTGGCGCTGCGGAGGGAGTCGGTGCACCGGCAGTGACCCAGGACTTGGAGGTGAGGGAACCTCACAGGCACTTCACGGACACCAGCGGGTCTGGGTCGCCCGTGCGCTGAGCTCCGGACCCCTGCTTGCCTGCTTGTTTTGTAACAGGGACCCCGACTCTATCTGCCATGGGCCTCAGAAGTTTATACCTTGGAAGAGCGAGAGCAGTGCGGTGAGGCAGCCTCCCTTCCTACTGCCTCATAATCCCCGTTCCCACTCAGAGTTCATGGAAGCGAAGTGTGACATCCCTGCAGGACAGTGTCTTGGGGTGGGTAGAGGCTGGGTCCCCACGGCATGACGGGGAGCACTGGAAAGGGGGAAGGCCTGGTTTATGACTCATGCCTCTGAAAAGGAGCCTGTAGGATTTGGAAACCATGGGGCAGGGTAGCAGTATTTATTAAGTCCTATGGTACTTTCACATAGTGCCCCTTTACCTCCCAAACTTCCCTGAACTGTACATGCTAACACCCCCACTTCGCAGACGTTTGCAGAGGCTAAACGATGCCATAGATAAGGAAACTGAGGCAGAGAGATGCCTCAAAGCCGGTAATGGGTAAAGCTAAGACCTGAATCCAGTTCTATCTGATCTAGAGTCCTTCCGGGGCAAGGGATATGCTTCCACTGGTGCAAAAATTAAAGCAGGAGTTCTAAAAGCAAATGCCTCCACGGCCTGGGAGAAACACAGCAGAGAGTGGACCAAACAGCATGTCCTTTTGAAAAGGGGTCCCCATTCACCAGCTCCTATTAATAATTGCCACTGGGTCAGGAAGACAGATCTCCCCATATTTCAAGAAAATCCTAAAATTCAGATAATTACATGAAATCTTCAAGCTGCTAAAATGCTAGCATCTAATATGAACAAACAAATAAAAATATCCATCCACCCATCATCCATCCATCCATCCAGCCATCATCCATCCATCCATCCAGCCATCATCCATCCATCCATCCATCCATCATCCATCCATCCATCCATCATCCATCCATCCATCATCCATCCATCCATCCACTCATCATCCATCCATCCATCCATCATCCATCATCTATCCATCATCCATCCATCCATCATCCATCCATCCATCCATCCATCCATCCATCCATCATCCATCCGTCATCCACCCATCCATCCATCTGTCATCCATCCATCCATCCATCCATCATCCATCCATCCATCCACACCTCTGCACAGACCAACACTGTAGTTAAGCCTAATTTCATTTGGATGTTACTTTGGCCCCCAGGAGACGTGTGACAATGTCTGGAGACATTTTTCATGGCCACAACTAGGGACAAGGAGTGCTCCTTTAATTTGGTGGACAGAGGCCAAGGATAGAAGCTTCTAAACATACTATGCCACACAGGATAGCGCCAATGGCAATAGTGCTGAAGTTGAGAAACCCTGGCTTACCCAGGGCCCCTCAAGCTCTGACGTCTTTCTTCACCCAGCCACGTCTTCTCCTAGTCTCACCACCCCTCACAGCTCTCCTGTGCCAGGGCTGGAACATATTTACTTGCTATTCACTTGTTTGCCTTGTGCTGAATCTGGACTAGTTCTAACTAATGCGGAACGACTAGAGTTAGACGTGCAAATCCAGCTCCCCGTTCCAGTGTCTGAGGCACAGGAGCAAGTGAACTGCAGTCAATAGTGTAAACAGAGCCTGGGTTAGATAACCCCTCACTGGGCGGGAGTGGCCCAGGGCGCCTCTACAGTGCTGAGCAGCAGAAACACTAAACACAATCCAATTAACTCACTCGGAGGTGGCTTATCTCCTCTTACTTCCTGAGGAAATAAAGCCCCTGCTAAATACACAGATTGATTTAGCCATTAACTCCAGCATCACTCAAAATAAGACTCATTATATTACTGAGTAAACGGTCACCTGAGTTTTCAGGGTGGGCGCATTGCTAAGGAACTCCACCGGAGCCCCGTGATTCCCAGGCGCCAAGCGCCCCGGCCTTCCTCCCGGACAGCCTGGGAAGCGGGTTTTGTCTCCACCTTCACGTGATCGTTGCCCTCTTCCTGGAAACAGACACCCACACGGGAATCCCTCTTAACACGATGCTTTTTCAGCAAAGGCGAGGAAACTCTATGCTGGAAGGAAGGATATTGAATGGGAAGATCAACGGCAATATTAAAAAAGAACAAAACACAAAACCACTGGTAATAAAAGTGGGTTAACTCTGCATGTGAGCCACAGGCGCTGATCTGACACTTAGGGCAAGACACGGGAGCATCTTCCCGTTTCCGGTGGAAACCGACGGAGGAGCATGAAGGCGCAACCATGGAATCTCTGAATAGGTGTTTCTGTGGATTCTGCACACGGCGCTGTGCCGGCGCCCACAAGGCACATTCTACCCTCGCCTCCCACCAGACTGATTCACGTCTGCCCGTGGAAACCAAACCCAAGCGAAGGCTCTGTCTCCCTGAGTGTGTGCCCATGCGCTGGTTCTGGGTGCTGGCACAGGACACAGAGTACGACACAGAGACATTGCCACGACCCTCCTGACGTGCACACTCCAGAAGTACCGCAGCCGCTGGACGCCTGCTCCCCGCATTTCCCAACAGATCTCACCGGGGCTCCTACCTTCATCTCCGGTTGAGGACAGGGCACATGACCTTGGTCTCTTAGTCTCTATGCATGCTGTCCTCCACAGTGTCTTTGAGGAGTGTGGAGTAACGGTTTACCTACCAGCCACTCTTCCCGCGTGGCCCTGGCCTGTACAGCTCAGTAGTAGAGAAAGGCGTGGACCACTGCTCAGGGCCCGCAGATCCCCAGCTGCCCCCCCGCCCCCCCCCCCCCCCCCCCCCGCACTGAGGGAAACCTGTTCCCGCATCATTTGTCAGGAGGGCAAGAAGCACTGAGTATTGTCAGTAGGGACTCGGGTTAGTGGGCGGAGGGAGCGAGCGCCCCATCTCCTCTCCCTCCAGAGACCACCAGCGTGACAGCAGGTCCCAGTTAAACAGCATAAACACACGTGCACGAAGAGAACTGGAGGGGGCACAAGCGTGGGGTGCAGACTGGGTTGGCGGAGTGGGAAAGCTGGAACTGAGCCCCACTCTGGCCCACACCAAAAAGAAGCAAGTTTGTTCCAAGGAAGCACAGAAGGCGCAGGCCCCCGAGGTTCCAGCGAAGGGACGTTGGGCGCCCGCACTGAGCGAATGGGGGGCTGTGGGGCTGAAGGCCCACTCCTCCCCAGGGAGCACAGGCAGCCCCCCGCCCCTGCTCCCTAATGCCACCCTGAAAGCACCTCCAACTTGAAAGCACCTCCAACACAGTGTCGGTGGCTCCAGAGGGGGACGGATCAGTCAGCTCACGCGCTGCCCCGTGAGCAGCGCAGGGAAGCCCTATCGCCTGTTCCATGGGCTTGGGGACTCAGGCTGGAAATCCTAAGTGTGGATGCACTCCTGCAGGGAATGCGACACTGTGGCGTGGGCGCTGCTGTGCCTGGTGTCCTCCTGCCCCAGGGAAGAGCGTGCCTGAGCATGAAGTCAAGGACAAAGCCGGTCCCAAAGATGAGGGGCTGGACGTGCAGGCCAGGCCTGCGGCCCCTTCATCAAACCAGCCCGCACTCACTGAGTGGTTAGCGTGCATCAGCCCTGTCCTAGGAGACTTGTCATGTTAAACCAGCGAGCCCTCCCACAGCCCTAGCATTAACCCCCTTACCCATGAGAGAAGTCGCCAAGTTAAGTAAGTAGGAAAGCGAAGATTCCAACTGGGGAATTCCAATGGCTCCACAGCCTGCGGATCCCACACATGGGCCCTATGATCCCTGCTGCTAGCTCTGTGGGTCAGTACATCCTTTCGGGTCCCCGGGGTTGGGTTTCTGTCCCTTCTTCCTGAGGGACTCAACCAAGCGACTGCATGTCTTGTCTAGAGAGAAATCTGTACTGATGGCCTGTGCGGCGCACACGGTGAGTGTACAGCATTGCAGAGCTTTCCCCGGAGGAGGTGTTGAAGGAAGGAATCGAAGCACGCACCTAGGAAGCCACGGCTTTTCTGGGAACCTAGCAGCGCAGAGCTCTGCTCTCTCAGAAGTTTGAAGGCTCCGCAGCTCTAATTCCTGGATTCCCCAGCCCAAGGCCTGCCGCCCACCCTTCCCCTGACCTGGCAGCTAAGCAGGATTTTGCTCAGCAAGGAATTAAGTCTTAACCTCTTGCACTATTCCTGGTTCCCTCCCCTAAGTAAACAGACCAGAACTTTGCCCAGCTCGGCCCCGGCCCCGCTTGGCCTCACGAGATGGATTGCAGTTGAGGTGAATATTGCTGTCCCTGCGCTCTGGAGAGGTCTGGTAAGAAGATGTCACAGGGCCCTAGGTGAGGCCCCTTGTGCTTTTGTGACTCCGCTTTTCCTGAGCCACGCCACCGCTCCCCAGGCGTGAATGCCCACCTGTGGACTGATGATCCCAAACATCATAGTGAGCTTTGGTTCTCCTTCTGAGCACAGACCAATGACCCCAATTTCCTACTAAATATGTGCAACTGAAAATCCCACAGAAGCAAAGTACCAGCATATCCCACTCTCTTCCATGCTGGCCCCAGTCCCCCATCCACCTGCACTTCCGTTCTGTTAATGCCTCAGGACTCTACAGGGGACAAACGGCTCTTCATCAGCCTTGCCCGACCCTCAGACCCTCACGTTCAATCAGTCACCAAGTCCTGACAACGCTCACTTAAATATCTCCCCAACACAGCCTCTCTCCCCTTCCCTCCTTATATGTGGCTGAACTACTGCCAAGAGCTCCCTAAACATCCTCCCACCTCCAGGTCATTTCCATCCTAATCTGCCTTTCCCAGCGTGATCCCTCTTCAAAGGCCATTCCGGAGCCTTGGAGAAAACGGCCCAGTAGGTAGGTGCAAGCAGTAAGGAAACCCTTTCTTTGATCCCCTTTAAAATGCCCACAGACAGCCAATAAGAGGGAGGCCTGTTATCTCCCCTAACAGGATAAAAGTAATCACACTTTGAATCAGGGACAAGTTTATATTAATTGCAGTGTCCTTCAAAATAGATCTAAAATCCTATCTTCTTAGGTTGCACGCTTATTGCAAAACCTCAATTACTTTGTTATTGCCCAAAGAAAGATAAATCTTAATACTTTTTAAACTTTTTTATTTGGGAAATAATATCAAACCTTCATAGAAGGTTCAAGAATAAAAACAGTACAAGAAATATCTACATACATTTCACCTAGAGTCAACTACTCTTGCTTTACTATCTCCTCTATATGTAATGCTCACACACACACACACACACACACACACACACACACACAGGCATTTTTCAGAACCATTTCAGAACACATTGTATATACCAGGGCCTTTCACCTTTAAATAGTTCAGTGTATATTTCTAAGAATAAGAGGTATTTTATGTAACCACAGTACAGTTATCATCTTCACTAAATTTAACACTGATTCAATACTTTTATCTAATCTACTGCCTGAATTCCGATATTGTCAATTGACCCAATGCAGTTCTTTATTGCTTGTTTCTCCCTCTAGTACAGGATTTGGTCAAGGATCAGAGATTGCATTTTCTTGCTATATCTCCTTAGTCTCCTTTAATCTGGAACATTTCCACCACCTTTATTTTTTGTGACATTGAAAAAAAAATTTTTTTTGAGAAATACAGTTCCTTTTTTAAAAATCCTCACCCGAAAGCATGCTTAGAGAGAGAGACAGAGAGAGAGAGAGAGAGAGAGAGAGAGAGAGAGAGAGAGACATCGATGTGAGAAAGAAAGAAACATGGTGCCCCAAAAGGGGATATATGCTGACCAGGAATCGAACCCGGTGCACAGGACACTCAACCAACTGAGCCACTCCGGCTGGGCTCTTGTTTTTCTTTTTAATAGAATTTTCCTCTTTGGGAGTTGCCTGATGTTCCTCATGATTAGATTCAAATGAACTGTTCCCTGGTCAAATACTACATAAGTGATATCCCTTCCTTCTTAGGGGACACATCTAAGCTGTTCTTAATGCGGCATGCAAGGTCTTTAAATTTTGACCCCCCCGCTAGAGTCCACACACTCCTTCTAATATTGACAACTGAACCCTGTCTGGCTGACCTCCCAGAGCCCAACCATTGTGGCATCTGCTTGGCTGCCAACCTTCATTCCTTTGGGGAATGCCCTCCCCCAATTCCTTACTGACCCTGCTCAACCCTCATGGTTTTCATGGGGTAGATCTCACTTCTCTGGTTCCACAGATATCATCAGGAACTAGGAACTGTCAATCAAAGTCTGTCCTCTCCTTAGCCACAGAAATGCAACCGAGGATGAGCACGCATGCAAAGTTAGGCCATCTTGGGCTTTTCTGTACCTCTTAGGACTTACATCTTTTCTTTGAGTTTTGTGAATGACCAGGAGCATATGTTTGAATCTGTGGAGGAAGGACATCTTATCACATCTTTCCTGAGAATGAGATAAAACTGTAGCTGTTAAGTTTAAGTGTGTGTGTGAGAGAAAGAGCTATGTGATGGCATCATTTAAGCACCCAATTCCTGCCCTGCCTGAAGCCTCCCTTCCCTGGGATTTTCAGCTGCATGAGCTGGTAAATTCCTGTTGCTTAAGCTGAAAGTGGGTGTCTATATCTTGCAAACTGAAAGGACGTAACTCTATCACCTTTTTCATACTCGTCTGTGTTGCCAAAGTCCCAGCATGACTACAGATGGGACAATAACACATACGCTTACTTTTCAATATTGTGCACATTTATCCACAGAATAAGTCACCATTTCTTAGATTCTGTGTTCACATATTGCTGTACAGATTGTTCAACCTTGCTCATGAGGAGTCTGGTAGAATAGATACGTACAAAACTACTTAATGTTATATTTTAAACAGAAAGTTCCTTATGAATTTTTGAAAACTCATAGAATATGTCCAAAATAGTTCTCAGAGGAAAACTCGTAGCTCTAAATGTTAAAAAATTTAAATTATACAAAAAAAGGTAAATTATACTTGAACACAAGGATCTAGAAAAATAACAAGATACATGCAAATAAAACAGATGACATCAATTTACAAAGAGAAAATCAGAGATTACCAGATTATGAAATAGAAAAAAAAAATAGTTGAAATGATGAATACAATCCCAAACACAGTTTTCTGGGGGAAAAACCTGCCTGGCTAATCAAGAGAAGAAGAGCAAAATCCAAAATCACAATACTGAAGTGAGAATGGAGAAGTAGCCTCAGATGCAGAGGCAATTCCATTTTGCAAGAAAACAATGCAGGCCCAGAAAACTTCAGGAGTGAATTCTAAACCTTCAAAAGGTAGTCTGAGGTCAGACTGTTGCCAAGTGTCTTGTAGAGTGCAATGTGGCAAATGCTCAGAGCACTTCAGCAGGAGCATTTTGCTGGTTCTCAAAGTCTGACAGTGAATTCATCAAAGGGACACAGCAGGGACTATCTCCCCAGCAATGGGAATTTGGGGGTGGGCGAGGCTTGGCTCTATGAATAGATGGAGGAAATAAATACACATCAAATGGCACAAGCCTGGAAAAGGTGAAAAAAGGACTAAGTGTTAAGACCAGGAATGGAAAATACTCTGAAAATATGGAGTGATGGAGATAATTCTAAAATTACCTGCATATGGTACTTAACAGTGGTAGATAAGGCCAGGAAAGTAGTCTGATCTCTGAGATCAGTTATTCAACACCTACTTGGTGTAACGCAGGAACATGTGGTCAGTACACTTTGATATAGTTACTGCACAGGTGCAAAGGAATGTCATGTCTGAGACAGAGAGGGAGAAGGGGAGGGGAAGGGATAGAGGGAGGGGGAGGGGGAAGGGGAGAGGGAGAGGGGGAGGGAGAAGGAGAGGGAAGAAGGGAGGAAGTAAGGGAGGAGGGAGGAAGGGAGAAAGAGAGAGAGGAGGGAGAGAGAGAGCAAGCAAAAGAGAGAGAGAGAGAGAGAGAGAGAGAGAGAGAGAGAGAGAGAGAGAGAATATCTAGAGGAAGATTAGGAGAATGAGGTGCCAACCTGGTGGAATCTGTTGTTTGGATTATTCCCATTCTTTGGGGAATAGTATTCATTTCTCTTTAGGGAAGCATCTACCTCTCCACCATTCTTAGCTCATGTTGGGCCTTAAAATCAGCCAGAGCAAGTGGGTACCTGATGCAGGCATGCCCAATTACAGTTCTACCTTTCTGTATAAAACTGGCTCTAGTTTTAGTCTTTAGGCTCATGATCACCAAATCAAGCCAGGATTCAGTTGGAAACGGAAGGAAAATGTTGACTTTCTGCTGGGGTTGCTGAACTGAAGGGACATTAAGTCTGGGTTGCTAGGGGACACTATGACCATGAGGTCAATGGAGAAAATAGCATAGATAAGAGATAGAGAGAGACACGGTCTTGGTGCCACTGATGAGAACCTCGGTCTGGTCTTTCTCAAAGTCACTGTGAATGTTCCCTTTATGTGCCTCCACAAATGCTCTTTAACTAGTTTAAATTCAGTGTCTGCTACTCACCACCAAAAGATATCTAGCCAATTCAACCTTATAAATATACCATATGAGAAATGATTAAGGAACTATTAATTTTTAAATTTAAATGGCACATGGAGATCATTCCTCTCAAAAACCAGTTCATGGAAGTCAAGAATGAGGCAAGAAAGATCTGCATCACTAGTCATATTTGCATTTTTCTGGAGGTTTAACTTTTTTTCTCTTTGCTGTTATAATTAACTACAGGCCCGGTGCACGAAATTCATGCACAGGTAGGGTCTCCAGGCCTACCCGGCAATTAGGGCTGATCAGGGCTTTCCAGCTGCCAGCGGGGGCCTCCCTTCCCTGGCTGCCAGGTGCTGGCTGGCGCGTCCCTTCTCCGGCTGCTGGCAGGGGCCTTCCTTCATTTTGCACCATCCCCTGGTGGTCATTGGACGTTATAGTGAGCGATCGAACATCCAGTCTCCCGGTCAAACTCCCAAGGGGACAATTTGCATATTAGGCTTTTATATATATAGATTATAAATCTAAAAAGTCTAGGAAGCTACAGATAAAAAAACCACTTTAATTTGATAAAGTGGCTGGATGTAAGATAAATATAAAACATCAACATGTTTTCTAAATCAAGCAGTCACTAGCTAGAAATGAAAACTGAAAAAAAATCATATTTATAATCATGGTAAAAATACTTAGAAATGTATTAAACCAAAAAGATATGGAACTTAGAGGAAGAAATCTATAAAATTGTACTTAAGAATATCAATCTAGATATCAATAAGTGAGAAAATATATTATGTCCAGGTATGGGATGACTGAATGTATTAAAATATCAATTATCTGAAAATTACCATATTAATGTAATTTTAATTTGGGTACCAAAGTTTTGTTAATTTTATAAAATGATATTAATTTTCACATGGAAGAATAAATTCCCTAGAATAACTAAAAAAATGAGTCAAGAAGAATAGTGTTTACTTGTCTTGCAAGGTATTAAAACATATTATGCAATTACCATAATCAAAACAATGTGGAATTAATACAAATCAATAAATAGATTGGGAGGCAGGGAATAAACCTTGTGATAAATTGCATTATATATGACAATTGTATACAATAAAAGTGCCACTAGTTAAAGCATAGTTTTTGTTTTTTTAATTAATGGTTCTGACAAAACTGCCTATTATCTGGAAAAAATAGAACCAGTTACCTTATACTGTATAGTAAATTTTAGATAGATTAAAAACTAAATGTAAAAAGAAATAACATAGCTAAAATCCTATGTTGTAATTTAAAATGATATGCATATCTCTAGATATTTAAGCCACACAAAATACCAGAAGCTGTAAAACTCTGTCTTGTCTCAGTCTTATGCCAGGCCTCTGATGCAGGATGGATGCAAGCAGTCACATAGCAAAAGGTGAATTCTTCTTGGAATTCAGGAAGGCATCGGGTGTAGTGTGGTCTCCACCAATGCCTGTAGAGAACTGCTTTAACCAACAATGAGAAGCCTGTAATTGGTCCCATATCTTATCTGGTCTCTGATCATATTTCTTCCCTTGTTACCAGCCAAGGGAAGAATTTCCTGTATCATTATTTATACTGATTATCTCCTGGCCCATCTTATCTACAAATATACCATTTTTCATAAGAAGGAAGAACAAATCAACTGAAGCGAATGTGCTTCTTAGCAAGGTGACACGGGGCCACGGTTCCAATTCACAGTCCTGGTAGTCTGAGCAAAACGGAAGTGGGGGCAGCAGAAGAAGAGAGAAAAGAAAACTCACATTTACTGTTCACCTACTACTTGCAAACTATTTTCAATATCTCATCCAAAAAAGGGTGTGTCATTATTCCTGTCCTGTAAAGGAGGAGACTAAGGCTCACCAAGGTTAAATATTTTGCTCAAGGTCACTGGGGTAAGTTTCCCAATGTACCTCCCTGCCTGTTTTCTCCTGTCTGCACTCAGATCTATCCTGAAAAAACCATCCAGCCCCTCTTGTGCCTCTGGATGGGCGGGCACACACTGAGGCAGAGATGATGACTTTGCTTCATTCCCTGGCCACAGTGAGGGGATCAGGGATAGGCCTGGAACTCGAGTCTGTTCTATTAGAGCCCATTTAAAAATATCATTGGGATTGTTGAAAAACAAAAGTTCTTTTAATTCGGGTAGCTGAGGTGGTCAACTGTATGCCTAGATCTGCCAGAAGCTGCCCAATGGACAGAGCATCCTGAGAACTGAGCTGAACAGGTGAAAGCATAATCAAGAGCGGGCCAAGACACAGATTCTTGATTGGCGAGTTTAAGCCCCTGGATCCAGCCAGACCTGAAGCAAAGGCTGCCTTTGGACTTTGTAGATGTATACACTGATACATTCTTGTATGCACTAAAATCACGTTACACTGGACCGCTGTTCCCTGCACAGAAATCTGAGTCACCATGGAGCCCAGAAGTGATAGAGCCAATAGATAAATGTCTTTCTGCCTCCGAAGGTCATGATCTTCCCACAAGGCCATGCTTCCTGGAAAAGCACTGTTTATTCCCTGGAGGAAAACAGTGCAATTCACAGAGGAAACTGCTGTGATACCTGCCACCTCCTTGGCCTGCTGTGAGCATTGCACCATCTTTCATGAGCGGGATTAGAGAAGAGCATTCTGGGAAAGCTAAGGAAATGAGAGTTAAACTGTATTGATGAAGACCAGTTCCCAGGGGTTTGGGTTTATTCCATATGCACGTGGCACTCAGGCGAAAGAAGGAGTTGGAGTGGAAGGAAAAATGGGCTGTTCAGTGGCGTGATTTTAGGCAAGAGGGGGTAGTGCTCGGAGTCTTGTTTTTTGTTTTTGTTTTTTCTCTTCCTCAGCAGAGCTTTGTGAGATGAAAATAACATCGTGGCTGTTAAAGTGCTTTTATTTTTCTTAATTGCAAAGGTCTATAATGTAATCGTAGTCAGTGTTGCTGGGGTATTTAAGTACAGTTTAGATTTCCAATGCTATTAACGCAACATATAATAGCGATTCTTTAGACTCAGCATTAAAAACAACATTTAAAGACATGAATATTGGTTAAAAATAAATAAGTTGGATCAAGTTAATTCCATTTACTAATAGAATAAATTAGCTCAAAGGCAGTATTGGAAAGATAAAAATGGTGACTTATAAATAAGCACTATACATTATGTTCTCTTTAAAATATTGTATGAAATAGCAAGAAAGGTATATAATATAAATAACATAAAATGGGCAATAAAGAGAATAAATAAGTTACAATAAGATTGAAAAAAATAAATGTAAAGGATTAAAAATACCAAACAAGACTATTTAGAATAAAAATAAAAATGTGATAAGATAAAACTAGGGAAAGGGAAAATGTGTTATAAAGTGAAGAGAGTTAAATAAGATAGTTTGCTAGGAGGCACAGAGGACCCGCAGGAGCGCCTGGCACTGACGCCAGATGGGCAAGTGCCTGGAGCCACGTGTCCTACATCCAGTGCCCCCTTTATTCTAGCAGGGACCCTGCAAGCTCAGGACCAGCAACCCCATTCCATAGTTAAGAGAGGTGAGGCCTGAGAGGTGTCACAGCAGGTAAAGGGGAGCTTGGAAGGGAACCCAGTCTTCAGGTTTCCTCTAAACAGCTGGCCTCCCCTTCAGTGCCCCCAAAAGCTGGTTCCTGTCCTGGATGTCATTGGAATTCCAAGATGGGTTGATATCCTTGGAATGTCAGGTAAAGGATCCACCCCCATTATTTTAGCAACAGCCCCATTTCCCCTGGGAACCCATCCCTACTACATGCTCAGCCAAGGAGCAGCTCAGACCCAGGCCTCAGCCAATCAGCGTATTGCTTTCCTTCACAACAGTGACTGGTTCCAGAGAAGGCAGGTGACCCAAGGTTCTCACCCCACCCCACCCCATAGCATCCCACCCAGCTTTGTCTTAAATCTCAGTGTGCAAGACAGCCCTGAGTGGGGAAGAAATGGCATCTTAGTTCTTCACCCTCTATCAGGCCAAACCTGCAGCAGAATGGCCCCCACATCTTACCAGTGCTAAAGCCAGCATCCCAAGGTTCTCTTCCTCACAACCGGAAGCTAACTGACAGAGACATCAACTCAAATCCCGTACCCCTGTTGTGAGAGGCCAAGAAAGAAGCCAAGAAAGCTTCTCATCCCTCCCCTCAAAGCCCCACCAAGATGTGACTCTCACCTGGTCCACAGGTGTCAGCATCAGACTATTGTGGCCCTAACCTGGAACTCCCAGCCTCTGCAAACTCCTTGGGCGTTTCCTTTGAAGACTGATCATGGCGATTATATTCCTAAGATCACAAATCCCCTTTTGTATTGGGTTTCAGCAGAAAGAGTCAGATTAACCTGGATTCAAATATTAGCTTTGTCATCTAGAAGCATGATCCTTGGCAAGTTAGCAGCTCTCCCATACCTCTGTGTCTTTATATACATGATTTCCTCTACCTGGAGTACACATCCACCCCCTGTTAGCCTGGCTGAACACTGCCCATCATCCAGATCTCAGCTTAGATGTCACTTCCTCCAGGAAGCCCTCTCTGACTTCTCACCCTAAAGTCTAAATGAGGTTCACCTTTTCCAGTTCCATTTTTTTCTTGTCTCAGCACTTGTCTCACTATTATAATCATAAATACCCACGAGAATAGAAGCCCCACAAGGGCAGGGAGTGTATAATTAGTATTCATGATCAGCACAGTGCCAAAGTTTCCGTGAATGAACCAGTAGCTCAGCCTTTCCATTCACTGTGTGCAATGGACATAACTGTAGCCAGCCTCACGGGATTGCTTGGAGAGGTAACTCAGCGTGTAGGTAGCCCAGCATATACCTGGCACACAGAGGGTGCTCAATAAATGTTAATTCCCTTCCCTGTCATGTTAGCCTTTTTAAGAGATTTATTTCTTATGGAGTCACTTTTTTGCTAATCACTAACTCGATCTCCCTGATTACCATTAATAAAGCTAATAGTACCCTCCCTGTATCCTCGGGAGACAAGGACAACTCAGGGGTTAGTGATCATCTATCTCGGCTTGACAGTAATTCCTGGGTCACCGTCACCACGAGAGCTCTTTTCTCTCAGTAGCTGTCAACACAGAAATAATGTGATGAAAAGTGTTAAATATCAGATATAATAAATGGCATCAATGGGAAGCTTAATGCTCCGAATATTTCCTTTGAGCTGCCACCTTTTGCATTTATTGAAGCAAGAAGTGTTCACTTAGTTAGAATACCTGCTTAGTACCCCACTCATAGACGTGTGCAGCCTGAGCTCACTAGCGCAGTGGTTTCAATTAGTTGGCATCGATATTATTGATGACTTGAGGATTCAGAGAGCATGCTGGGCCGTAATGACAAGGGTGATGCCCCGGGGACTGTGTTCTCCACAGGGTTCTGCTGAGGTGTGGGCACAGGGTTCTGCCGGCATATGCGGCGAGCTGACGGCAGGGCCTTACACTGAAAGCTACTTGATGGGGACCTGGCATCGCAGGGCTGACACGGATGGAGGCTGGTGCTGGGTGTGCCTGAGGCAGAAGCACAACCTGTTACTGAACACCTCTTCTGTATGAGGCAACGCAAAGCCAAAGCCCGTGGTTAAGGCAAGCCCTGGAGTCAGGCAGGTTTAGGTGTGAAAGTGGCTCTGCTGCTCCCTACATACCCTGGGGCCCCTGATCTGCTGTTTCTTTATTTGCAAAATGGAGCTGACAGCACCTGGCTCATGAGGTCACTGTGAGGATTAAATCCACTTAAGCCACTTGCCACAGTGCCTGGCACAGCGCCAACTTTTAGATGTTATTCTTACTACAATCCATGTGCAATGCAATTTCATCTCCACGCTGGTCCTACTGGGTTTGCATTATTATCCCACTAGAAGGCTCACTGGATTTAGAGACAAAATATTTGGGTCCCGAAGTTGTTTAAATGGCCCAAAGCCAGAACGCTGCCAACACCAGGTGCTGGGGAGGAGGCGGAGCACCTGGAACTCACTGCTGGTGGGGGTGCAGAATGCGCAGCCACTGTGCCAGACAGATGGGCAGTTTCTTACAGAACTAGACGTGCTTTCACCATAGGGCCCAGCATTTGCACTCCTTGGTGTTTACCCAAAGGAGTTAAAAACTTAGGTCCACACAAAACCCAGCACATGGATGTTAACAGCAGCTTTATTCACCATCGCCAAGACTTCAAAGCAACCATGAAGTCCCTCTGAAGGTGATGGATAAGTACACTGTGGGACGCCCAGACAGTGGAGTGTGACGCAGTGCTCAAAAGCAATGAGCCATCAGGCCATGCGAAGACATGGAGGACCCGTGACTGCATCTGACTAAGTGACAGAAGCCAACCTGAAAAGGCTACACACCATGTGATCCCAACCATCTGACATTCTGGAAAAGGAAAGAAGGCCAGTGTTCGCCTGGGTGCAGGGGATGGGATAAATAAGAGGGGCACACGGGATCTTTAGGGCATGAAGTCACTCTGTCTGATGCTACCATGGTTGGCATATCCTATATAATAAAAGCCTAATATGCTAAGTGTCTGGTCGACCAGTCGGCTGTTCAACCAATCAAAGCGTAATATGCTAGTGATATGCTAAGGCTGCTCAACTGCTCGATATGACGTGCACTGACCACCAGGGGACAGATGCTCTGACCAATAGGTTAGTTTGCTGCTGGGGTCTGGCCAATCCAGACTGAGCGAGACAGGCCGGACATGCCCCGGAGCCCTCCCGCGGTCCCTCCCCAGCTGGCCAACCTCCCACATCACTCCCTGGCCCTGATCGTGCACTGGTGGGGTCCCTTGGCCTGGCCTGCACCCTCTCACAATCCAGGACCCTTCAGGGGATGTCAGAGAGCCAGTTTTGGCCTGATTCAGCAGGCCAGGCTGAGGGACCCCACTGGTGCATGAATTTGTGCACTGAGCCTCTAGCGTCTTTCTAAACTTGTCCAAACAAGTGTATGTTGCACATGGAATGTACAACACCGGGGGTGAATGTATACTATGGACTTTTGATAAATAAAAAAGAAACTGTCCCTGAGACTAGCAGCTGTGTCCCTGACAACTGCATTCAGTCTCTGCAGAAGTCCATGTCCTTCCCCACGGAATGGGAAGGAACCCCTGGGTGAGGTCAGCTTGAGTTTAAATGAGGCCAAGCATTAGAAGGCCTCTGCTCAGGATAGGCGGGCGATCATCGAGAGTTAGACCAAGACCAGGCAGCGTCCCGGCTCCTGGTGGCCCAGCTCACAGGAGGGTGCCTGATGGGCAGGCACAGAGCCAGCGCTGATGGGAGGAAGCTGGTGTTGTTTACATTCCTAATTACAGGATCCAAGGCTTCAGCACAGCCAGGTGTCATTCCAACAGACAAGGTTAATAGGATGCGGACGGGCCCAGCTGCCTCCACGCTGCTCTCCCACGACAGGCGTGGAGCGCAGTCAGATGGATTAGCGGCAGCCTGGCCGGGCCGGTCAACTCCAGCTGCTGGAGACACGGCTTAAAATTCAATCTTGCAGATTCTAAGTGTCTCCCCTGGCCTCCCCCGGTTGGCCAAGGTCTGTTTCACAGAAAGGCGCTGCCACAGGGGCGGGCGGTTGGGGCCTACTCAGTCCTTTGGCTGGTGGCTTCAAACATTGCTCCTTCCCCCGGTGATGGCATTTAGGAAGGAGGAGAGCCGGTGGTCATTGGAGCCCACGTCCTTGAACCTCCGCCATGTTCAAGCTGCGTGGCCACAGCCAGCCATTTACCCATTTGGGATTCAGCCTCCTCGTCGGTAGCATGGGAATAGTCCTTTCAGGGTTGCTGTGAGGCTAGAGTCCTCAGAAGCATACAGGAAACTAGCTCAATAAATAGTGAGGATGATTAGCGGTGTTGTTTTAATGGGCTAGCCGGGCAGGTCCCGAGCCCAGGCAGCCATCAATTTGCAGTCCGCGCCCTGCCAGCCGGCAGATGCTTTAAGCAGACCGATTAACAACCTGTTTCTGATCAATGATTTATGGCTTATGTTTCCCTGTTAATGAAATGTAATTGCCGAGACCGAGATGTAGCGTGATGGCAAAACAAACCGCCATCTGAAAATCATATTCCGGGTCCCATGAGCAAAGCTGCAGCTAGCTACACGCTAGGGTGTCCATGAAGAGAGGCGAGCGCACCAGGCCTGCTCTGCCCGGAGGTGGCAGGGTCCTGTGCCCGTGTATGCTGCTCCATAAAAATCAACGCCCTAGCGTGACACCAAATGGCTTCAGCTAATGTGCTTTTGAATGAGGACTAAATTTTACTCACAAGCATCAGTGTCAGGACTAAAATAACACGTTACAGACACAGTGAGCATAAACAGCCACAGAGTCCACCAGGACAGCCCAGAACTGCCCGTCTCCCTCCGAGGTCCGCCCCGACGCAGCGCCCAAGTGCAGAGAGCTGGGCTGCTCGCACCTCAGGCCTCTCCTGTTTTGTGACGTTGGGAGCAAGTTCACTAAAATCTAAAAGAAAACACCCCCAACTTTCGGTCACATCGTCGATAAAGTGGGGATAATGAGACCAGCCTCAGACAGATGTTGCAGATATTGAGCTCTTCTGCCTTTCCACTCGCCCATCCTGTGAGCGTTCCGCTCTTGGTTCCGGGGACACTGCGGCAATCCAGACAGAACAGCCTGCCCCGCGGGACTGACACTCAGCTCGTGGGAGAAGGCGGGCAATGGCAGTGCTATGTTAGAGGCGGTAACTGAGGAAAACTAATCAGAAGGGGGAGACTGAGAACAGCAGTGGGGCTGGGGGAACGCAGAAAATCTTACCTTATTTATTTTAAATGTTTTTATTGATTTTTTTAGAGAGAGGGAAGTGAGAGAAACATTGATTAGCCACCTCGTGTACTGAGGATTGAGCCCACAACCCTGGGCATGTGCCCTGACTGGGAATCGAACCGGCAACCTTTCTGTGCAGGGAAGGATGCCCAACCAACTGAGCCACACCAGCCAGGCTGTGCAGGCAGTTTAAATAGAGTGGTCAAGAAGGCCACACTGAGGTGACCTCTCAATGACCCTGGAGGAGGAGGGTCTGTGCAGAGCAGGACTTGAGTGAGAGCCAGACGCACACAGGGAGCATCACTGTACGGCTATGGCGCTGTCACCGTTATTAGGCTGCTGTTGCCACCGGCAGAAAGGTGTGGAAATGCGCCTGGGAGAGGGCTTCGCACTCACAGCCATGCACCCCAAGCCAGGGGCTCCCGGAGTCCTCGGCACAGACTCTGACACGGTCCTGCAATCGAGAGAGACTCTGAGGTGAGCGGAGCGGGGAAGGAGAAGCTGCACGTGACCCCAGGAAGCCCAGAGCGTCCTGGCCCGTTGGTTCCGTAGCAGGTCCCTCTGCCTCCAGAGTGTCCAGTGTGTGCTGGACAGACACTTGCCTAGGACTAAACGAAGCCGGGAGAAGCCCTGGTTTCCCAATCACCACCCGAAGTCTCGAAAGGCTGCCTTGTCATGTAGCGCTTGACTTTCTAGAGATTCCTAAAGAGTTGAAAATCCTGGATTTTGATCTCCACTTTCTAGACTCCGGAGACCAAAGTTAAAATCTGGGCTTCCTCGCACTTGATGCTTTCTGACTAACTGTGTGATGCAGGAAATGTCACTTAGCCCGAAGTGTGGATTGTTAAGAGTCGCTCATGAGTCACAGAACCAGCACGGGCTACAAGCGAGACGTGAGTGCAGGTCTGACTTTAAACCTTCGCTCATGTGGGCTCTGATGGGAGCACCGGATACGTGAGAAAACAGCCGCTGCACACCCTCGCTATCTGAGCTGCCCCAGGGTACTCTCTCCACAGGAAGCTTCCTGGCAGCAGGAGGCCCTGGATGGACTCAGGGAGAGGAGCATCACGCAGGTTATTACCTCCACCTGTAACAGGAACCTCCCACTGCCTCGCATCACTGAGGGGACCAAAAGCGACACCACACGCCACAGGCAGGATGCTGAGCACTTTCGGGGCAGCGCGGCTTTCTTCTGACAGCAGGGTGGCATTAGCCCCACTCTGTGGAGCAGGAGGCTGACCCGGAGAGGGAAAGTTTTGGCCAGCGTCACAGCTAGAAAATTCTGATAACACACAAACAGTGTGACTCCAGATCCCAGATCTTGCTGGGAGTCCACCATCCATACCCCTTAAAGGAGCCAGGTGGCTTCTGAGCATACAGCACATATTTAAAGAGACACAAGCCCTCATGTTGTGCAAGGCCAAACCCTTTCCTCCGTGCCTGTACTCGCTGCTCCTGCCCCCACTTCTGGGCTTCCTGCCTCAAGCGCCTTTCCTGCATCTCAACACGGTACCCTCCACGTTTATCAAGGCGGAAGGGAAGCCAACAGTAACGGTAATGGGGTGACTGGGTTGCTCTTAAACTCCAAATATTCACCTGAAGTGCAAGTACTTTCTTTATTTCCTTATTTGCTGTTTTATTGCCTGACAATATCTCTCATCTCTTTGGGAAACAACCTCAATTTTCTTAGGAGGGAACCATCACATCCAAGTATCAGTCCAGGTGGTTAACCTGAAGTTAAACTGCCACCCCGAGCTCCAGCATCCAACCTGGGCCAACGAATGCACCTCAAGATGTTTGCTAAACTTATATTGGGAAACCCGCAATGTTTATGCTGGGATGGGCTAGCGGCAGGGCAATCCCTAGAGTTGCCAGTGACCAGGTTTTCCCGTAGGAGGAGAGCCTGGATGAGAATCAAGAGGAAAACAAAAGGAGACATGTACCCTCCTTCCTTGATGCAGCCGCACCTGAATCAGTTAAATGCTCCAATACATTTTTTTTCCTACAGCCATTTGAATTGGGCTTCTGTCATTTGCAATGAAAAGACTCTTAAAGCACACCCATTCTGTAAGATGTCAGCCCTGCAGCCTAACCCTTTTGTAATTTTGTTACAAACAATGTATTCTGTTGCCCCAGGGACAGACTCTGAAGGACAGCCGCAGATTCCTCCCCAGGGCCCCGATGTAAGAGAGTCAGGGTACTGAGTGTCTGATCACACTACTGAGAACCTGTTTGGCAGCCGTGGGTCTCTGTGCTTAGTCCTTGGTGTTAGGGGCAGAGAACAAGGTATACAGTCGGGTTCTAGGTCAGGTGCTGTGGCTTACCTACTGATGGCCTTGGCCACGAACTTTCCCCTGTCCACGTCCCAGTGTGCTCACATAAGCCGGACACAATAACACCGTCTAGGACTTGGTGTGTAAAAGAGAAGTGGTAAGACCCATCTCTTGAGAAAGGCAAGCAGTTTCTCCCACTCCCTTCCCTCTTCCTTGGCCCCTACCTCCGTCTCTGTCCACACAGGCACATGTAGCTGCTGTTCCAGAGAAGTGAGTAAGTGGAAATTAAGTGCTCCAGACGGCCATGCCCGCTCAGGAGGCCTGCAGGACTGATTGCTGCTGGGCAGGGGGAGTGTGGAATCTCCCGGGCTCCCTGCAGTAAACGGAAGGATGCTGGGAAAGCCAACTGCAAACTGTACATCACTAAAGGGTGTGAATCGGGAGGTCAGGGACCTCAGGGAAAAGCATTCCTCAGGTCAGCAAGCAGTGAAAAATCCTTCTCAAAATCCCAACAAGTCCGAGTGCACGCTCTCCTCCCCGCCAAGAAACTGCAGCAAAAAGCACAGAAATTCAGGGTGCACCCCCTCAGTGTTGGACACCACACTAGACATTTCATACAAATCTCTGCTCATCACGATTCATCCAAGGTCAGGTACTGAGTCCTGGCTACAGGCTCCTTACTGGGGCATGAGGCTGGCGGCCTGGCCCCAAGAAGCTCCGACTGGGAAGGAGGAGAAAGTGCAGGACACTGAATGGAGCCCTCATGGAGCAGACACCGCCAGTCCTTGCCCACACTCCTGGGACATGCTGCCGGAACCAGTGGCTGATGGGAGGTGGTGTGCAATACCCCAGCTCTCTGGCCTCTTGGGTGGGATCCCCTTTAGGATCAAGGTTTACTTTGGATCCAGAGTCCCAGGGGGATTCAGCACCCACAGCGCTGACTCACCCATTGCAGGATGCCTTTGTGTTTCTCTCCCTTCCCCACCCCCCATCACTGTCTCCTGGAATCAGGTTCCAAATGTACCACTTGCACATGAGTTGCTGTCTTAGGCTCCGCTTTTGGGACAACCCAAGCGAAGGCATCATGCCTGCTTTACAGATGAGGGAACTGAGGCTCAAGGTCACAGGAAGCATCCCCCCAGCCCTCCCAAGTGGACACAGGTTCCTGCCGGGTCATGTAACTGCACGCACACGGGGCAAGGGGGCAGCTCCAGGAGGGGACCTCTCCTGGGTTCTCCGCTGACTCCATGCTGGCCAAGGCGGCCCATCTCCCTCCACAAGATGAAACAGCAGGGAGCACTAAGGGTGCGTGAAGCCCTTTGCTCATCTGCATTAATATGCATCGAGTTTCACTGAGGCTAGTGCTGACCACGCCACACGATAAATATTACCTCGGGGCAATGACCTGACCGTGACCTCAGACACCTGGTTGTGAAATGCAGGCAGATACTCATTCGCAGGTCCCATGGCTTGGAGAAAGCAATCAAGGGGGTTATGAGACTGGGGGTTAAAACAAAAGGCCTAGGACACAGAGGGTGTCTCCCTGCCTCCCTCTGTCCTCCCTCTACAGCCCAGCCCCACCTGGGCTCGGGGTCATTCCCGACCAGCCTCGTGTCCACCGCCACTGTCTGTGGAATACATTTGCTGCGAGGCTGCCTCTGAGATGCCCCGGTGCTTCCACCTCCTGCTGGTCACGCCATGTGGAATGCCCCCTTGCACATGGATTCCAGTCCCTGACGCTCTGACAGACGCCACAGCACAATGGTGTCACCTCCTGGACGAGGACGGGAAACCATCACCTCCCTCTTGCTCACACTCACCATGCTTTCGCTTGCTCACTCTGAGGAAAGCCATGCTGTGAGCTGCCCCGGGGAGACTCCCATGTGGCTAAGAACTGAGGGCAACCTGTGGCCAAGACCAGTGAAGAAGCGAGGCCCTCAGTCCAACAGCCTGCGCAGAGCTGAGGCTGCAGCGACCACGGAGCGAGCTGGAAAGTGGACCCTCCCCGGAGCCCAAGGTGACCAGAGCCCCACCTGGCACCCTGACTGCAGCCCGCAGACTCTGAGGCCCGAGATGGAGGACACAGGTGAGTGGCGCCTGAGTGCGGACCAGGGACACGGGGAGATGTTCATCCATGTTAAGTCGCTGAGTTTTAAGACAATGAATTACACAGCCATGGATGACTAACAGAGCCTCCTCAGCATCTCCAGGGCTGCCCCCCTGCCGGCTGGGTAACAGGACCTCAGCCAGCGCTACTGCTAGCTCTAACTCCACTCACTCCCTAACACGACAGTGCCTGGCAGGCTAAGTGCTCAACAATTGCCGGATGCCACCTGTCGTCTGTTTGGGCTGCTAGAACCAAATACCACAGACGTGTGGCTTAGACACAACAGAAACACATGTCTCGCGGTGCTGGAGGCCGCAGGCTGAGGGCAGGCCCTCTTCTGGGTAGCAGACTCCTTCTTGGGTCCTCATTCCGCTGTTCGGTCCATTTGCGTATTAGGGTTTTATTATATAGGCTGTAAACCTCACAGCTGCTTTTTTCAAGATGCAAACCTGATCCTCCTTCCCCCTTGACTAAAACATTGTATTGATTCTCCCAATCTCTCACGACGAAGGTCAAAATCCCCAACGTGTTCCAGGCTTTCTTCCACCCTCTGTGTCCGCCACTCTGGCTTCTTCAGTCCCTCCCCCCACTGCCTGGAGATGCCCAGTCCTGCTCATGCTGTGGGTGCAGGGCTCTCCCTCCCCTGCCTCCCCTGCCAGCTCCCTCTCTGAGCTCCCTGCCCCCCCGCCCCCCGGCCCCCCAGCCTTGTTACACTCAGAAGCCGCTGACATCTCTAGCGTCTTTCTCAGCACAGGTTGTCTTCCTTTGCTGACCCTTTCATCAATGTCTCTCTCCCTCCCTGCACCCTGACCTCCATGAGGGTAGAAAACATGGGCACCTGTTTTGTTGAACATTTCCAGTGTTGTGTTGGGGTGTCCTTTCCCCTGCTCCCCAACAGGCCTGCGCAGTCGCATTCGGTAGTGCTGAATGAGGGGGAGGCTCAGAGTGGGGACGTAACCTGCCCTAGAGCACAAGCTCGTAAGTGGCAGGGCCAGGACTGCCCTGGAGCAGGGCCACGGGTCCCAATCTTCATGCAACCTTTACCCAAAGAGCATGGGCCTCGGGCCCAGACTGGCCCCTTTTCTGGATAAATCTGAGGCCAGAGAAAATTTTCCTGGACTTGCCTGAAACACCTGGGTCTTGAACAGACAAACCCTGCAGAAGGGAGGAAAGTGCTGACTTCTGCCTTGTTCAAGGGGCATTCCAAATGTGCTTCTACGGGAAGGAAGAAGCCAGGCACAGGAAGCAGTGCTGAGATGGAAGCTAAGGGAGGAGATGACCTTGAAGTACGAGGCCCTGCTCCCAACCCGGGTTTCTGTCCATCCTCAGCACAGCACCTGGCGATGCAAGTGGCCACTTTCACTTCGTAGATACAGGTTTCTAACCTGAGATTAACGGGATGCTGTGACCAGGCTTATTTAATAAGAGAGCAGTGGCTGGGGAGACATTGGGCCCAGGAAGTAACGCTGCGCAGGGATTGTGACAAGGGGTCGGAGGCCGAGGCAACGGGCAGTCAGGATGACCGTGCATGGCTGCCAGGCGTCGCTCCAGCTCCAGGCCTTTCGGGAACATAGCCCGACCTCCCTCCCAGCTTCTGGAAGCTCGGGGTGGCTGTGGGCAAGGGAAACAGGAGATGCCCTGTTGTGACCCACGGGAGAGGCCACAGTTAGATTGCCTCACCGTGCTTCAGCCAGTCGGTAAGGCGAGGACTAGTTCTCACTGAAAAACGACAATTCTGACAACACACCACACAATTCTACCAGCGTAACAAGACAATAATGATGTATGCTAAGCACCTGGTCTGTGCACCAAGCATTGGGCCGTGTTATTTACAAATGTATTCTCTTTGCTTGACGCAAGGCCCTAGGAGAGGAGTCTGCAAGCTGCCACCAAGGGCCAAGCCCCACTCGCCGTGAGCTAAGGATGGTTTTAAAAGAGGGAGATTTTGTGAGACGTAAAAGTTAAATGAAATTCAAATTCAATGTCAACAAATGAAATGCATGCCACACAGTCGTGCTTGCTCATTCTCCGGGCACCGCAGGGCAGAGCTGGAGAGCTGGAACGAGACGGCCTGGCCTGCAGAGCCGCCCAGCGCACGTCTCTGGACCTTTACAGAAGGGCCCTGTGGCCCGGCCCCGGGAGGGAGACAGCTGGCACTCTCACACCACTTCCCTGGAGGAACAGAATGTGGACGAGCCGCCCCCCCCGCCCCCACCCAAGCGCACACAGCCAGCCGCTCAGTACGCAGTGAGCAGTAGTGGATGCCTGTGGTCGCCTCCCTTCCCTGCTCCCCCCAGATGCCTGCGCAGGGAGCACCGCGCCCTCCTGGACTATCAGTGACTGACTAGAGGCAGAACAAATGGACGTGCCTGGGAAATGAGGGCGGAGCACGCCAAGGGGCAACTCACACAGGAGCAGTCACGGTTGAACAAAGGCACACGAGCCACTTGTGATGAAGTAAGGGCCACTGAAATAGAGAGAACACGGTCAGTTACGAAGCTGGTGCATGGGACAGATTGTAAAATTCTCTGCTGTCGAGGGCGCACTTTTCTAGACACTCTCCAGCACAATCGGTGGGAATGTCAGTGGATCTCTCCAGAAACGAAGCTGGCAGCATTACTCAGCTTCTCTCTGCTCCTAGGAACCCCGAGAGTCCCTGCGGTTAGTGAGTCCACGGCTAAGGTCCACCTTCCATAGACCAGCTGAGACGAAGTGAGACCACTGTCCATGTGTCCCAGGCCCCTGTCTAAACGGGGAACCCACCACTCGGCAACAAGCAGGCTCCGGCACATCCCACCACATGGCCACTGCAGACGTTTTTAGAAATCCAGTTTCCGAAGAATGTGTAGTGTGTGAATTCCATTCCACGTGACAGCAGGGGCTATGGAGAAACTGCACAGAGAAGAGCCTGCTGGGACTTCACATTAATGACACCTCCCCCACCACGTGACACGTGCATGGCGGGAGAGCAAGGTAGTGAGGGGAGGCCTCTGCGGTATTCCAGGCGAGGAAGGGTGCTGGCTCGGTCCAGTGCGTCAAGGTGGAAACTCGTGTGGGCATTGCTCAGGAGTAGAGGTGACAGGGGTGGTGAAGCAGAGGTCAGGGATGATTCCAGAGCTTCCGGCTGGAGCTACTGGATGCAGCATTGGAGGAGGTTCCGGAGAGCAACCAACCAGGACGTTTGGTTTGGATGCATTATGTCCAAAAGTACTATCCTGATCATTTCATGGGGGTCTGTAATTCTGAATATGACGATGATTGCCCGTTACAAGTTATTTAAGGAGCAGAGTGTATTATTTTGTAAATGACATATTTTTCTAATTACAATTTTTGTAAAAATTATGAAATAAATTTATTATAGAAAATCTGGAAGATCAACCGCACAAGGCAAAGTAAAATGAGTGACAATGCCTGGCCTCACAGACAACACTGTGCTCTCTCACCTGAGAGAACAAACGCCACAGTACACTTTCAGACCGCAGCCCTCGGTCTCCCCGGGGCCCAGGGCAGAGCCTGTGGCCCCAGCTTTCAGGACCTGGTGTCTCCCTTCGCTGGCTTCTCCCAGGATCCGTTTCCCATCCTCCGGTCTGGACTGAGTTACTCTCTGAAGGAACTTGCACCATTTAATTCTGAGCTTCAGTTTCAGCACAAGTCCGGGTTATGAGAGAGGTCCTTCCAGGGCAGCTCAGTGCCTCTGTGTCTGGGGTGCTGACCAAGACATCAGGGGGCAGGGAATAGCTTCCGAGGCCTCTCAGGGTCCTCTGATATCTCCCCAAATCTAGTCTCAGATAGCACAGTAATAACGAATGGCTTGATGACTGATAAAAAAAAAGTATTTGTATAAACTCAGCTCAAAGGATTTAAAGGTGAGTTCTGAGAAAGATACGGTGACAGATTATGGAGAAACACAGAGAATGTGCACATTTTAAATCCCTCCAGTCGTGTAGTGCAGCATGCACATATATAAGGGCCTCGCCTCTGATCAGAGCTGGGCGAGGAGCTGGTTCAGCTGACCTGGCCACGCCCTGGGACAAAGCCTCGTGGGTGTCACCTTCAGGTGGACAGACTCTTCAGCAGCTGTGCTCCACCAGGGATTAGCAAGTCACTTAAGTAACTTCTGTGACTCAGTCTTCTTACCCATAAAATGGGCATAACAAAAAGCCCACAGAGCTGTTGAGTTCCAAAAGGCACTTGATAAATGGTAGCATATGCATGCATGTGTGTGTGGTGTGTGTGTGTGATCATTAAAGCATTTGAGGTCAGCAAATCCTCCCATTTCAGATGAGGAACCCGAGGTGCAGAAAGTCGAATGATGTGCCCGAGGTCGGTCACAGATGGCAGCACTGGGTCGGACTCCCCACCGCCAGCTGTTTCTTGGATTACCTTCCTCAGCCGCGGCCTCAGGCAGGGAGAGACTGCATTCCTCTGCTCCCCCATGGGCTTAGAGAAGGTCTCGGGGGACACGCAGTCGCGTTTCTCGCACTGGATTCCCTTCTGTTGCACTACCCTGACCAGGAACGAGAACCTCTCTTCTGGACTTTAGTAGGTGGCTCTCCGTCCGAGCCTGTCCCCTCCCTGTGGAGCCGTACAGCTGTGCCTGTGACATTCCTCAGCTTAACAATCCCCCAGGCCTCCCACCTCCAAGGAGGCAGACTCCAAACTCCGGTCCGACCCAGCGCTGAGCTGGCTTTCCCAGGTGAGGAAGTCTGTTTCCTGACGTCCTGTGGCCCATAGGCCCCCAGCTCCACATGCCGCCCTCCCTGACAGTACAACATCTTCTACTCTGTGGCCTTTTACTGAACATCATTCCCTGTGCGCTGGGAGCTCTTTGTGGAAGGACCGGCCTGTAATTCATCTATAATGAACGATCCCAGCTCCCCTCTAATCACTCCCAATAGCAACAGAGATGGCAACTTTGATGTAGTAGGAAACTTAATGGATATTTTCTAAAAGAATGACATAATATTAGTAATAATAATAACACAGAGTTATTAAGTGTGAATGATGTCCCTCATAAGCTTCTAAATGCGTTACACGGAAACTCATTTAATCCTCACAACCACTGTGACGGGCAGCTTCCCACAGGGCTCCCGGGATTCCCCTCCACGCACTATGCCCTGAAGATCCCCTCCCCGCCCCCCGGAGTGTGCGTAGGGCCTGGGACTTACTTCTGGTGAACAGCGTGCACCAAAGTGTGGGATGTCACTTCTGAAATTAGGTTACAGAAGACTAGGACTTCTGTCTTGCTGGCTTTCTCTCTCTCTCTCTCTCCCTCTCTCCCTCCCCACTTCTGCCCCCCTCCGCCGAATCAAGCTGACATGCTGTGAGCTGACCAAGGCAAGCCCTTGGCCAATAGCTCGGGAGTAACTAAGATGCTCAACCCAACAATCCTCAAAGAACTGAATCCTGACAGCACCCTGTTGAGTGAGCATGGAAGCTGACCTACCTCAAGCCTTAAAATAGCTTCATGGCTAACACCTGACTGCAGCCATGGGGTGGACTATGAAATGAGTTTATGACGATTATCATATGGGCACATTTAACATCTAATCTTACCTAATAATAGACAAACATGTAAACTGACCATACTTCCGCTATGCCCACAGCCAATCAGAGTGAGTATGCAAATTAGAAGGCCAAAGATGGTGGCCACCCAGCTGCTCCAGGCACGGAGTGGCCAGGCGGGGCAGGACGCCTGCTATGAGAGGAAGGGCGGGGGGCAAAGGGATCTACAGGAGCGGAGTGCCGCAGCGAAGACAAGATTGCAGACTCCGGAGTCTGCAGCAAAGACGGCAGACTCTGGCCGGAGTGTGCAGCGAAGACGAAGATGGCAGACTCCGGCCTGAGTCTGCAGTAAAGACGAAGAAGGCAGACTCTGGCTGGAGCGAAGGCCTGGGTCCCGGGTGCCAGAGGAAAACCGGTGCTGGAAGCCAAGGGAAGGAAGGCCTATTGCACGAATCTCTTCGTGCAACAGGCCTCTAGTTCATATATAAAGTGATTATTCAAATGCCAAAACACTCCCTTCCTTTAAAGCAACCAGAGGAAGGGGAAAAGAGACTGGCATTATTGAGCACCTACTACGTTCCAGGCCTTGTCCTGAAGTTTGATGATCCCATTTCCATTTTGCAAAGGGGAACTGAGGCTCAGGCTGGTCTTGTGGTCCGCTCAGAATGACACCGAGTGTCCGACTCCTGAGCCTTCACTTCCGACTCCACAGGATGAATGGAGGATGGGGAAGGAAGGGGCGTGCACACTCTGAGTGAGAGTCACATCTCAGTCCATCGCTGGCAGTGAGCACACTGTCTGCTGGCTCCTTCAGTCATGGCTCTGGGCCAGGCACTGTGCTAGGCTCCGGGGGCAGCACGGTGTGTGGGGTCAGGCTTGGAGTGTAAAGCTCAGCACAGGTGCCAGAACCAGAGCACGTGACCATAATATGCTCACGTGACCATAATGCACTCACATGGAATAATAGCTCGTTCACCTAGGCCAGTGGTCAGCCAACTGTGGCTCGCGAGCCACATGTGGCTCTTTGGCCCCTTGAGTGTGGCTCTTCCACAAAATACCACGTGTGGGCGCACATGTACAGTGCGATTGAAACTTCGTGGCCCATGCGCAGAAGTCAGTTTTCGGCTCTCAAAAGAAATTTCAATTGTTGTACTGTTGATATTTGGCTCTGTTGACTAATGAGTTTGCCGACCACTGACCTAGGCTCCTCCATGATGTGGATGGGGACTATCTGCTCCTTAGCCATGCATGCCATGCTCAAGTTCAAGTTCATGCTATGGCAAGCCCTTCCCTTTCCCTCAGGAAAGAGGGAAAAGGGGACGAAACTGCCCCCTGCAGAGTGCCAGCCTCCCCCCCACACACACTGCATCCTTTATCGCTGGCATGATGGTGAGTTACCGCTGCCGAAGGCCGATGCTCAGAGCCGAGGGGCGTGCCACAGGTCACAGCCAGGAAGGTGAGGTGCTGAAGGAAATAAGGGCACCCTGCTCTGGAGCCCAGCCTCTTAACCACACGCTGAGATGCACATGGGCCGCTCTGCAAAGCACTTCTACACACACATGCACACGTGCACACGTCAGACTACCTGCCACTCACCAGCTCTGCACAGGTAGATCGCGGGGCGTCCACCAGCCAACAGGATAACAGTACGTTTGAATGAATTCAGCCAGGATGCCAGAGAACTCCCTGCCTCAAAGAATCAAGTTCCTATCCCACCAGGAAACTGCCCAAAGCTTTGTCTTCCCAAGACTCTGAGGGCATGAGCAGCACCGAGCCAGGGAACACCTGTGGCCAGGAACTCAGTCACTGGGGGCAGGTATGTAACGGCCAGCGGCAGTGACAGCGACCACTTGTCACAGTCCTTAGAGTCACAGTCCTCAGAGTCACCTTTGGATGGTGACAGACACTATCAACCCATCCATTCCCCACAGCAGTCTGTCTTACAAATGCTGACGTCGGAAATACAACGCACAGCCCAGTTCAGGAAGCAGCCCCGTCACAGAGCCAGGAGGAAGAGGCGGGATCGGAACCCAAGCAACCTGCATCTTAAACACCACCCGATGCTGCTGATCATCAACAGAATACAGAATGAAGGATGCAGGTGGGAAAACAAAGCACAAACGAGATGTCTGGCACCTGTCACTCCACCCCAGTGAAGGAGTGGGCAAGAGGCAGGGGCAAGTTGGCGCACCCGAGTCTCCTCCAGGGCAGCCACGGAGCCACCTCACGGGAAGACAGCTGCTGGATTCCCAGGGGTCCTGGTTTTCCAGATTTGACGTGAAATGCCCAGATTTTAAGTGTGGGCACTGGGCTGGCCATGCGAGGGCCACATCTGTTCGCACGATACCCGTTTCAACTCGTCCTCAGGACCGGCAACCATGGCCCTCACTTCACTGCACAGTGCTGCCAGCATCCCTGCCTCTGATTGCAAGGGCTCTTCCCCATCCTGGTCAGGATCTGGCCCAGCCGGTCCGCCCCCTACTGCCTCCCCTGGGAGCCCCCACTTCTGTAATCACGGAGAGATTAATCCTGCGCCCTCTGACAGCCCTCCACATATTTTGATCACGGAAATGATTTCTGAGCTGACATAAATCTGATCCCATCTAACAAGAGTGATAAAGGGGTCGCGTGTTCACAGCAGATCAGAGCGGCGGTCACTGCCTGGAGGGCCGCTGTGCCAGCAGCCTGGCCCCGGCACCCCCTCCCCCCCGCCCTGGCCCGCGGGCACCGCACTGAGCCTCCCACTCGCCCACCACCTGCCCAGCCCCCCCACCCAGTCAGCTGCCTCCGTGCACCTCCCGCCTCACCGGAGTCCAGGAGGCTGCCCTCAGACCAGCTCATCCAAAGTGAAACACCAAACCTGACCACGGCCACTTCCTGCTGAGACAGGATTGTGGGCAACTTTATCAACGTTTTCCAACTTCTGCTTTTAAAATAAGAACTCTAAGCTGATTCCTGGCCCTGGACCAGCGCTCCCACAGAGGGAGCTGGCCCCAGCATCGCCCTCGGCTGCCACAGCTCAGACTCTGGGCCCTCAGCAGTTTCTGAATCTACGGGCCGGGGAGGCCCGGAAGGTGCGCTGCCCACACGTCCCCAGGCAATGCTGAAGCTCAGGTGCAGGAACCACATCCTGGAACCTCGCTCAAGTGTTCTGGAAACCCACCGGCCAGGGAGGCAGCGCCGGCAGTCAGACGCGCAGGCCCAGTAAGAACTGTGAGCGAGAAGGCCCAACTCCTTCACGTCCCAGCTACGTGGCCCTGAGCCTGTCCCTCCCCCGCCCTGGGCCTCAGTGCCTTCACCTGTACAGCAGGTGACAACCCTGCCATTGCGGGCAGGGTCCGTGCAGGACACATAGCGCCAGGCTGCGGGCGCTCAGGAAAGCTCAGCCACCGTTTCTTAGAAGCGATGCCATGTACAATGAAATATGTGTCCGGGGAAGCACTTGTGTGGGGTTCATCTGCAAAAAGACATGATGTTGAATAGAGTACCCTTGTGAATACCCTTCTGTTGTGATTTGGGGAGAGAGTGCAGTGCTTCACGCCAGCACAGAGAGGGATGCCCAGCGCGAAGCGAAGGGAAAGTTCCCTTGAACAAGGTCTTTGAGACTACAGGTGTGGGAAGAAGGGAGGTGCCGCAGGGAGGCGATTGGGAACACAGCAGTGGCTCGAAAGGTCAGAGACACCCACGGGAGGCCCCGCATGACCCCAAGGACTCAGGAACCTCTTGGGCGTGAAATACCCCAAATTGGAATTCACCGGCCTCACCTGTCCTGACTGATGGCGTCACTGCGTGGCTGGACTTCTGTCTGGGAGACAGCAGGGCCCTCGGCTCACGGCTTCCTGATGGACCTGCCTTGCCCAGGGTCCAGGACGCAGAAGCCAAGTCCACTACCTGGGCTGCACCCCCCCCCGCCCCCACAGGCAGCCAGCCTCTCAGATGTGCGGGGTGGGAACCCTCCAACCCCAGGCCCCCAACTCCTTTTCCAGCCGGACACTCGTGCACACCCCTGCAGCTGAACTCCCTACCGCTGAGCTGCACACGCCTCCCAGAATACAGAATAGAGACCTCCTGCTTTGTTTGCATGTTTAGCCTACGGCCTGGCACGTAGTAGCTGCTTATTATAAGTAGGATTAACTGGGAAGTGGCTCCTTCTGGGCCGACACTGGGAAAGAATGTGCGAGAAGCACTGGCTGATCACGTATCCTTAGGGAGCGGCAGGACTCCTGGGCTCTGGGTGGCTTGCCTGGGGTCCCGCCTCTGCCCCACCAGGCCCTCGCTGTGGGACTTGGGGCAGTATTTAATATGTACGCCTCAGTTTCCCCCTCTGCAACATGGGAAATCGCAGGGTTGCTGTGAGCATAAGTTGAAACATGTCAAGCACTTAAAACAGTGTCTGTCACATGACTGTACACATTTTCATGATGAGAAGTTGGGGCACCTTAGAAATTTTTATGTGAAACAGTCCATTTTCAAGGGCGCTCATTAAGTCCTGCTCACGAAGAACACAGGGCCACCTGGCTGGCTCCTCGCTCCCACCGTAAGGCTAGCGAGGCTGCCCTGACCCGGCCAGACAGCTGCCGGTCTCACGGCCAAGGACGCAGAGCTGGGAGGGAGGACGCGGGCCCCAGCGCTGCCCACTAAATTCTTTGATGATTTTGAGAATAAAAGGCTAATGAAACCCCTATGGGCGTACACGCTGTGTGTCAAACCACCGCAGGCATTTGGTCTCTCTGGGATGGGGAACCTGTAGCCAGGCAGACACAGAGCGGCTCTGGTGGGAAGTCAGAGGGCGCGCTGGAGGCCGAGCTGCACTGACAACTCGCTGAGGTTTCACTGTTTCAGAAGAGGGTGCAGTCGTCCCAGCATTTCAGGGCCACATGCGCCATGGGGCAGGGCTTCAAAGAGGCAGCCTAAGACACGAGTGAAGGAGGGGTCCAAGGCTGGAAGCCGGGACAAGGGAAACTAGCGCAGCCAGACGTCCAGGCATCAGGAGCACGAGGCAGCGGAGCTGGGAGAGAGGCCGCAGACATGCTCAGCCTTGCTGGGGAGGTACCGGTCCAGGAGTGGAATTTGACATTCAAGATTCAGGCTGCTGCAGCTCTTCGAACACAACTTGGGGTATAGAAGTGAGGCCCACGTGACACCAAGCAAGGAACTGCATTTGCTCAGAAGTCCACCTTTGCTTTCCCGACTGGACTTGAGTGTTATTCCTGTTGCCCAGAATGTGTGCCTGGCAATCCCTCTGCTGTGATATGAGTAGACATCCCTCTGCACCTTGGAGAGACCGTGACTTTGTACTGTGTGTCCCCGCAGGGTGTATAAGAGGCTGCCCGCCCCAGAAATTCTACTGGAGACGCTACCGAGGGTGTCGAAGCACTACTTGCCTGAAATTCCCTTCTTTTCCCAGTCACACGCTACAATCGCACCCGGGCAAAGGAGAGCGAGTGACCAATAGGCTGGCAGATGGTGTCAAAGTCCGAGTTTTATTTTCTAAAAATCAGCCACACACCACACCTTACACACCTGTTCATCACCGTCACAGAGCAAACGTGCACCTGTGTGCAGGAGCTCCGAGGTGGTGCCATTTTCCATTCCCCGCAGCTCTGTGCGGTGCTAATACTATTGAAATGGTCCCCACCCCGAGGCCTGGAGGCCCAGGCTCTGATATACCATATCCCTGTGCAAAGACCATGTCTGTAGCCCTGGTGTGCATGCAACTCAGACCTTCAGATTTCAAACCCAGAACGAAGCACACACAGTTCTCCCAGGGGAGAGAGACATGGGCTTATCCTAAGCCTCTGGACCAGCTGGAGAATGAGCCCCCCCCCCCCCCCACCCGCCCCTCTTTCATTCTAGTTAGAAGAAAAGTAGCCCTGGAGAAGCAACTGTGACAGAGTCCCACAGGGTCACTGCAGGAGCGGGTTGAACCCCAGGATGAAGCGTCTTCCACTCGCCTTGCTGGTGCCTGGTTCTAGGCCGCACCCCCTCCCTGACGGGTGCCCTTCCGCTGGTTCTGGCAGGGCAGAGGGCAGCAGCTGTGGGTCCTGGTTGCGAGGCTACTCTGCAGTGTGGCTGTGTCACTGCCCCACCAAGAGACAGAGTCGATTTACCTGCCCGTTGATTCGGGGCCAGCCTTGACCACCAGAATGTGGTAGAAGTGACATTCTGGGTGTCTGAGCTCAGACATGAAGGCTTGGCACCGTCCACTGGGGTGCTTTGCAGAGCGTCAGCCAGTCTGTAAGAGACCTCAGTGCCCGGAGAAGCCAAAAGGAGCCACGAGAAGAAGCCGTGTGGAAAGCGGCCCTGCCCACGCTGAGCCACAGTAGAAGCAGCGTTCGTCTGCCAGCCTGTGCGTGAGACCAGCTCAGAGCACCTCCTCCAGCCCCAAGGAGCCATCTCAGCGAAACCACAGGATCAAAGAAAAGTCTCCCTGATTGCATTCTGCTCCAACTGCAGAGTCCTAAACAAAGCTATAATTGTTACCATTACGTTTCAAGGTGGATGCTATGCAGCAGACAGCGGGACGCTTCCGTGGCATTTGCCCCATCAGAGCGGTGATTCTGTCATTTGGTTCTGTCTCGCTGCCTCCCTCCCTCACTGTGACTCCCTGGGGCTTTTTCCTGCGGAGAAGCCACAGTCCAGGACAATGCCTGGCACACAGTAGGCACGAAGAGGCCTTGCGGGAGGAGATGTGCCGTGCCTCGGAGCCGGCCTCCACGGCCTGGCAGGCAGCACACCTGGAGCCGTGCTGCCCGCTGCTCCGTCTCCCCGGAGCTCAGGGTCCCGGCAGCTGCAGGACATGCTGGGCTGCCAGTGATGAGCGCCTTCTCCGCACAGGCTCTTCTGAGATTTAAAGTGCTCATGTTAAGAGGGCCATGAAAGGTCCCTGATTTTTCATGACTGCGGAGCTGCAGATAAAATTTAATTAAACAGATCCCTGCAGTGATGTGCCCACTGCTCCGAATCGAGTGCAATTATTTCACTTGCCCGGCCTTCACTGGAGAAGAGGGGAAGGGGCTGCAGCCGGTAACATGCCCTGTGACTGAGGCCCAGGAGGGCTCTCCCAAAGGAGGCATCGCCGGGCCTTCAGAAGGGCCCCGGTGGGGGGCCTGCAGCTCTGAGCAGCGTGGTCCTCCCCAGGCCTCTCCGCCTCCTCCCAGCCTCACCAGCCTGGGCTCAGGTCTCCCCCGGAATCCTGCCACGCCTCCTGTCTCCAGTGTCACCCGCATCCAACCCCAAGCTCAGGCTTCAGTCCGATGCCCCACCTGCCCTTTTGTGAGTGCACAACCTCACCTCACTTTCCTCTTGCTCTGGAGGCTTCCGGGGACACCCGAGTTTTCAGCTCCACCGGTTCCTCTTCTGTCACCGCCCCCCCCCCACCCCCCCCGGCTAAGGGATGAGCAACTGACCTGGTCCCAGCTTCAGACTGAGAGCTGGGTTCCAGGAAGGGTTTTCCTCCAGGAAGCACAGAGGAACAGTGGGAGACGGCCTCTGCTCATGCCATAAGCACAGTTGTGCCAGAGAGAGTGCCCGGACTGGAGGCAGCATTCAGGCGGCCACGAGGCAGCAGCCAACATTGCAGGAGAGGGTGTTGGGGGGCAGAGGGGAAACATGGACATCATAGGGAAGGGCGGAGGGGAGCAGCGGACATAATAGAGGGGGATGAAGGGGAAAGGCGGAGGAGACCTAGTGAATGATGACATTTCCCAGCCCCGGGACCCATCGGAACATCTCCACCCCCAGACTCCCCACAAGCTCCAACTACGCTGTTTCAGTGAAACGTTCACTCCTGCTCACATGGCGCTGCAGGGATGGCCCCAGAGGAGACTGACGAGTCACAGAAGGAGTCAGCCAAAGGCACTTGGACACCGTGTTTGGTTAGGGTCAACCAAGCCTCATCACCAGGGCCTGACCTCCGGAAGTGTTGCCGTTTCTCCCCAAATAAGACTGTTAACATGGAGGGAAGGAGCAACTTCGGGGTCTCACCATTATGTCTGTTGTCACTTTAACTTACGAGTGAGATTCTGCTGAGAACAGCGGGGAAGAGACGCTGCCTGGGCAGAGGGACTGACATGCGCAGAGCGTGGGCAGGTGAGTGCCGGCTCAGGAGACGGGTTGTTTCTCTAGCTCCTCCTGTGCACCCCCACTCCTTCCTCGGACACACTTAATCAGGTCACGTCACGGTGCAATACCACTGAGTCTATCGCCCCCCCAATGCTGCAAACTGCAGTACCACGTCCTGCTCACGCTGGTGTACCCCTCGCCCCCAGCACCCAGTGCCGACAACATGCTAACGCTCCCGCAGGTGCTCCTTGAATAAATTCATGCCACCTTACAAGTACAGCTGCCCCGGGTACCTGTGGCCAGTCCTCGGGCGCGGGAGCTGCAGGGATGCCCGGGAGGAGAATAACACAATTCGCACGCTCACCTCTTCACAGCGCCCTGTACCGATTCCGGGGGGAAGGCACTGTGGTGCTGATCGTGAAGGCAGTTCGAAACATGTGCCCGGGCTTTCCGGAGAAGAGGACGGGGCGTGGGAGCCCGCACTGAGGCCCGGGCCTGTGGGTGTGGCTGGAACCTGTTCTGCAGGCTACAGAGCGACGGGTGAGGGCCATGGCACCTGCAGGACATTGTGCAAAGCCGCTCATCCTGTCTCCCACCCCAGGGCCATCCCCTCACGCGTCCCTGACCATCTGCCAGCCGGCTCGTTTGAACAATTTTAGCATCAATGCCGCTGTGCTGGGGGCCGGAGGGACCTAAAGGCTCTGTGGCCACAGGTTCAACAGGTGAACAGAGCAGCTTGATGGCAAGGGAGGGGCGCTGTGGGCCCTCAGCACTGCCTCGCACCCAGGCTCACCTTCATGGGCCACCAGGCCCGACCCAGGCCTGCTCCACAGCGTCTGTGCCGCCAGCCTCTGCCTCAGCGCCCACGCTGACTAGGAAACCACCTGCTCCTCAGGCACACCCCCTGCTTCAGCACATCCCCGCCTCTTCCCCAGGCCGGGTTCCCTGGCGCACACTGGGCTCCTTCCCTCGTCACAGGCCAGGATCTCCACACTTCTCTCTGCAGCCAGGGTTAGAGCTGGCAGCTGGGAGCTGGCAGATCAGGGTCTCCGTGCTGGCTTTCCCTTTATGGTTTCTCTCATTTATTCGGCCTTTCAAAACTGTTTTCTGAGAGCTCGCACGTCCCGCAGAGGACAGCCAGAAGGGGACATAAAGCTCACACCTTCCTGTGCGTTCCATGTGCGAGGGGCGGGGATGGGGTCGGGGGGGGGGGGGGGAGTAAACACGGAGGTGGATTCACATATCACATGTTCAATGTGTGCTAGTGATTATGACTATTATGATGACTAATATTACTATTTATTTGATGCATCATTTGGGATTAGGTTTGGCTGTAACAGAAAACCTAACAATGGCTTAAACAAGACATATTTTCCCTTTGGCATGAATCCAGAGGAAAACCTCCCGCCTGAAGTGGTGGCCCGCAGCTGCCTCCACTGCAGGGGCTGAGCGTGGTGCAGCGGACCGAAGCACTGGTCCCTGGGTCCTCAGCGGCCCTGAGGACTCTCTGCTCCAGGCCTGGGCGACTCCTGGCTGCAGGCACCTGACACTCGCCCTGTCCGTGGTCCCAGCAGAGGGCTTGGTCCACAGGCAGAAGCGGGAGGGGCAGGGAAGTAATGCTTCAGGAGCAGCTCTCAGCCAATAGCGGACACGCAATGGTGTATAAACACCCCAGCTCCTGTCCTGCAAGGAGGACACCTCTGCAGCACATGACACACTGCCCAGAGCTCCCAGCAGCAGGCCCAGCATAGCTGGCTCTTAGTGCAGCCCATGCGGCTTCCTCCCCTTCCTACCTCCCTCTCTCCTCCCCTACTTGTGCTTCCTGGGTTAACCAACTAATCAACCAGTCGCTCTCCAACCTAACTCAGGGTCTGTCTTTCTGGAGAACGGACCTAAGGCATGGCTTAAGACGGCCACTGGCGCTCCAGCTGTCTTGTCCGCATCCCAGCCAGCAAGGAGGGGGCAGAAGAAAGGTGAGTCCCCTCCTTTAAAGAGCATTTCTTGGGAGGACACCCCCACGGCCTCAGTGGGTAGCAAAGGAAGCCGGGAAGTGTAGTTCTCAACCTGTGGTCGTGTGCCCCCGAGGTCAGGCATCTGTAGGGAGACAGGAGGGGCTCCCACACGACTCTCAGTGTCCAGGGGAGGGGCTCCCACGCTGCTCGGCAGTGTCCAGGGGAGGGCAGGGCCGAGCTTGGGGAGCAGGTGTTTGTGTCCCGATGAAGCACAGCCTTTCATGAGCTCCTCCCTGGCAGTCCTATGCACCCTCACACCTCAGTGGCTACCTCCCCACCTGCACCCGGGCCCAGGCTCGGCATAGCCGGTCTCTCCAGGTCTGGGAGAAAAGCTTGACTTCCGACATCAAACCAGGCCAAGATGGTTTGTATATTAAGTTCCTTCAAGCTGGCTGTTCCATCAACTTCATTTGAGATAAAGAAGTGCCACACGAGACCCCAGCCTCAAAGGGCTTTGGGGATTCCTACAGAGGCGAGAGGCATTAAACGGATGTAGGATGCCGTGGCTGGTTACAGGGAGTGGTCCAGAGGTGAAAGGGAAGCTCTAAGGCCACCACACACTCATAGGATTTCAGTTCAGGGAAATGGGGGGTGAGAACGCGCCCACTGAATGCTGTGGCACGCAGCATCATGCTACCTACCAAGACATTTAAGCGTCCTGCCACTCAGGTAGGTTGCCTTATTGGGATGCTTTAGAGATAAAGAAGTTAAGGCTGAGATGGGTGGAATAAGTTGCCTTGGTCACACAGCCAGCAAGAGACTGACTAAGAATAATAACGAAAATATGAATAATAATGACGCATATTCGAACTCTTCTTCAGGTGCCAGGTGCTGGGCTGAGGGCCATGCTCATGCAAGTCCTGCTTCACAATAGTCACTGTGGTGAGTGCAGTGATTATTTCCATTTACAAGTAAGAACACTGAGGCTGAGAGACACAAAGACAGAAAAGAGTGACAGCAGATGCAAGAGACCACCTTGGACAACTGCCAACCAGGTGCTTGAATCCCTTGATGGAACTGTCTGTCTGGGACCACACGGACATCACCTGGAAAGGCCCAGCATGGAGCACACACAGCCTCCTAGCCCCACCCACTGCTCTCCTGGAGGAGGAAGCACGGTCAAGTCTGATGGCCCTCACCACGGTAAGAGCCTTTAAAAAAAGAAAAAATATATATATATGCGTGTGTGTATATATTATATGTGTGTGTGTATGTATAGATACACACACATATATGTATATACTAATATCCTATCTAATAAAAGAGTAATATGCAAATTAACCATCACCCCACTACACCCACCAGCCACGCCCACAAGCCAATCAGGAGCGAGTATGCAAATTAACCCAACCAAGATGGCTGCAGCCACGGAGAGCAGGAGGGAGGCTTGGGTTTCCCACGGATGGAGGAAGCCAAGCTTTCTGCACACCCTGGCCAGCCCAGGCCTCCACTCCAGGCTACGAAGTTTCAATTATAGAAGATAAATAAATCCCAACAAAAATGGTGGCAGCCATGGAGCTGGAGAGAGCAGGAGGCTAGGGTTTCCCCCAGTGATGGAGGAAGCCAAGCTTCTGCAGCCCTGGCCTGCCTTGGCCTCCACTTAAGGCTACAAAGTTTCAATTATAGAAGATACATAAATCCCAATAGAAATGGCTGCTGCCATGGAGTGAGCAGGCTTGGCTCCGCTCCAGGCTACAAAGTTTCAATTGTAGAAGATAAATAAATCCCAAATACCAGGGCCTCCACTTGGGTCACCAGGGGGTGTGGCCGGCCTGCAAACCACCACAGGCTCCTCACCCAGGCCACCCCAAGCTCCAAGGGAACCCCCACCCTGATCTGGGACACCCTTCAGTGCAAACCAGCTGGCCCCCACCCATGCACCAGGCCTCTATCCTATCTAACCCTATCTAATCTTACCTAATAATAGACAAACATGTAAATTGACCATACCTCCGCTACTCCCACAGCCAATCAGAGTGAGTATGCAAATTAGAAGGCCAAAGATGGTGGCCGCCCAGCTGCTCCAGGCGAGGAGTGGCCAGGCGGGGCAGGACACCTGCTATGAGAGGGAGGGCGGGGGCAAAGGGATCTACAGGAGCAGAGTGCCGCAGTGAAGACAAGACTGCAGACTCCAGAGTCTGCAACGAAGACGAAGAAGGCAGACTCTAACCGGAGCGAAGGCCTGGGTCCCGGGTGCCGGAGGAAAACCAGTGCTGGAAGCCAAGGGAAGGAAGGCCTATTGCATGAATCTCTTCATGCAACGGGCCTCTAGTAAAAGAATAATATGCAAATTGACCATCACTTCAACAAACAAGATGGCTGCCTCCATGTAAACACAAGATGGCCACCACAAGATGGCCAGCAAGGGAGGGCAGTTGGGAGGGACCAGGCCTGCAGGGGAGAGCAGTTGGGGGTGACAAGGCCTGCAGGGGAGGGCACTTAGGGGTGACCAGGCCTGCAGGGGAGGGCAGTTAGGGGCAAACAGGCTGGCAGGGGAGCAGTTAGGCATCAATCAGGCTGGCAGGGGAGTGGTTAGGGGGTGATCAGGCTGGCAGGCAGAAGCGGTTAGGGGCAATCAGGAAGGCAGGCAGGCGAGCAGTTGGGAGCCAGCAGTCCTGGACTGTGAGAGAAATGTCCAACTGCCCGTTTAGGCCCGATCCTACCGGGATCAGGCCTAAACGGGCAGTCGGACATCTCTCGAGAGGTCCCAGATTGGAGAGGGTACAGGTTGGGCTGAGGGACACCCCCCGCCCCCGTGCATGAATATATATACATACTAGAGGCCCGGTGCACAAAATTCGTGCATGGGGGAGGGGGGTGTCCCTCAGCCCAGCCAGCACCCTCTCCAATCTGGGACCCCTCGAGGGATGTCCTACTGCCCGTTTAGGCCCGATCCCAGTAGGATCGGGCCTAAACGGGCAGTAGGACATCCCTCTCACAGTCCAGGACTGCTGGCTCCCAATTGCTCGCCTGCCTGCCTTCCTGATTGCCCCTAACTGCTTCTGCCTGCCAGCTTGATCACCCCCTAACCACTCCCCTGCCAGCCTGATTGATGCCTAACTGCTCCCCTGCCAGCCTGTTTGCCCCTAACTGCCCTCCCCTGCAGGCCTGGTCACCCCTAACTGCCCTCCCCTGCAGGCCTTGTGCCCCCCCAACTGCTCTCCCCTGCAAGCCTGGTCACTCCAAACTGCCCTCCCCTGCTGGCCATCTTGTGGCAGCCATCTTGTGTCCACATGGGGGCAGGATCTTTGACCACATGGGGGCAGCCATGTTGTGTGTTGGAGTGATGGTCAATCTGCATATTACTCTTTTATTAGATAGGATAGAGGCCTGGTGCATGGGTGGGGACCAGCTGGTTTGCCCTGAAGGGTGTCCTGGAATAGGGTGCAGGTTCCCTTGGGGCGTGGGGTGGCCTGGGCGAGGGGTCTGTGGTGGTTTGCAGGCCGGCCACACTCCCTGGCTACCCAAGTGGAGGCCCTGGTATCTGGGGTTTATCTATCTTCTACAATTGAAACTTTGTAGCCTGTAGCGGAGCCAAGCCTTCTGCTTGCTCCGTGGCAGCAGGCATTTCTCTTGGGATTTATGTATCTTCTATAATTGAAACTTTGTAGCCTTAAGTGGAGGCCAAGGCAGGCCAGGGTGTGTGGAAAGCTTGGCTTCCTCCATCGCCGGGGGCAACCCTAGCCTCCTGCTCTCTCCAGCTCTGTGGCTGCTGCCATTTCTGTTTGGGTTTATGTATCTTCTATCATTGAAATTTGTAGCCTTGAGTGGAGGCCTAGGCTGGGAAGGGCATGCGGAAAGCTTGGCTTCCTCCATTGCCGGGGAAACCCAAGCCTCCCTCCTGCTCTCTGTGGTCGTAGCCATCTTGGTTGGGTTTATTTGCATATTCGCTCCTGATTGGCTGGTGGGCGTGGCTGGTGGGTGTAGTGGGGTGATGGTTAATTTGCATATTACTCTTTTATTATATAGGATATAGATATATATATTAGAGACCCAATGCACAAAATTCATGCAAGAGTAGACCTTCCTTCCCCTGGCTGCTGGCACCGGCTTCTCTCCGGCACCCAGGACCCAGGCTTCCCTCCAGCAGCCAGCAGGCACCTGGGATCCAGGCTTCCCTCACAGCACTGGCTTCATCCAGAAGGACTCTGGTCTAATTAGCATATTATGCTTTATACATATCCTATATGATAAAGATGTAATATGCAAATGGTCGTTATGCCGTGAAGTGTAACGACTGACCGTGTAACGACTGAATCATGGATCAGCAGGAGGGCGGGGCAGCGAGCTACAAGTGGGCAGCAGAGAGCTAAAGGAGTGGGCAGGGCAGCAAGCTATGAGGGGGGGCAAGGAAAGGGGGGCGGGGGGAACTACAGGAGGGCGGGGCAGCTGGCGGAGAGCTACTGGAGCGCAGCAGTGAGCTACTGGTGAGCTACTGTTGCACGGATTCGTGCACAGGGCTACTAATATATATATACACACACACACTAAATAGCCCACACACAAGTTTGCCCTAGAACAGGGCTCAGCAAGTTTTTTCTGGGAAGGATCAGAAAGTAGGTATTTTCAGCTCCATTGTGCACATGGTCTCTGTGCACTGCCTAGCTCCTGCGCTGCAGCTCACATGCTCCGTGGGCTGTGCCTGGATGAGTGGATGTCATACTATTCCCATGCATCACCACATTGATGCCTCTTGATTTCTGTCCAAGCATTTGGAAACGTGAAAACCATTCCTGGCCCGTGGGCCACACACCAGGGGGCAGGCAGAGTCGACGCATGGGCATGGCCATATGGTGCCAACCCCTGGCCTAGCATGAAGAAAGGTATGTGGACACAGCCCCGATCTTCCTCCCGCTTACAAAGGCACTAAAAGACACCACAGTGCACTGTGCTTTTATTTTTAATTTAATAAAATGGCAAATGGTTAGAGAATTGAAGTATAGTTTTGGACTGGCCCGCCCCAACCTCAAGGATTAGCGTTGGATGCCTGCAGACCAAGATTGGAATGGAGAGTGTGGTCCTACAGCAGGGCACACTGCCTCGCTTAGGAAGCTAGACCTTCCTGAAGTTGCATGTGGGGCAGGGAGCACCATGTGCCCGTTCCTGGGTATGCATGCTGGTGGTTATTGCCTGGTATCTCCTTCGTGATGCCATTAGGACTGTGTTATTATCCCGCTTTATAGGGAAGGAAAACAAACTTAGAGGTGAGTGACCTGCCCGACATTGCACAGCACATGGCAGGAAGTCACCTCTGGGTGGCCCGACACCAGTGTCTATGCCAGGGTCCTAGAGGAGCCAGGACAGGAGCGTAGTCATGCCCCCTGGGAAGCGGCCGACTCTAAGCGAAGTCCCTGTCAGCCCCAGCTCTCCCCACACCCGTGATGGATGGATGCCCCGGCAGCAGGTGAGGGTCAGCCTCACAAGGAAGAAATTCATTAGAAGGCCCGGGGGATGCCCCTGCAGCAGCCCCTGCCTCCTACAGAACAGCGGTGCTGCCGCTCAGGCCAGGCCTGCCCAGCAGGGAGTGGCAGAGGAGTTGGGCCTACAGGCAGCATTTCCAATGGTAATGGCAAGAGGATCCAACTGGCATTGCAGAGGACTGTCCTCACGCTGGGCTTGGTCAGCAGGCATCACATGGCTCAGTCATTTAATCCTCAGGGCGAGTCCAGCAGGTGGGCTTTCCTGCACTCACCTGCTGCTGGAGGGAAGCTCAGCTGACCAGTGCCTCACACGGAGCACCTGTGCTGGATTCCAGAGCACATGCCCTTCACCTACAGGGCTCAGCAACAGCTCCCAGGTGTCAAACTGCACCTGTGTTCTACTTTGGCTCAACAGCCACTAACCTAGATATGCCTGAAATGAACCCAACAGAACTGATTTAAAAATAACCATTTCAGCCCAAGAGTTGTCATATCTATAGGGCATCAAACAAGAAATTTGACAGTCATCATTCATTCATTCACTCATTCATTAATCTGGTCATCCATCTATCCAAACACCCATCCATTCATCCAATTAATTAACCACTCATTTAAACATGTAACTGTATTGTCTGGGTGTCAGGCCTGCTAGCCTTGGAGAGGGAAAGCACAAAGATGAATAAGATGCAGTGTCTGCCATCCAGTTTAACCTTTTTTTAAATTTTTATTTATTTTTTTATTTATTAAGCTATTATATGTGTACATATCTTACCATTGTCCCTCCCCACCCCACTCCCATAAATGCCCTCACCCCCCAATGTTTGGCATCCATTGGTTATTCTTATATGCGTGCATATAAGTCCTTCGGTTGATCTCTTATTTCACCCCCCTCTCCCTAACCTTCCCGCTGAAATTTGACAGACTGTTTGATGCTTTACTGCCTCTGTATCTATCTTTTTGTTCATCAGTTTATAATGTTTTTTATTATCCACTAATGAGTGAGATCATGTGGTATTTTTCTTTCATTGACTGGCTTATTTCACTTAGCATAATGTTCTCCAATTCCATCCAGGTTGCTACAAATGGTAAGAATTCCTTCTTTTTAATAGCAGCATAGTATTCCATTGTGTAGATGTACCATAGTTTTCTGATCCAGTCATCTGCTGACGGGCACCTAGGCTGTTTCCAAATCTTAGCTATTGTAAATTGTGCTTCTATGAACATAGGGGTGCATATATCCTTTCTGATTGGTGTTTCTAGTTTCTTAGGATATATTCCTAGGAGTGGGATTACTGGGTCAAATGGGAGTTCCATTTTTAGTTTTTTGAGGAAACTCCATACTGTTCTCCACAGTGGCTGCACCAGTCTGCATTCCCACCAGCAGTGCACGAGGGTTCCTTTTTCTCCGCATCCTCGCCAACACTTGTTTGTTGATTTGTTGATGATAGCAATTCTGACAGGTGTGAGATGGTATCGCATTGTCATTTTGATTTGCATCTCTTGGATAATTAGTGACTTTGAGCATGTTTTCATGTGTCTCTTGGCCTTCCTTCTGTCTTCTTTTGAAAAGATTCTATTTAGTCTGTTGCTCATTTTTTTTATTGGATCATTTATGTTCCTTTTATTAAGTTGTATAAGCTGCCTGTAGATGTTGGAAATTAAACCTTTATCAGTGATAACATTTGCAAATATGTTCTCCCATACAGTGGGCTTTCTTGTTGTTTTGTTGATGGTTTCTTTTGCTGTGAAAAAGCTTTTTATTTTGATGTAGTCCCATTTGTTTATTTTCTCTTTGGCTTCCATTGCCATCAGTGAAGAAGTTCTTTTGGCATATGTCTGAGATTTTGCTGCCTGTGGATTCCTCTAGTATTTTTATGGTTTCCCGTCTTATGTTTAAGTCCTGTATCCATTTTGAGTTTATTTTTGTGTATGGTGTAAGTTGGTGATCTAGTTTCATTTTTTTGCATGTATCTGTCCAATTTTCTCAACACCATTTACTGAAGAGACTGTCTTGACTCCATTGTATGTTCATGCCTCCTTTGTCAAATATTAATTGCGAATAGAGGTTTGGGTCGATATCTGGATTCTCTATTCTATTCCATTGATCTATATGTCTGTTCTTGTGCCAGTACCAGGCTGTTTTGAGAACAGTGGCTTTGTAATACAGCTTGAAATCTGGTATTGGGATCCCTCCTACTTTACTCTTCTTTCTCAGGATTGCTGTGGCTATTCAGGGTCTTTTTTAATTCCAGATGAATTTTTGGAGAGTTCTTTCTAGGTCTGTGAAATATGCCATTGGTATTTTAATGGGGAGTGCATTGAATCTATAGATTGCTTTGGGTAGTATGGACATTTTAATGATGTTGATTCTACCAATCCATGAACATGGTATGTTCTTCCATCTGTTTACATCTTCCTCTATCTCTTTTTTCAGTGTCCTGTAGTTTTCTGCGCATAGGTCTTTTGCCTCATTGGTTAAGTTTATTCCTAGGTATCTTAATTTTTTTGGTGCGATGGTAAATGGGATTGCTTTTTTAGTCTCTCTTTCTGTAAGTTCACTATTGGTGTATAGAAATGCCATAGATTTCTTGGCGTTAATTTTGCATCCTGCTACATTGCCAAATTCATTTATTAAGTCTGTTAGTTTTTTGATGGAGTCTTTCAGGGTTTTTTTTATGTACAATATCATGTCATCTGCAAATAAGGACAGCTTTACTTCTTCTTTTCCAATTGGGATGCCTTTTATTTCTTCTTCTTGTCTAATTGCAATGGCTAATACTTCCACTACTATGTCAAACAGGAGTGGTGAGAGTGGGCATCCCTGTCTTGTTCCTGTTCTTAGGGGAAATGGTTTTAGTTTTTGCCCATTGAGTATGATGTTAGCTATGGGTTTATCATATATAGCTTTTATTATGTTGAGGTATGATCCTTCTATTCCCACCTTGTTGAGAGTTTTTATCAAGAAAGGGTGTTGGATTTTGTCAAATGCTTTTTCTGCATCAATTGATATAACTATGTGATTTTTATCTCTCAATTTGTTTATGTGATGTATCACGTTTATTCATTTGAGGATATTGTACCATCCTTGCATTCCTGGGATAAATCCTACTTGGTCATGGTGTATGATCTTCCTGATGTAGTGCTGGATCCGATTTGCTAGAATTTTGTTGAGGATTTTGGCATCTATGTTCATGATGTATATTGGCCTGTAATTCTCTTTCATTGTGTTGTCTTTATCTTATTTTGGTATTAGGGTGATGTTGGCTTCATAGAAGGAGCTTGGAAGTGTTCCTTCCTCTTGAATTTTTTGAAATAGTCTGAGGAGGATAGGTTTTAGTTCTTCCTTGAATGTTTGGAAAAACTCTCCTGTGAAGCCATCTGGCCCTGGGCTTTTGTTTGCCGGAAGCTTTTTGATGACTGCTTCAATTTCTTCCATAGTTACTGGCATATTGAGCTGTTTAGATTCTTCCTGATTGAGTTTTGGAAGGTTATATTTTTCTAGGAATATGTCCATTTCCTCCAGGTTGTCCAGTTTGTTGGAATAGAGTTGTTCGTAGTATTTTTTAACAATCCTTTGTATTTTGGCGGGATCTGTTGTTATTTCACCTCTTTCATTTCTGATTTTGTTTATTTGGGTCCTCTCTCTTTGCTTCTTGGTGAGCCTGGCTAGAGGTTCATCAATCTTGTTTATCCTTTCAAAGAACCAGCTCTTGGTTTTGTTGATCTTTTGTATTGTTTCTTTGGTCTCTATGTCGTTTATCTCCTCTCTGATCTTTATTATTTCCTTCCTTCTGCTTACACTGGGCTTTTCTTATTGCTCTTTTTCTAACTCTTTGAGTTGTTGGGTTAGGTAATTTATTACCATTGTTTCTTGTTTTTTGCAGTAGGCTTGTAGAGCTATGAACTTCCCTCTCAAGACTGCTTTCACTGTGTCCCATAGGTTTTGAATTGTTGTGTTTTCATTGTCATTTGTTGCCATGATGTTTTTTATTTCTTCCTTGATCTCTGGTAACCGAGTCATTGTTTAATAGCATGCTGTTTAGTCTCCATGTGTTTGATTTCTTTGGATTGTTTTTATTGTAGTTGATTTCCAGTTTTATGCCACTGTGGTCTGAGAAGAGGCTTGATATGATTTCTATCTTCTTGAATTTGAAGAGACTTTGCCTTTGTCCCAACATATGGTCTATCTTTGAAAATGACCCATGTGCACTTGAGAAGAATGTATATTCTGTGGCTTTAGGGTGAAATGTTCTGAAGATGTCAATTAATTCCATCTGGTCTAGTGAGTCATTTAGGATTGATGTTTCTTTGCTGATTTTTTGTTTAGAGGATTTGTCCAATGGTGATAGTGGGGTATTAAAGTCTCCTACTATGATTGTATTGCTGTCGATCTCTCCCTTGATATCCTCCAGGAGATTTTTTATGTATTTGGGTGCTCCTGTATTGGGTGCATATATGTTTACCAGAGTTAGTTCTTCTTGTTGGATTGCTCCCTTTAGTATTATGAAGTAGCCTTCCTTATCTCTTGTTATGTCCTTCACTGTGAGATCTAATTTGTCAGATATAAGTATTGCTACCCCAGCTTTTTTTCATTTCCACTCACCTGAAAAACCTTTTTCCATCCCTTCACCCTCAGTCTGTGTGCGTCTTTTTTTCTGAGGTTGGTTTCTTGTAGACAGCAGATATATGGGTCTTGTTTTCTTATCCAATCCATTACCCTATGTCTTTTGATTGGGGCATTTAATCCATTTACATTTAAAGTTATTATTGATACGTACTTATTTGTTGCCATTTTTATTCTTTACCCCTGTGTTCCTTCTTCGCTTCCCATTTCTTTCTTTCTTTCTTTTTTTTTTTTACAGCAGACCCTTTAGCATTTCTTGCATTGCTGGTTTGGTGGTAATAAATTCCCTTAGTCCTTTTTTGTCTGTGAAGCTCCTGATTTCACCTTCAATTTTGATTGATAGCCTTGCTGGGTACAGTATTCTTGGATTCAGACCCTTCCTTTGCATGACTTTGTATATTTCATTCCATTCCCTTCTGGCCTGATGAGTTTCTGTTGAGAAATCAGTTGCTCGTCTGATGGGGGTTCCTTTGTATGTAACTTTCTGTCTCTCTCTGGCCGCTTTTAAGATTCTTACTTTGTCGTTGGTGTTTGCCAATGTAATTATAATGTGCCTTGGCATTGGTTTTTGGGGTTCATTTTGCTTGGGACTCTGTGAGCTTCTTTGATTTGTGTGGGTTTTTTCTTCTCTATTTCAGGGAAGTTTTCTGTCATTTCTTTTTACAGAGGTCATACTTCTGAGTGTGTCAATGGGAGTGAGTTGTAAGAAAAAGGCAGGTGAAGACCCTTGCAAAGGAGCTACTCATGCCCATGGAGTCAGACGGGCCATCTGCCTGGATGCTGATCAGTGTGTGCTCCTTGATGGCCCCATCTCATGTCTCTGCAGCCCACTGCCCTCACGGATGCCACAGTTATACCATTCCCAGAGATCAGGATCTGGGTCAGTGAAGAGATATCCTATCTAATAAGGAAGGGATATGCTAATTGACTGTCATGCCCTCAAAAAGATGGCAGCCCACAGCCAATAAGGAGGGAATATGCTAATTGACTGTCACGCCCTCAATGATGGCAGTGCCCACAGCCACAAGATGGCAGTGCCCAATCCCCTCAGCCCTGCCAGGGCAACAGGCGCACGGCATGGCTGGGCCTGCAGCCAGGCGGGTCCGGCCGCTCCATGTGCCTGCCTCCGGAATCCACCCATCCCCTCAGCCCCCCAGCCACCCAGGGCTGGCCTGAGGTGCAGGCAAGCCTCAGATGTCAGCTGCCCAGCCGCCCAGGTCTGCCCGAGGCTCAGGTAACCAGGGCCGGCTGAAGCTTCCACTGCCATCAGTGGCAGCAGCAGAGGTGTGATGGGGGCATCACCTTCCCATGATCACCGGGTCGCCTCCTGCCCCTGAGGGCTCCTGGACTGTGAGAGGGGGAAGGCCAGGCTGAGGGACGCTCCCCTCCAGTGCATGAATTTTCATGCACCGGGCCTCTAGTAAGTTGATAAAACACAAGCCATTTGTGAAGTTGTACAAGAGAATTCCTCATCTGAACTGTCCTGCAGAGGGAGCGCCCCAGGAGGCATGGCCTCCCTGGGGGTGCAGGAGACCTGGGGACCATCCCAGGTGACAAGACTCGCTCCTCAGCAGACTCGGTCAGCTCTGCTGAGTGCCATGTTTGACTGGGTCTTTCTTTTGAGCTCCATCTTTGACCCATTTACTCCAGTTTTAGCAAGAATCATGTAGCATCAGCTTAGAGAAACCCCCACCCTTGCCATCCACCCAATTCCTTACCCCCTCCGTGTCTTCTTCCCCAGGCTTGCCTTCAGCAAAACACTTGCTGAGTCAGTTTAGCCAGAATCCCCCTTACCCTTGATGTCTCCTCTCAGTCATTTCCATCCCCTGGCCCCCACCTTGACGCTTAACTATAAATCACCTCTTTGTTGTACTTGGAACGGCGCCCAGTTCTACAAGAGCCTCAGTTCCCCAACCGCAGTGGATCCTGGGTAACGTGTGCTCCCACCACTTTAACTTCTGCCCACTCTGCTTTCCTGCGACAGGTGGATGCTGCAGGAGGAGGGCACACGGAAAAGAAGAGTCCTTTGTTCATTCAAAAGCGACTCCCTAGGTGCACCTGCTCTGAATGGCGGCATAGCCCCTGGCTCTGAGTCGGGGGAGTAACAAATACCATCTGACAAGCCAGGCTCTGCCAGGTCAACACTCTCAGGCTCCGGCATCTACAACCGGCAGGTAGTGAGTCTGCTCCCAGCGAAATAAACTTCGCTGTAGTTTCTTGTTTGTATACAGGCTGAATACAGCATCACTGCAGAGAGATGTGAGGGCCTGCTCAGACAGGAAGGGACTAGATTGGCACACTGCACGTGGTGGCAACCTCGGTAGTGGTCATGGGCTTTAGGTAGAGGAAGGACTAGGAGGCATGGCTTGCAGCATGAAGCAAAGGACAGCTATGGAGTTTCACACACCCCTAAACGCGTCATTAGAACACGAGCTACACAGGGACCGACGTGGGCAAGCCCAGCAGCACGACGAGTTCTTTCCAGCGGGGACACGGGTGTTCCAGGAAAGAGGTGATGTTTGGGACCACGGCACGATGCGATTCGTGCATGGAGAGGGCAGCCCGGATACCCGAGGACCCGCGGGCACATATGGACCCGTGGGCACACATGTCAAAGCAAACACCGGCCCCTGGCCTTTACCCACAAAACTAAAACCCCAAGTCCAGAAGGCTCTGAAAACCAAAATGTTTTCATGACTTTTTGTGACGAAACCTGAGCTGAGCTGACATGGAAGCACGTATAATTTTCATTTCTCCATTTTGTGCGAATGATCGTGCGTCTGGAGAGATTGTCCGCGAGTCTGGCGATGTGTCACTGCCCACACCCTCGGGGCTGGTACGTGTTATGTGGCGCATGTACCACGCTGCCTTTATAAAACAGCAGTTCAACTAAATCCCAAACACATCTGGTTTGGGTAAGGAGGCCTGACTCTATGGTAATGATACCTAATATTTACTGAGCACTTGCCTCCAAAGGAGATCTGCCCAGCCCGTGGCCCAGCTGGAACCGACTCCAACCGCCTGGTTCCTTCTGTAAACCTGCTCTCGTACCAGGCCTTTGGAACCAAGTCTGATTCTGCTTAAGTTACCTTTTGGACTTGACACCTTGGGCATGTTGGAGTCAAGTAAGCACGCCCTAGGTCCATAGCCTGCCCTTACGCGGTGGGCGTCTACACGGTCCTGTGTCCTTCCCTCCTGTTGGCCCTGTGTCTAACCCCAGCACGGCTTCCTGGCCATGCTCTCTGAGCCTCTGAGGCACATCACAGTGGCCCCAAACAGTGCCGCACAGCTTAATCGTCAGACTTGACTCACTCGACTTAGCACCAAATAACTCCGGGCTGCTTCAAAAAATCAAATCTGGAGATTTGTCACAATTGAGGGCATTTAAAAATTATGTTCAAGCTCTGATGGCAATTTCCAAAGATCCGTTCCCAGAATAGCTGGGAAATTGCCAAGTAATTGGAATAAAGCTCTGACTTCCTCAGGGATCTACTTGGAAGCTGGAGGACATCCATGCGGGTACTTGGGAACCAACGTATTTGTTACTAATTGGCTTTCTGCCTCCCACCCGCCATGTGCTGTGGTCATAACCCCTGTAGCACAGTGGGGTCCAGACCTTATCTGGTGAATTAGGAACCCGACTGGGAGAGCCAGGGCAGCAAAGCTGAGAAGTCACAGGAAACATTTGCATTTTGGGCAACAGCTCCTTTCCTGGCAGGGTTTCCAGGCCCTTCCCCGCGCTGGCTGCCCTGTGTGGCCTGTGGTTTACAAATGAGCAAGATTTAAGTGGTTCTGAGGATGGCACTCTCCGGTCAGTCTGAGCCGGGGCCACCACTGCCCACAGGCCAGGTCCTGCTCCCACATACGACCGCTTGGATCGATAGAGTGTTTGCTTTTAACTGCCCACATTAAAACACTGTTAGGGAACCCATAAAAGCAAGGTTTCAGAGTTTCCATAACACAACTGCAGCACCTGCGCACACTCGGCCCACTTGGCCTCTCAGGCAGCACACAGCTGGCCCTGTGGCACCTGCCCCCTTTGCAGTAAGCTCACATTTGCCTCCATCGCCACCCGGTCAACGAGGTGCATGCATTTCTGATCTCTGCTCGACAGCTTCACCAACCAACCACCAGTGGCAAACATCTGATCTGGAGTCAGAGAGCCAGCTTCATACATTCGGCCAAAAAGCCATCATGGATCACTCGCTAGGAATGAGATATCTCACTGGATGTCTTTAATACTTTAGACAAAACCGTAGCAGAATTTCATTCCTCTTTCGTCCTTGGGAACAGGTGCCAGCAGGGCGACACAGCACTTCTGTGGCAGAACCTCTTGTTTGGCAGAGGAGAAAGGCTATAAACATCAGCCTCGCTGACTAACGGCAAGGTAAGTTATATTTCCAAGGAAAAGCAGAGAGCACCAGGAAACAAAGACAAGAAAAATCTACCTTTCCCAGGGGATCAGGGAAGCTGTCTCTGATACGGTGACATGTCAGCTGAGACCTCATGGACAAGGGAAGTGGCAGGGGACGTGGGACACGGAAGAGGGGAGTCTCGATGAGGAATGGCAGGTGCACAGACCTGCAGGCAGGAATGAGGCTGGCACAACTTGGGAGTTAAAAGACGGCTTTTTTCTCTTATTTTTATTTTTAATGCCTTAGCTAAAACCTTGGCAGAGTTTCATTACTCTTACGTCCTTAGGAACAGGTTCCAGTCCCTATCGCCGCGGCGATCTTTCCAATATACTCGGTATTGTTGAGCAAGAGACAGCGTGAGTGCTCCTATCTGGGCTTTCACACACAAATGCAAGAATCCCAAGCAGAAGACGCACATGTCTTTTTTGCTCCTTAAAAAGGCAATGAAATATATGCAACTCACCAGCCCATCAGCCTGTGACTACAAAACGAGATGGTGCTCTTCGTTCCTAAGCACATGACTGTGGCCAGAGGCCCTGCAGCTGTCTCCCAGCTGCTTCTGAGAGCTTGCGGCCCGTGTCTACAGTGGTGCTGTGGTTTCTGGCCACTCTGAGTATGTCTTGCTGGGCCAGCAGTCCTTGCTGGTGACTACTGCCCGTAAGCACCTGGCCCTGGGCACCAGCGGCTGCTGTTCAGGTGCAAAGGGCAGTCCTGGGAGTTCCAGCACTTGCCCTGAAGCCCGGGCTCAGAAGCACCTCTGAAGCTGGACAACATGGCCGGTGCTGTCCCCCACGCTGGCTGCCCCGAAGGCCCTGTGACATGACGGCTCCATCCGTCTCTTCCCCTCCTGCCTCCTTGTGGCCAGGAGGCCGCTGGGCTGCCACCATGGACCCTGGTTACAGCGGAGCCGGATGCTTCACCAGGTCATCTTGAGCTAATTACTGCATCTCTATGGTCCTATTTGTGTATTTACGAAGTGGATACACTCAGCCACGGCGCCGTGTCCCGGGGAGGATAGAACCGTAAATGAATGCAGAAGCACCTGTACACCCTGACAGTATCCATATACGCCTCTCACAGAGGGTTAGCGCTCTGCCCAAGAAACGCTGTGATCATCAGCTCAGGGCTGACCAACAACACGGGATAATGCTGGCCACAGGTCCTCAAGGCCTATCACCATCTAGCCTCTCCCCAGTTGCACCTCCTGCTGTCCGTTCACACACCCAGTCCACACGGGGGTCATGGGCACAGGATGCCTCTCTGTGCCTCCGTGTTCCACAGGTGCTGCTTCCCGGCCTGGAATGCCTTTCCATGGCTGATCGGTAAGCAAGATCACACAGGATGCCTGCTATTTGAAACAGAGGTAATTCAACTTATAGGGAGGGCAGGGAAGGGGAGGGGAGGGCAGGATAGGGGAGGGACTGGGAGGAAAGGAAGGGAAGGGGAGAGGAGAGGAAGGTAGAGGGTAGGGCAGGATAGGGGAGGGAAGGATATTGACAGGTATGTGTAACTAGACAGTCCATGGGCAATATTTCAAGCATTACTTGGTCTGGAGTTCAAAGGATAGGACATACTTTCTCTTTGTTTCTTGTCTGTTATTTTGAAATGGATTCCATTCTTACCCCGACAAACTCACCACCCAGTGGCTGTAGTTCCTACTTTCTCTCTAGTTGGCAACCAGCTAGATAAGATGTTCAACTCTCCTATTAACCCAAAACACTGTCTCAGAGAGGTATCACCTTGTCCCTAGCTGGTCCAACTTGTTGACCAGAAGATAAAATGTCTTAGTCAGTCACGCATTCTACCCAGACCCAGGAGCTGTATCCACATCATGCAAAGCGCAGCCCCACGAGGCCCTGGGCCCCACAATGTCAAGTGCCAGGCACTCGGCGACCAAAAGCATGAAGGCCTGGGATTGCTGCTCCTGCAACACTCTCCACCTTTCACCCGAAAAGGCCTACTCTGCCCTCAAACGCTCCCTTTGCCTGCGACATGCGATTGTGCAATGCTAGGAAAGCAGGGGCTGTGCACCGGGCATCTCACCTGAGAACTGACCCCAGACTGTGATGCGCCCAGGTCTGCTGCTGGAGGTGCCTCAGCAGCAGGCCCCACCCTGCTCGCCCCTCTGCCCCCTGTGGTTGGTGCCTTTCATGGCACAGAGAACATGGGAGCGAGAGATAATTAGTGGGTGACTATATATTTTTGGCCTCAGGTTTTTATATTATCTTTATCAAACTGCTGGTTATATTCATCTGTGCTCAAATAAATCCTCCTGGGTTATATATTTATTCCCTTTTTGCATGAACACATTCCAAGTTGGTTTTTCTCCTCATTGGGAGAAAATGCAAATCACATTTTAGACCTAAACATGAGACTTTGCCTTAGTCCACAGTGAATTTCAACTTAGGTCTCTCCAGCTCTCCACCTTGATCCCATAGTTTGGAGTCCTGGTTTGTTTGTGCCTCTTATTAACTAGTAGAGGCCCGATGCACGAAATTTGTGCCAGGGGCTCAGCCCTCGCAGCCATGGCTTAGCCTGGAAGGTCGCCCGGAAGGCTGTCCGGAAGGTCGTTTGGCTGTCCAGTCTAATTAGCATATTACGCTTTTATTATTATAGATGAGCCTCAGCTTAATTTATTAGGTCTTCTAGATCCTTATCAAATCACTTCCCCAAATAAAAAATGTCAGGCTGGACAGACGGAACACAGAGGGTCATTAGTGAACCAGGGATCAGAAAGGGACGTCTCTCTCCAGGGGCAAAAGGAACTGTCTGTAACGGGCCAGGGCTGGGCCAGCAGGGGTCATCCTCAACTAAATGCATTGCCATCTGATCAATGGCCCCGTGGAGGGGCCCCCTGGGTATTCAGCAAACGTCAAGTCCAGGAAAAGGTAAACCTGAACGCTTTATTGGTCCCATAGGTGTTTTCCAGTTGACTTTTCTTTTAATGTGGGAGATTTCAGATAAGGGTCTCAATGTCTGTCTTTTATAAAAGCCCCCAAACCTAGCAACATGGGGCCCATGCTCGCAAAGTATGCCAGCTGCCGAAGCTCAGGATGGAGCGAGCATGCCGTCCAGTGTGCCACAGTCCACGTCCGCCTGGCCCCTTCCCCTCCCTGCCTGGCCACATCAGCCCTGCCGCACACGAGCCTGCTTTTCGGCATTCCTCTCAGGTGCCTAAGCAACTGTCGAGGGCTTAGGATTGTCCCACCCAGATGCTCATGCGTGGACCCCAGCCGAGGCTCAGACTGGAAAGCAAACCTCCTCAGCCTGGACGTCCCGGTCCAGAAGCCCGAGGTACACAGCAGGACCCGACCCTCCTGGCAGAGCTGAGCATCATGCTCGTTCTCATGGGCGGCACCACCATCCCTCAGCCTCCCTGCTTCCCCCACTGGGCCGGGTGCTGTCCTGGGCCACGCTGCGCTGCAAGTCGCCACCCTTTTCAAGCACATTGTGAGGGCTCTGCCCCCACCTCCCGGGGACAGTGAGCCTTTTCTTCTCACAGGTGAATAACCTCAGTTCCGTCCACCACATTCATACACAGCAGTTTCTAGACCCCACCTGTCCGCCTGGTCACCTGCTCTGAGCCCAGAGGGCAGCGTGGCATCAGGGGTCAAGCAGGGAGCAGACACGCGGGAACAAGTAAAATGTCACCCACCTGAGAGCAGGAACCCCTCCAGGAGGTGTCAGGAGCCTCAGCGTGGGCGGGAACCCCAGGAATCCCCTGACCTTCCTTAAGGTAAACATGAAGCTCTTGGGAGGAGAGAGGGGGCTGGAAACCAGGTGTGATTCACCCATCTCTGAGGTGGGCACAAGGAGTAGCAGACAGACTGACAGTGACCAGGGCAAGAGCCTCATGCAGGGTTCTGTGCACCCCGGCATCCGAAGCACTAGAAGGTTTGCCAGCCTTGCTAACACTCCCTGCAGCTGGAACTGCAGGTAGACCAGGAGGCGTGGAATGACGCTGCACCTGGGAACCAATTATCACCAGGAAGAGCGTTAGAGAATGAGGGGAGCTAACCTTTTCTAATCCCTGTGACAGAAACCTCTGGGCAGTGATCAATACAGCAAGGGAGGCGGGGGGGAGCACAGAAGTCTCTCTCTGCGCCTTCACAGCAGTAATTAAAGGCGGTTTAATGAGAGCCTGAGAGCCCGAGAGCAGTGTCTGCGTGCAGAAGCAGACGGGCCATGGGTGTGAGTCACCCTCAACCTCTCTGACTACGTGTGGGACAAGGACATCTGGGAGCCAGCCCCCATCAAGGAGGCCCGAGTGCCACCCCGGAGCCCACAGCGAGGGGAAGGAAGAGGAAAAGATGCCCTGGCCCGAGATTTCCCCCCTGCCCCCCTACCCCCGCCGCCATCTCTGGGGAAAACAGCTGCGTAATGTCCCCTCCCTTGCAGAACAGCAGAAACCAGGCCGCCCTGCGTTTAAGGCCAGTTCCCTGCTGGGAAGCCGTTCTGCCTTGAACCAGTCCCTCCACCTGCTGAGGTCTCTCCTGTGAGATGGGACCATCACAGCAGGTTCTCATATGGAGGCCTCGGTGGGGTTGCGGTGGGTGGAAGGGCCAGCACCTGCCTGGCTCCCGTCGAGCGCTGTGTGTTGGGCACTGTTATCAGCTTGCCGTCCCTGGGCTCAGGCCCCTCACCCAGGTGTGGGAGCAGTAACATCTCACCTGAGGATACTGTTAGGCCGGCCTAAGATGCAGCGTGCCAATCTTGCCTGTGCCAGCAAGAAGCAGGCACAAAAGCGGCAGCTCCTGAGCTTGCTCGGGGCTAAAGACGGGCTGTAGCAGAGTGCGCAGGTGGGAACTGCTCTGCAGTGTGCGCTGCAGTGGGGGTGGGGTGGGGTGGGGGGGTGGCTGGAGAAAGGGCCGCAGGGACAGTTCCCCCTCAGGGAAGCCCAGTCTTCAGAGAGGAGAGCAAGGCCCCTCCAATGGAATTGTTTCCCCAAACCCGCCTGTTGGAAGCAGGAGGTGGCCCTTGTCACGATGCTTCCCAGAGATGGAACGCCTGGAAGGCAAAGTGACAGCACACACAACCATATGGCTTGCTACATGTTCCACATAAATTACCTTTGGCTCTGAGCTAAACAAAGGAAGGTAAGACAATTCTGCATTTTAATAACAGCCTCCCCCCTGCAAGTCTGTTGCCCCCAACAGGACGCGTCCGCAGAGGCCTGTGCTGCGCCCCTGCCTCCTGATCAGCTGCCCCACGACTTCAGACTGGTATCTCTTGTCTCCATTCTCCCTAATGAAGTCGGTCACATTTTATTGCCAAATGGCCCTGGTAATGCTCTTACAACTGCCCACAGAAGGTGTTTTTGCATTCAGGAATAAAGAGCAAATTTGAATTTCATCAACATAAACTGGTGACTGGGTCAATACATTGTGGTGTGGTTCTGGTTTGTGCCCCCAACTTTATCTATTTTTAGGCTTTGTTCTTGCAAGGAAGCAAAAACGTGCTACCTGAGTGTCTTAACGCCACAGCTAGGGGGACAGCTGGGACCCGCATGGACTGTTTTCTGTAAGGTGGGGGAGGGGGAGCAAGGCATTCACCACTGGTGGGAAAAACGCAGCTGGGATTGGGGGAGGAGAAGCAATAAAAAGAAGCAATCACTTACTCAAGCACCAACTTTGCAGTTTACAAGGCCTTTGTTCCATGGGTGATAGTCCTCCAAGAGTTTCAGGAGATAAACCTCGTTGTACACAAGGGGAAACAGAGGGCCAGCTGTGGGAGGGGGTGTTTTTCAAGGCCACACAGGGATTCTAGACCTTAGATAGAAACCATGTTTCCAGTTCTCTCTCCTTTAGGCTCAGGAAGAATCACACCACCCTGCCCTTAGGAGTTAGGTGTGATCTGTGACTCATTTTAGACCACGGAGCATGAGCAAAGGGGGAGGAGGATGTCACCTCCAGTAGAAGCTTTGAGAGCCAGAGTGCAATTCATGACCTTTTCTCAGCTGTTACAAAGCCAACACCCCAAACAGTGGGCCCCACTGCCAGGGTCCTGGAGTGAGGAGATGGGAAGCAGAGCTCCAGCCAGACCATGATGGACAGGTAGTGAAAGTGAGGAATCACACTTTGCATCTCATGCCACGGGACTGGGCACTATTTGTTACCGCAGCATAACCTAGCTCATCCTGCCTCTCATACACCACGGAGCAAAGCCAACATTGGGAATCCAAGTTCACAACTTTTCTTTGGCCCTCCTTCTTCCATTGGGAATGCCTCAATCTTGTATTCCTACTTTAAAGACAGCCAATTAAGTGTTGGCAAGGTCATTTGGCTGAATGTTGATAAGCACCCTCATGATGTCTGCTTTACATGAGGGCTCCTCCCCTCTTCCTCACTGCTCCACACCACACGGGAAAGCCTATGGTCCAGCCATTAGCAGCACAGGCTGTGGAGCTGGCCTGCCTGGTGGAAAAGTGACTTTGAGCATGTGTCTAAACTCTCTGAGCCTTAGTTTCCTCATCTATAAAGGAGACAGCATCTCCCCATGGGGTTGTTGTGACATGTACAAAAGTGCTCAACACAAGTCATTGAACACATAAAGCTCTCAATGTGTGCTCACCATGACTCTCCTTCATCCATCAATATTCTAGTACTCACAGAGTATTCCCCCTTCATGCAACAATACTCTAGTACTCACAGAGCATGCCTCCTCCACCTGACAATACTCTAATACTGACATAGATATGCTCCCTCCATTCAACAATACTCTAGTACTCATCGAGTGAGCCAGCTTTCTTTGGCATCATCACTGTTAGCTCAGTGCTCCCATTGTGTCCCCTGGCCTGGACTGCTGAGATGACAGCAAGCCTGCCCCTAAGCCTTGCGAAGTGCAGGAGTGACAACTGCTTGCGGGATGAACTCTGGGGGTAGCACCACAGGTGGCTTCTGGCCTTGGGCCAAGTTTCCCCAAACTATATCCCACATTGCTCATTCAACCTCACAAGCTTTTGTCTTTACACTGTTATCATCACTTTCAGGTCTCTCAGAACGTTCATTCCTTTTTATTCTATTTTCATTAAATTTACTGAGTGCTCGCCAGGTGTCAGGCACAGTGCTCAGTGGCCGGAATATAAATGGCGACTCAGACACAGCCCTCAAGGATTCAGGGCAGCGAGAGAGGCAGGCCCAGGAGAGAGGGTCTAAAGCACTCCGATCAGCACTCGGGGTAGAGGATGTGCAAGGTACCCAGGGCCGTACTGCTTTATCCAGCAAATATTTGCTGACATTTTGCTCCCCTTGGAAATAAGAGAGGTGGAGAGGCTGCTCATTCTCACATGGAGTTCAGGATCTAGGATTAAGCTCCAGCACCCGCTCTCCCTGTATGTTCCCTATGCCCAGTCTATACGGCGTGGGCACAGCTGACTCCACTCCTGAATCCAGGGATGTATTTTTAATCCGAGGATGGGCTTGACCAGTGGGATTTTGATTCAGGAGTGGGCACAGGATCCAAGGTGTCCATTGAGAGTGGGTACCTGGATGTTGGCTGGAGTTGCTGAAAAGGAGGTCATCTCATTTTGCTGGGATTCCTACACTGGTAGAATGGAAACCCAGAGGGACCAACGTGCCTTAATCAATATTTAGGGAGGAGCGGCTGAGGATGAAACAACAGAAGAAAAAAGGAGAGGCAAGAGATGAAGAAAGATTTCTAGTGACATCTTCTTAGCCACAGTCATGCTGAATTAGACTGGCTTCAGCCACAGCTGAAGACATTATACCTTGAACTTTTCCAGTTAATTGAGTACTTTTTTTCCTCTTAAGCCAGTTTGAGTAGATTTCTGTCACTTGCAATTTAAAGAATTCTAATGCACTAGGCCAAGAAAGAGGAAGCAGAAAGTCCTATGAAGACAGAGCAGCATTTCTCAGACCAGGATCTGGCAAATCTCATAGCAGGTTGGGAACTGAATTTCACTCCATTGTTTCTGTAGCAAAAGTGTTGGGATGGGAGTGGCTGCTGTTTAGACAGACTGGCCCGGACCACCGCCACCTGACAGACTGGCCTGGACCACTGCCACCTCACAGAACGGCCCGGACCTCTGCCACCTCACAGACTGGCCCGGACCACTGCCACCTCACAGACTGGCCTGGACCACTGCCACCTCACAGAACGGCCCAGACCACTGCCACCTCACAGACTGGCCCAGACCACTGCCACCTGACAGAACGGCCGGACCACTGCCACCATGAGGCAAACAGAGGTATTTTCTTCTCTTTATTGACAAGCTGAACACTACTGTCTCGTTTCTTTCCTTTCCTGGTGCTAGCTTTCTAGGCGATCACCCTGGCCGAGCCTGTGAGACTTTAGTGCTGAAAACTGAGCTTCCCAGTGCCTCCCTGGAATCCAGCCCACATCATCTGAGATCTGAGGCCTGAGAGACAGGCTGATCACTTCACAGGCATGCCTACTTGCCTGGTCTTCACGTGGGTGCAGGCAGGGGGATCTCACAGTGTGGGCGGGGGTATGAGGTAAGAAGCCAGGAAGCCTGAAGGATAGACCCGACTCCTTCCTTGTGCCTTGAAGATGACCTTTACCTTCCTGAGACAGTTCCCTCACCTGTCATCTGCCAGCTGCTCCAGTTCTAGTCTTTCTCCACTCGCTTCTTAGTTCACCACTTCTTTGCGTTTTACCAGGCTCAGACACCACACAAAACATCCCGCCTCCCCATGTCCACCACAGACGGCATCATCACCTTTGAACTTGACCTTCTCAGGTGCCTTTGTGGCTCCAGTAGAAGAGGATTGTCACTCAGAAAAGCTCATGCCCAAGAGTGGGCACGAGGGACCTCAACTGGGTGCATTCCTCCTGGCCGTGTGGCGAAGCTAGAGGACAGGGTTTGGGGAATAATGTTTGGGCCTTGGGACACTGAGAGAGGATCCTCCCTGAAATAGGAGGAATGCCAATTACTGCACCCATTTTTAAGTTTCCTATATTTTTGCTGAAGTTCTCACTAAGTTCATTAAGCATTCTTATAACCAGAGTTTTGAGCTTGGCATCTGATAGACTGCTTGTCTCCATTTTGTCTAGTTCTTTTTCTGTGTTTTTTTTTTGTTGTTGTTTTTGTTCTTTCATTTGGAATATGTTTCTTTGTCTCTTCATTTTGGTCGTCTCCCTGTGTTTGTTTTTATGTACTAGGTAGAGCTGCTATTTCTCCCAGTCTTGGTAGAGTGGACTATGTAGTAAGTGCCCCACAGGACCCACTGGCACAACCTCCTGGTCACCTAAGCTGGATGCTCCAGGTGTGCCCCCACTGTGTGCTGTGTGCACCTTCCTATTGTAGTTGAGCTTTGATTGCTGTTGGCACATCACTGGGAGGGATCTACCCCCAGGCTGATTGGCTGCAAGGTCAAGCCATGACCACCGAGGAGGAGCTACTGTGCAGGAGCTGACCCCACAGAGCAAGACTTGCTTCAGAGGGGCTCTAGTGCCTGATGATTTTGCTCTTAGAGTGTGTTGCTTGTGCAGATGGTTGGGTGGTGCTTCAGCATGGTGTAAAGCAGTCCAGTGGCTCTGGGGCCTCTGGGGAGAAGGTGCAGGCCAAAATCAGCCATCACCTGTGCCCTGCCCAGAGCCACCTTGCATGCATACAGAGTGATCTGCAGATGGCTGCTATCTGTGCTGGGCTTGAATGTGCCCAGGTGAGGCCAAGCTGTGAACCAAGGCTGACTGCCACTAGTGCTGGGCCTGGGACATCTAGTGAGAGGTACAGGGTCACCAAGGCAGAAGCTGCTTGTTTGAGATATTTTAGGAAAGTCTGAAGCATGAGCCAAGACAGGCCATTTGTATAGAAAAAAACACTGGTAATGGCTTGGGTGGGCCCACAAGTTGGGGTGGGGCAGGGTCTCAGGTAATCACCAGGGTGGGAAAACAGTGTGAGCCAGGTTGATGGAGACTCAGATATGGTGCAACCTGCTGGCTCTCTGGGGGAAGCACTCATCAAAGGAACAATGGCCTCTGCCAGCACTTCTGTCTGGGAGAAAGCTGCCCCTCCAGTTCTCGCCCTGATGCTGGACAATTCAGTCCCCTCCCCTTTGTCTCTGGTGCCTTTCAAGCTGCTGCCCCAGAGCTGGAGCTCAGAGGGAGTGAGTCTGAGTAAGTCTGTGTGCTAGCCCTTCAAGAGGAACTGCCTGGGACTCTACTCTCACTCAGCCTTAATCCCCATAGATTTTTATAGCAAGAAATTATGGGGATTTCTCTTCCCAGCACTGGAACCCTGGACTAGGGGGCATAGTGTGGGGTTGGGACCCCTTGCTCCTCAGGAAGGACCTCTGAAGCTAAGATATCCTTATGGATTCTTGACCACCACACATGGGTGTGGGACCAGCCTATTTCGCATCTCATCCCTCCTACAAGTCTAGATGTGGCTTCTTTTTAATATCTTTAGTTATAGGACTTCTGTTCAGCTAGATTTCAGATGGTTCTTAATGATGGTTTTGTAGTTTAGTTGCAATTTTGCTGTAATTGTGGGAGGAAATGCGTACTCTGCCATCTTGACTGGAAGTCAAAACTCAGCTTTGTCTGTCTTGTTCATTAAGTCCTCAGCTCAGTAAATATTTACTGAGCTGATGGATGAACACATAATGGAAGTGGTTGATTTCCTTTTTTTTCCATTTATTTTTAGAGAGAGTGGAAGGGAGGGAAAGAGACAGAGAGAAACATGGATGTAAGAGGGACACATTGATTGGTTGCCTCCTGCATGTGCCCTTACTGATGCCAGGGATAGAACCTGTAACAGAGGTAGGTTCCCTTGACTGGAATTAAACCCATTACCCTTCAGTCCACGAGCCAACGCTCTAACCCATGAACCAAACAGGCTTGGGCAGAAGTGGTTGATTTTCAATGAACATCCAGATTTCTAGTTTCTTTTGAAAAAAAGTCATAAAAATTGGGGAGACAGAAAACTTAGGAAAACAGGGAGTTGGGATCAAGTAGCAGCTGTTCCCTGAAGACAGGAGCTGTTCTTTCCCTTTTACCACAGTCCTCACCACTCCCTAGTGTCTCATGCTGGGTTCACTTCATTTTACCCTTTACCTGCCCATGTGTAGGCCTTCACATTCTTGACTGTGACCTAAGCCATTGTGAGAGTTTTCCCTGTTAAGTCTCCTCTAATCCCTGAAGAGGGCACAGCAGAGAGAGCAGGTTATCACTGACATCACCAGCCCTGTAAGCATCTCTCCCAGCAGTCCTTACTTCTGCTAGTGTCTGTGGCAGCAGGAGACCAAAATGTCACAAATCATCCCACACCTCATTCTTCCTTTGCTTCCAACATTTCCAAAATGTGAAACATGATTCCTTCAAAATGCAAAAGAATCCAGTTCCTTAGACAGTTGCTGTTTTGTTTTGTTTTTTCTAAAATGCTTTATAAATGCCAAGTTTGTTTTTATTACTTCATATTCCACTGGCCATTGCTGGCAAAAAAGCAATGGGAAGGAAAGAATGTCGTTGATTTATCTGATCAGGAAAATCAAATGGCTTCACACTAAGTTAGAGACCTTAGTTAGAGTGTTCTGAATGGCCCTGCTCCTCTCAGAATGAATGCAGTGGGGGCAACTTACTGAGCAGATCTGAGATCCTAGGAACCCACCTGGGTGTGGTTCTGTGGATACTGCATCAGCAGCTGGGAGGCACCGTGGCTTTGTGGTTAAGAGAACAGATTTCTAGGTAAACAGGACCAAGTTTGAGTTCTGGCTTTGTCCCTTTCCAATCAGGAGGTTCTTAGCCTCTCCTAATCTCAGTCTCCATATCTGCAAATGCTAATCAAAATAGTAAGCTCTTCTTCAATTGAAGTGAAGGTTAGATAAGGATTGGGAGGTTTCAACATTAATATAAACACCTGGTGCAGCATCCAGCACATAGCAGATGCTCAGTAAATGCTACTCGTAAAGAAAAACAGCATGAACGCTTGCCCTCACTCAAGCGATAAACTTAGTTCCTGCCTGTCTCAGCCACGCGCAGGCTGTTGTGGTGCACTTGCCATCACAGGCACTTGGCCGAGCCCCCAGGGTAAAGAGAGTAGTCTTGGTATTTACACTCTAGTTGGAGGAACATGCAGTCCACTCCCCGCTCACCTACAGGGAATGCGTTCCAAGACCTGAAGTGGATGCCTGAAACCACAGATAGTACTGAGCCCTGTACATGTATGTTTTTTACTATACATATGTACTTATGATAAAGTTTAACTTATAAACCAGGCACAGTAAGAGATGAACAACAATAATAAAAGAACAATTGCAACATACTGTAATAAAAGTTCTGTGGATGAGGCATCTATATATATCAAAGGCTAATATGCAAAGTGTCCCCTCGTGAGTTCAGCTGGGAGACTGGGAATTCAATCGCTCGGTATGATGTGTGCTGATCATCAGGGGGCAGCGCGGAATGAAGGAAGGCCCTGGCCAGCAGCTGGAAGGCCCCGATGGGCCCTGATTGCCAGCCAGGCCTAGGGATCCTACCCGTGCACAAATTTCATGCACCAGACCTCTAGTTGATAAATAAAATAAAGGTGGCAGAACACAAGCACTGTGGAACCTCGGTAGTGATCTGATACCTGAGACGGCTACTATGTGACTAATGGGCGGGGAGCCTACACAGCATGGATGTCAGAACAACGGGATGGTTCATGTCCCAGGCGGGACGGGCAGGAGGCCGTGAAATGTCATCACACTACCCAGAATGGCTCACAACTTAAAATTATGAATAACTTATTTCTAGAATTTTCCATTTAATATTTTCAGACCATGGTTGACCATGGGTAACTGAAACCACAGAAAGCAAAATCCCAGATAAGGGAGGACGACTGGATACCAACTACAATTACTCATCATTTCACAAGTACATACAAAGGCTGCTCGGAGCCCAGAGGACAGAACTACTCTGCTGTGGTGGGGTGTGCATGCATGTGTGTGGAGTTCCCAGGGAGGCACAGCCAGGGGTGGGGGGGCAGGTAGTGAATAGATTAGTGGTGGCCTGGGGTTCTGCGTGAGAATGGGACTCATTACAAAAGGGCAGGAATGATCTTTAGAGGAAGATGGAAATGCTCAAAACTGCACAACTCTATTATAAGTGCTGTGAAAACCATTGAGTTACACATTCATGTGAGTGAATTTTATAATATGCACATCAGACCTGTGAAGGTGTTCTTAGAAAGAGCTCACAGTGGCGGTGCCCTGCAAGCTAAGCCCGCGGGGTGGGCAGAATTCACGGCACAGTGAGGAGGCCTCGGGCGCCCCGCAGACAGGTGCTGGTGAAGGAGCAAAGGCAGAGCGTGCGGAGTTTACCCGCACAGGGAGCAGCAGCACACAGGTGGGAGCAGAGATGAGTGAAGGGCCACTGTAATCGCTGTAATTGCTATTGAATGTACGCTGAGGCACTGGCCTAGAGCTAACCTTGGCAGGCCCCTGGACAAGGACAGAGGTGCTTGCCCCGCCCTCGGCAATGCCCGGCTTCCACTGGGTCAGTCTCTCTCCAGCACTAATGTGGGCTTTGGCTTTGCAAAGAGACATCAGCTCACTGTTTGCAACCAGAAATCCCCTCCTAGGACATGGGAGCAGGAGGAGTGTTTGACTTTGCTCATGTTCTCCCGTCAAAGCTTCCCCTCCGCTGGCACTTAGGGGATTTGTAGCCTCTTCGCAGAAACAGCACAAGAGGTTTTCCGGCTTAATCCCAGACCCTCGAGTTCAGCTGCATGCAGTGTATGGTGTACGTTTCAAGAGCGCGAGGTGCCTCTGCGGCAGTGAGCTCCGAGCTCCATGCAGGGAGGGGCTGGGGAAGTCAAGGTTTAGAGCTGACCAAGGTGAGGCCAGGGCAGCACCTTCAGGGCTTCTGGCAGGGCCACATGTCCCTTCTGACTGTCCCCCTTCTACACTGGCAGAGTTACATTCTTCTACCCCATGCTCCTGACTTATGAGATTGGATCCCTGGTCCCAGCGGGCGGCTGGGGTCCCCGGTCCTGGAGGGAAGGCAGCTGTGATGGTCTGGCTGCAGGGTCTGGCCCTGAGCTGTGAAGTGCACACTGCTCTGGGCCAGTCAGTGGGCCTTGCCCACGAAGAGGCGGGAGGCCTGTACGCAGAGCATGGACATCTGGTTGGGACAGCCATGGAGTTGACTCCCCCTCCACCCTGACTGCTATGGAGTCCTGGGCCTAGCCCTCTGGGAGCCTGGTTTACCTGCTTAGACCCTGGGGTTTTTAGGTGCTCTGTATGCTTCTGGTAAATTCCTGTCTTCTGCTTACAGAAGTTAGAAATGAATTCTTTGTAAACAGTGTCCTAATCGAGACAGAGTGTGGCTTGCCTGAGTCACAGTGCAGACGCGAGCCCAGAACCCCGCCCTTCTGCCCGACAGGATCTTCACGGTCCACACCCAGGACGGCGGGGCTGCTGGCCAGCCTTGGCACCTGCTCACGGGCACCGATGGTTCCAGAAGCAGGTCCTCTTCAAGGTCAACCAGAGAAGGGCTGCATTTTATGTAAGAGGGAAGGCGTGTGGAAACCACAGATAAAGACAATTCAGGAGGGGCAGCGAGGGCCAGAGCCGCAGGACCTGACGGCCTTTGCAATGATTTCATTTTTGTTTGAACGGGTAATTAATATATGAAAGTAGGTTCAACTATGTACCTGGTACAAATCAAGTACAAGTTACTATTACTAAACAATAGTTATCCTTAGAATAAGGAGAATCAATTGATGAGCTTTGAGTTTTGAAACATCTCCTAGATGTAGGGTGGACGATGGTTAGGTCGAGCCCTCAGAGGGGACAGGAGGCAGACAGAAGTCTAGTGCCATTCTCACACCAAGGGAGGACAGTACCTTTAACTAGTGGGATGTCGGTGGATAGAACAGAAGCTGATACGTTAGCGAGGCACCTAGGGGGACCTGACAGGGCTTGGTGACAGACTATGCGGGATCGAGAAGCAAGCATCTCAGAGGCGACGTTGGGAGTTTGGGTAGAATAACTGGATGGCTGATCATGTCACCTACCAGAGGCCGTGGACTAGGAGGAAAGCAAGCTGTGGGGAGGCACTGAGATTGGTCTGTGCACACTGCATGCAGGTGCAATTCAATGTGTGAGTGAAGATGTCAGCTAAGATCTGGGTATTGACTCTGAAGCTCATGGAGGAACCTGAAAAGGGAATGTTTTGGGTCATCGGTGTTGCACAGTTGAAGCCATGGGGATGCAGCAGATGCTCCGAGTGTCCAGGGTCACATTCCCAGAGAAAGCCAATGGCATCCATCAACTTGACGGATGCTGTAGCCACCTCGAGCCTCCCCCCGCCCTCAATGCCTCCAATCCCTGCAAATAAATATTTACCTATTGAATAAGCAAACCAATCAATCAGAGCATGGACAGGACTGAAGCTGAAGCTGCAGATCAGATCCTCCCGCGGAGGCAGCCATGGCCAGAACCAGCTGATTTCCTGAATTCTACACTCCCTTTGGCTGCCTCTCATATTTTCCTTAATTTTCAAGAATTAACATAGAGGCAAAAGGACAGGCAAATAAAACATGTCTGAAACTTCATTAAAAAAAACCAAACCCAAACTTGATTTTCTTACAAAAGTCTGTTCATTACTATTCTGTTCTACTGAACATCTTCCCCCTTGATGGATGCCCTGAGTTGCAGGCACCAGACCTCAGCCGCAAGTCCCTGACAGACAGGCAAGCTGAGCCCGGAGCTTTCCAGCTTGAACACAGGGAAACAGAAAAGAACAGGGTGAGCCTGGCAGAGAACAGACATTTAATAGCTCTGTTCAACATGAAGTGGGGGATCTGGCCTTGAGTATTAGGGGTATCTTCCAATTAGCATCAGCTTTTCCTTCCAAAAAGCTCTCATCAAACGCGGCCACTCCTCAGAAGTCTGGGAGAGCAGAACACCAGAGTTTGAAGAGTCAGCAAAGACGCCTGTTGGAAATTCTCTCGGTGGATGGATTTGTGCAGCAGTGGCAGAAAAGTGCAAGAAGCAAGAGCAATAAAAACAAGGTTGGTGAACTTGACGCAGTGAAGTCAGAAAACCTAATTTTTAAGGGTGGCTGCGATGGTCATTAAGCAACTGCCTTTTATGGGAAAAGTTTATATGATGTTCCAGAGGGTGCCATGCCAGCAGGCCCTTCAGAGGAAAAATGACTGAGGTCCCTGTCCCTCTGCCACAGCTGACTGGCCAGGGTGGGACAGCCCCAGAGGAGCTATGGATGCAGCAGCAGCTCTTATATTTTAATCTGCAAAAGAATCACCCAGAAAGCGCATTTAAAAGGCTGCTTTCGGGGCCAATGCTCTGAGACAGGTCCTCCGTAGGTCGGCGTGCAGCCCCTGAACCTGCATTTCTAATGGGCTCCCAGGTGGTGGTGCTGACCTCACTGGGCCCAGCACTGGCACACGCATTCTGCCTACCAGATGTCATCTGTGATGACAGGGACACTCAGGCACCCACTGTGCCCAGAGCAGTGCTGACCACTGTAATCGCTCAATAAATATGTACTGAATAATGACCCTCTCTCAAGGAGGGACAACATTTAGAGGCAGCAGTTAGTGGATAAGAGAAACCCCAACGACACAGAAAAGGAAGTCAGAAGAAGCCACGTGACAGCAGAAGCCACAAGGCCACCAAAGGGCTGAGCTTGCAGGGCCACGTGGGAGTCAAAACCTCAAGAGGAGGGCAGCCGGTCAGTGGTACACAGGGCTGTGGAAGCAACGGCGAAGGCTCACTGAGTTGCCACATTCCAGAGAGCTAGAGCGGCACCTAAACCTCTCCTGCCGAGGCAGCTACGAGAACACCAGATTGCGTGAGGTTCTAGTTTTTAAAAATTCTCCCATCTCCATAAGGAAGATAACACCACCCCCTGCCTTCCTTCTTTCTCCAGGTGTCCTCACAATCCTCTCCCAAAAAAATGAGGGAACTGCCAGCCACAGCTAGAAAGGGCCAAACAGCAACCCAACTTAGCCCGGAGACCTGGATTCCAAACCTGACTTTGTGAGTTACATCTTGGCCGCCAAGGAAAAATCACTTAAATCCTCCCATGTGTGTTTACTCATCTGTGACACAGAGGCAGGATTGTCCCTTCGCAAGAATAATGGACACAAAACTGCAAGTTGTAAAGAGTGGTCCATAATAGAAAAAAGGACATGTGTATAGATTCTGAATCTCTTTCCTGAACTTTGGGCAACTTTGAGAATTTGAGACTATATTGCAGCTGGCTCATTCATGTATTCATTCATTGCACAACTGTTTGAGCACCTACTCCACGCCAGACCTGTTCTAGGTACCAGGGATACATCAGTAAACAAGAGACAAAGACCACTGGAGCATGCGTTATGGAGAGAGCAATGGATGTGGGAAGGAGTGGAAGTGTGCAGTATTACCAGGTAGTGTTAAGTGCCTTGGATAGAGTGTCAAGAGGGGTGGGGATTATCATTTTAGATGTGGGAGCTGGAAAGGCAAGACTGCGTAAATGAAGACCTGAAGCAAGTGAAGGGAAAGTCTTGTGGTGATTTGACTGCCTCAAACGTCCCAGGTGCAGAGGACTTCAGGTGCAGAAGGCGACCCCGGGGTGGAACGTGGAGTGTTTGTGGAAAAGCAAGAGCCCAGCGTCTGTGCAAGAGAATGACTGAAGCATGTGAAGAGGAGGTGAAGTCAGAGAGGGCTTGGCTTTGAAGAGGGGCTGCTCATCACGGAGGCCCATAGCCCATTATCAGAAAGAGCATGGCTGCTCCTGAGCCCATGGGAAGCCGTAGGTCAGTTTGAAGGAAGATGTGGCCCAGTAGAACTTGTCTGTATGAGACAGATCTGGCGGGTCTATGTAAACCACAGACAAGATATGATGGAGGCTCAGACTTAGGAAGAGCAGTGGAGAGGAGAAGAATCGTCTCATCAGCACTGACATTAGAACACACGGCTTCTGTGGAAGCTCAAAGGCAAGAGTGGAAAGAGGCTCAGATCTCAGAGATGACATGAAGGGGCTCAGACCCACACCCTTTGCTGGGCAGATGCTTAGCCCATCTTCACTGAGAGCTCAGTGGGAAGGAGCTGGGCCTCTTGCTCTGGTCCCCATATATCCAAGCTTCTTGAAAGACCTGTTTCACACAAATTGAATTTCTCTCCCTGCTTCCATCCTTCAACCACCTCAAATACGAATTTTTTCCTCATCACTCTTCTAAAGTTATTGCAAAGTCGTGGGACACACTTAGGCCTCACCTCCTCACACTGCAGCAGTGTTGCAGTACGACCAGCTGCTTCTCTGAAGCCATCTTCTCTTGGCTCTGGTGGCACCAGCGTTCCTAATTTCCCTCCAAATCATCTGTCCCTCTTTCTCAGCCTCCTCACGGGGCCCTCCCACAGCTGCTCCGCTGTAGATTCAGCGGAGGCTCAGGCCGGAGGCTCCTCCGCACTATCTCCCTAAGTGACATCATAGTCCTGTTTCTCACAAAACCAGCTGTTCCCAGCGCCTCCCCATTTAACTCATGCCCCACCTCAGACTGGTACAGACGCTGCTTCCCACCATACTATGTGCATGTCCAAAGCTGTCAGGCTCACACATCCAAACAGCATTCTTGCTCTCTCCCCCACCCCACCCCCAAATATGCCCAATCTTCTCTAGTTAGCTCCTATAAGCATAACGTTTAAAATGTGATGTGGACATGCAAGATCATAGACGTTCTTAGAAAAAATGGAAAGATCTGTTGGCACGGGTTCCCACAGGGTGAAGGTCTGCTCTAGGAAGCCCATGCATGGTCCCGTCTTCAGGTCCCTGCTGGCTCAGGGCATAACAGCAGGATCGGGGGCAGGGGGCAGCCGCTCACCAGCCTCCTGCTGTAATTTTCTCCCTGCTGAGAATTCCAGGACCCATTCACACTGGCACTTCTTCATTCCTTAAAAGATCCAGGTTCTTCTCTGCCTCAGTTCCCTCTGCCAGGAAAACAGCCCTCATTCTTACCACATCGCCCCTACCATCCTGTGGATTTCAGTCAATGTCACATCCGTGGGCCTCATCACTGACCCCATCTAAACTGCCTTTGCCTTGTGCTCCTTCATAGCCTTTCCTACAATTTCTAATCCTGCACACGTGTGTGCTTGGCAGCTCCATGCCATCTCTCCCCGCACAGGCTGAAAACACACTCTGTGTGGTGGTCACCACTGGATGTCTAGTGCCTGGCACAGCAAGTCTCGGTCAGGTGGGTGAGTGAATGAATTCCATGTACATTACAATATTCGGACGGTCAGTTTCCTCACCTGTAACGTGACAACAGTGTTATTGACCTTCTTTGTGCTCAGATTACTTGACAGACCACATAAAACCACGAGATAACCTACCGTTTTATTACATTTTTATTCTGCAGGCCAGAAAGGCTATTCTACCCATGTTTGTATCATCAGCACCTGGTATAAAGTGACTGCCCAACGAATGTGTGTTGAACTGAATTGCTATTATTATTTGTCTGCAGAAGGTAAGAATGATAGCCAATGTCAGTCCCCTGGTCCACAGTTAACATTCCTATCTTTCTTTCTCAAAAAGATGCTCCGGCCCGACCATGAGGTGTGGAGATCTTACCGTAAGCATGTTTGCTGTGAATCAATACCTTACGGCCTAGGGCAGTTTTGTTTCCCTGAACAAGTTTCTGTTTCTTATTTTTCAAGGTGCCTGAAGTCTGTCAATAAACATGAGGTTTATTGCTTGAAGGTTTGACCAGAAAAAGAAAGTCTGTCTTCACCCAAAGTCAAAAATCTTCTTCACACATACAGCACAGGTTAAAGCCAAGTCGGACCATGACGGGGAGGGGAGGCCCAAAGCTGGTGGGGGTGTGGTCAGCTGTGGTCAGCGTAGGACTCGCATTTGTCTGTGAGGCTCAGAACATCATCTCCGTGACTCTGCAATGAGTGTATGACAGCAGCCACATGGACTGGTCTACACCCTCTACCTGTGACCCTGTCCAGCTCACATGTGTTTGGGAAAAGGGATAACAGGAAATGTTAAGGAGCCCCTACTATGTGCCAGAGCTGGGCGACACATCCTCATTTGACCCCCACTCGAGAGGGACTGTCATCCCTTTTAAAGACATGGAAACTGAGGTTCAATAGGTTAAATAACTTGCCTGAGGTCACAGCACTGGCAAAGGGCAGAGGACAGCGGCACGTGCACTGAAGAATGAATTCAAAGGACAGACCAGCAGCAGAGGAAGCAGCAGCCAGCACTGGAAGTTTCAGTGCTGACTTGCCCACAGACGCAAATCTCCAACGAGCTTCATGGACCAGCGCAGCCACGGCTCAGCACCCGGTGCAGCACTGCAGAAGGGATGAGCGCTGGAGTCAAACACAGCCCTGAGCTGATGTGCGGGCCCTGCTGGACCTCTCTGTGCCGCGGTGGCCTGGCCTGTAACACACGCACAGCGAAGGCAGCCTCGCCTTTCCTCTCCCTGCTCCAAGCAGTGCACCTGCCTGCGATGCTCCCCCTGCAACCTGCCAATCCCCCTTTGCCTTATATGCCAGAAAAGTCTTATGTATTTTCACTTAATCCTCACAAATGCTTCTTCTTCTGGGTCATGGGGCTGAGTCTTGGAGAGGTTTAGCAGCTAACGGGGCCAGGTCTCGAATCTCAGCCACTGTAAGCTGAAGCCAACTACGTAGCCAAGGTGCATGCTGCCTCCCTCACTGTACACCAAGACTATCAACATTGAAAAAGTACAGGCCTTTTTTGTTCATTCATGATTTTCACAATAACATCCCCTAACCTGGCATTCTATGATTACTCATAGCCACCAGGGGAATGTAAAGGTAGCAAGGGCCGGACAGATCGGCTGGGGTGTGAAAGGAAATCAGCCAGCCTGAGCCAATATTATGATGGACAGGAAATTACTAGACATTCAGTATCTGTGAGGATCTCCTTTTGGTATCATTTTACCTTAAGAGTAGTGTTAGAACTCCAAACACATCCATGGGGGTTAAGGACATGGAATTTTCATTATGACTGTATTTTCCTCAACAGCTCCTTGTGTATCAAGAAGAGAGAAAGGCCGAGAAATGGAAGGAAAGGCAAATAATTATACTACTCCTGAAACAGAATCCATAAGCAGGTGCATTTGTTTGATCACTCCAGGCTCCTCTGCCGCTGCTGCTCCAGAGAGAGCACGGATGGATCTGTGGGGAGGTGGTGCCCACAGAGCCCCCTCCAGGGATGGATCTACTGGGAGGTGGGGCCCAGCAGAGCGATGTCTATGGTGCCAAAGTTGAGAAACACTGTTTTCAAGGGATATCTCTGTTTTTTAATTTTTTAAAACATTTCTTTAGCAAATTACCATCAGCCTGTCACTGACATGGCTTTTCTAAAACACACTCCTTTATATATTTTCTGATTGAGCCTCCAGGTCTCCGTGTCCTCACAGGGGGGCTGGGTCCCTCAGCACAGCGCTAGGATCTTCATGACCTTCTCCGTGCGGGTCTCATCCCCCAGGAGCAGCCGTGCCAGACTTCCTACCATCGCCCCAACAAGCCCCGGACCCACCCCTTTCAGCCTGGGCATCCCTGCCTCCCTTCCCCACCTTGCAAAGCTCCAAGGTCCCTTGAGGCTTCATCAGGTCACCTTCCTGAAAACCTACTACTCACATTGGGGCTCCGGGACCAGCAGTACCAGCGTCACCTGAGAGTCTGAGAAAAGCCGGGTCCCAGGCCTCCCCGGACCCAGGGAGGCAGCATCTGCCTTCCAACGAGATCCCCTTACGGTACAGGAGGCCTGTGGTAAGCGCACTGCCCACACCGCCTCTGCAGGCCAGGTCCTCGAAGCAGCCCCCGCTCACAGACTGCACCCAGAGCAGCGACTGTGTGTGTCTCTCTCCACTTCCTGACCCTGATCTAGAGAAGGGAGGTGTTTTATTCCTCTTTCTATGACGGGCATCATTTTCATATCACTGGCATCAAAACAGAACAGACACCCAATACATGAGGCCTAAATGAATGAGCCGTCTATCAGCCCATGCCTCCCAGCCCCAGCCAGCGGAGACGGCCCTTCTCCAGACAGCCGTGTGCGGTGCAGGCCCGGGCCAGCCACAGGGTGCGGTGACACCTCAGCACCCACCCAGCGGTGCCCAGGACCCCTCCCGTGACCCCCCTGCAGCTCCCTGCCTGCCAAGCCCTGTGCTGGCCTGTGGGGACACAGGACCAAGAAATCACACTGGTCCCTCCTCCGGCTGAGGCTGACTTTCTGGGAGGAGGTCAGAAATGCACGAGTAACCCCAGGTGGTGAAAGCTGTCGGGGGGTTGGGTTGGGGGGAGAGGGGGGTCAGCCTCTCCGGGAAGGGGACACAGCAGCCGAGATCGGGGGGAGTGTGAGGAGCTCACAGCTGCAGGTTGGGGCGGCTATCACGGCCCATGGTCTGTCTGTCCCTCTGCGGGCCTCACCTCTAGCTGCATGCGAGACCTTCGGAGTCACAGCCTCCTAGCCAAGGTGGCCACGCCCTTCCCACGCTTGGAACACTGCCTCCTGCTCCTCCCAGCCCCATCCCCACCTGCTTCCTGCTGCATTTAGGCAGGCGGTTAGTATCACTCACACTCACCCCTCGGACACTCACTCAGTTACTCATTCAGCATGCTTACTGAGTCTTCCTACATGCCAGTCCTGGGGACCCAGGGGTGAGTAAAACAGGCACAGGCATAAGGACAACAAAACCAAACCCAAACCTGCCCCTCTCTGAACGGCCAGGGGCTGGGGAGCGGGCAGGGACAGGGAGGGAGAGCTCCCAGGATCAGCCCTGCAGGCCGGCTTGGACTCTGCACCTGAGCCAGCCTCACAGTGAGCTCACCTGCCCACAGAGCACAGCCAGGTGCTTGGACCTGGACCTTCCCACCGCCTCGTATCCCTTCGGTGACCCCAGTTCTGTACACCCCCTACATAAAGGGGTGGTGGGCATGACAGAAGGCCCTGACTTCATGAGTCTCCAAGGCTCTATCGGGAGCGGGAATCACCCAGGACGGAGCAGCTGGCCCTGACTGATAACAGGGATCTGGCGAAGGCCGGGAGATTCATTCTGTACGAGAGTCTGCAGTGATGCCACCATTCACTGTCCTAACAGCTCCATTAGGACACGGTTCCGTATTGCTGGGCGTTAAGTTACCCACAGTTATTTTGTTTTATTCGCCATTTCGGTGAGATAAGCCATGAGGAAAGGGTAGGGCTGGGCATCTGTGATTCGTAGGTGAGTTAAGCAAAGCTCTGTGCACTCTCCTCCCCTGGCTTCTCCCCGCACTCGCTGGGCCTTCTTCTTAGTAAGACCCTATTTAAGGAGCTGTCAGGGCCAGCAGCCGAGGGCCTGGGCAGCCCTGGCCCCACTGTCCCTGTGCATGGAAGTAATGGCACCGTGACTTATTGTCTGCGCTGCTCTCGCTAGAACGGGAGGGCTGCGTAGTTGCAACAGGGACCTTAGACCCTCAAACTCCGGAATGTTTACTCTCAGGCCTTTGCAGACAGACTGCTGACCTGCCCACTGACTGGTGTTCTGTGGTGTGTCCTGCGCAGAAGCCTGTGCATGGTCTGTGTCCTTCGACCCACGTCAGATCCATTTTATAGGCGAGACTATCAGGCTCAGCAGTGAGGGCCAGAGCCCCGAGCTGGGAGCAGCAGATCTGATTGCGGTCTCCACACCTGAGATCTGAGCCGAAAGGGCCCTCACCAGGAAGGGACCTGTTGGATGAGGCCCTCACGCTGCCCCAATGCTGCTGGAGTTAGATGAGGGCTGGCAGGTAAAAATGTACTGCGTCTCAGAGCCACATTCTCTGGTAGGTGGCATGTCCATCTGTAGATGGCAGGACGTGTCCTCAAACGCCTCCCAACCATCCACTCCCATGGGCTCCCTGACCCCCTTGCTTCTCAACGTGTGCCAGCAGACCACATTGGAGCTGGTTAGAAATGCAGAACCTCGGCTCCAACCTGCACCTACAGAGCATGCTCACATTCCCAAGGTGAGTGGTGCCCATGGTTAGGGTTCAGGGCCCCTGCTCAATCCCCACCCTGATGAAGTGGAGTTTGTGATGCCAGCAGCCTCGGCCAGTGCTATAGGGATGCTCCACAGGCTGCCTGTCACACTGGCCCAGGGCACCTCTGTCCACAGCCTGCCTGTCACACTGGCCCAGTGCACCTCCATCCACAGCCTGCCTGTCACACTGGCCCAGTGCACCTCCGTCCACAGCCTGCCTGCCACACTGGCCCAGGGCAGTCTGTGTTCCTCTCTTCAGACCACTCAATAAAGGCAGGCCTGTCCACCCACCTCCCAGGACAAGGTGGATGGACCCTGACACCTCCTCCCCCAAGGGCCTGCCCTTCATGCCTCCCATTTCTACTGCCCCGTCTGCGCGGTGGGTCTGACACGGATGTGAGATGCACTCTGGGCACTGAACCCCACACTGTGTCACGCCCAGGCAAAATGTGCCCCAGATGCCTGCAGAGACAGGGCGCTGCCCTGCACTGGGATCCTGAGGGCTTTCCTCACCGGCACATATTCCAGAAGCCCCGCCACGTCGGCCCTGAGCGGACACTCAGGGACTTCCAAGGGCAACTCCAAGGGCACCTGCCCTCACTCAGGATCCCAGTCCGTGAGGCTCTGGACACAGCCCACAGCCCAGCCTCCAGGGCAGGCCTGGCACACAACCAATGCTCAGCCCGGCTGGTGGATCGACCTCCAGCCTCCAACTCCCAGGCTGCACCTCTCACCTCAGGCTCCCGCACCTTCCCCTCCCAGCACATGGGAAGGCAGCAGCAGAGTCGTCAATGGACTGAGCCCTGGGATGCAGTGCAGGCAGTGAGGACAGAAAGCCCACCATTCTGTGATCGCCACCCCTCCCCACACTGTTTGGTATTGTGGCCTCTGGGGGCTCAGCTGTGGCTTTGTCACTCGGTCCAAAAAGGCCCAGCCAGGCTGCTCTGTGCTGCTGGCTGAGCCCCGAAATCCCTCAGCTGCTCCAGCATAGACACCAGGAGGCCTGTCTCCCCCACACCTATGATTCACCGCCCTCCCCGCGCCGATCACTGGCACACATCTGCTCCGACTTAGGATAACTAAAGGAAAATTAAATGAATCAGCTTCTTGTGTCTCCAAAGTTATTTATAGGACTTTAACACAGGCTGATACAAAATAAAGAAATAGAGAGAGAAATAAAAATAAGTTATATTCCCAGGAAGCCAAGCAAAGTTCAAGACAGAGGAAAATAAGTCTGTCCTTCAGGCTGATGAAGTTGTAAGTGTCTCTGGTTTATCACAGCCGGCCTCCCGCCCAGTCTTGGGAAAATCAATGGGGCCTGCAGGATTTTGAGAGATCAATATTAAAAATATGCACTTTGCAATGCAGAACATGTGCGCGGCGCGTGTTTCAAAGGGCCGGCGCGGTGAACAACCCTAATCAGGCGCTCAGAGGAGCATAAATATTGACTGTTGGGATGAGGGCGACGCGGGCCCTGCTCTGCGGGCGTGTGCCTAGCATGCAGGGCTGGCCTTGGGGCACTGAGGGACCTTCAGCTTTCTTTACGCCCCACGTGATGCCACCTTTCAGAAACGGGTCAGAGAGAGAACTACACACCCCAGAGACGTAGCCAGAATGTCAGATCCGTGTTATCTCCAACCTAGGAGGAGAGGTCACATGGCCACACCTGGACCTCCCCACCCCCACCCGGGGTCCCTAGGTCCCCATCACCGGTTGCTCCCCCGTCCCTCTGGAGGCCTGCCAGAACCGGCCCTGCATGTCCGTGGCCATGACTCTCCCTCCAGTACGCCTGCGTCTGCCCTCCTCAGGCAGCTGCTGGCCTCGGTGAAACCCTCCTGACGACGGCCATCTATGATGTCCTCTACTGCGTGCCCTCTGTCACTGTGGGCAGCTCACTAGGAATCTGCTCCCTGGGGCCTCCCTCAGGAGTTACGCCCACACACACGTCCCAGGCACCAGGCATGCGCTCAATGTGCCTGGATCCTTCACATCCCCAGGCAGTAAGCATCTGCTTGTGAACAGCTAGTCAGTAACACACTTCCTAGGGCTTCTCTCTGCCCTCCAGTCCGGATTTTGGGGGGCAGATAGAGGGTTTTTCTGTGGCCCCACAGGTCCCTCTAGTCCAGCACCGGTTCCCTGGGATTATACTGTAGCTCCTACTTACCCGTTTACACGTTTTACTGCCTGTCTTCCTCTCTGGAATATACATCCCTTGAGGACAGGGACTCTGTCATGTTTACTGCTGGGACCCCGGCCCCTAGAATTGCTGCCTGGCATAGAATTAGCACTCAACATATATCTGCCGAAAAAATGAAAAAAAAAAAAAGAGTCTACTGTGCAGGGTGGATGGTGCGTTTGCTGTAGAGAAATCTCGTGTTCCTTTTGCATCCTGGGTGCAAGGTGCGTGCCTGGCACAGGGTAGGACTCCACGTGCCGTTTTGTTGACCTGGGTTGGCTTGAAAACACCTGCAGGGGAGGGGACCCCGGGCCTCCCCCAAACTGCTTCCTCTTCCTGGTCTCTGGGGACAAAGCCAGATTCAAGGCTAGAAAGCAAGGCTGCCTCCCACAGAAAGAGAAGCGAGTCTTCTGTGAGGATCAAGGACAAAAGATCCCGGATCTCAACACCCCAAATTGGCAATTATGTGTGTCAGGCTTCACCGTTCTGTTTACGGACGTAAATCCTCACCTTATCTCGAGGAAACATACCGCAGTGTCAACTCCGCTGAAAAGGCCTCACGGCCCCACAACTTTGATATACGCCCTTCATCCTGGCGGCGTGCAGGAGGTGGGCTGAGTCAGCACTTCCAGGGAGGCCGTCGCGCTGGGATTTATCATTCGGCCATAAACACTCCGCTCCGGTGATAAAGAAGTGAAACCGCCCCATGTGCGAGGCTGTATGTGAGCACGCGGGGGCTGTCGCCCGTGGCTTGAGGAGCAGCCGGGTTCCCTGGTACAGCTCTGGTTCAGCCACTTCAAGGGAGAACGTCCCTCGTGAGGAACAGAGCCCTCTCCAGTTCTGAAGCAGCAGCACCCAGGATGCTCACTGGGCCCTGTGGACTCCCTCATTCCCACCTCCAGGTGGTCACCACATCCTCACAGTCCACCTGCCGTCCTCCTCAACCTCGGGGCACCCGCCCATCACCCGGGAGTCTGCATTTCTGACCAATTCCCAGGTCAGGCCGACCTTGCTGCTCCAAGGACCCCTCTTTGAGAAGGGTAATATTAGAGAGCCCCCAACACATCCCCTCCCCTGCATCCCCCTCCCTTAAGGCATACAAGTCCTTCTTTGAGTCTCATGTGCCTTTAGCTCTTCCTTCACAGTCTGCCAAGGACGTCTTAGGGGAAAGGGCCAATCACATCACTTCCCAGCTTAAGACACTATAATCCAAACACAGCCTCCCATGCACAATTAAGCCAGAATTCTTAGCCACTCCAGCCAAGTTACCCGTCTCCCCGCAGAGAGTGAGAGCCACTCCTGTCCATCCTGCCACTGTCCACATGCCACACCTTGATATCTGTCAACTTCTCATCGGTTACCCACGTTTCTGTCAACCTCAGCTGACGCAATGCCGTAAATGAGTGTCTGCTAGTGACCAGAGCTCAATGAGCGTTGGACAACAGGCAGGATTAGTAAGTGAGGGGGTTATAATAAGAGGTGACATCTACTGAGCATTGCCTCTGTACCGGGCATGTGCAATATGCCATGTGTGTATTAACTCATTCAATGCTCCGAATAACCCTGAGAGTTAAATAGGGGGAGCCCCACTTTATACCAAAGCTAGTTGAGGCTCCGAAATGTAACATCCCAAAGATACACAAGTAGCAAAATCAATCCAGGTCGCAATTGTATTAAAATTCCAAAATCTTTCTCTTAAATGCCAAGCTTTATTAAAAGACTGATAAAGAGAGGACTGAAGACATGAATGAATGAATGAATGAATGGATGACTTCTGTTGCCCTGGGGACCTGGGGAGTCAGGCAAGCTCTCCCCACGAGTTCATGCAGGGCCCTGCTCTGATGGCCAAGTGCTAACATATAAGGACAGAAGGGGTGATTTATGCCTTTGGTTTACTGCTTGGACCTCTAGTAGCTCAAAATAAAATTTGATTTTAAAAAGCAAATGCCTCCATCTGTTATTTCAGCTTCTTGGGACCAAGATGAAGGATGCAAAGATGCTTGCCTGGCACGCTGAGCTCCAGGAAGCTGAAGAATATGTTGTTCCTCCAGAGATCACTGGGGTATGAGAGGCCAGAGGCCCCAAACACCACTCACCCACTCACTCACCTACAACCACCCGTCCATCCCCCCATCCATCCATCCTTGCGCTCACTCATCTACCCATTCATTTATTCATTTGTTTATTCTTCTACATTCTTTGATCCATCCTGATGTTCATTCTTTCATTCACCAAATACTAAGCCTTAATTTGTTTGTGGAACTATTTAAGTGCTGCAAATACGGCAAAGTTGGGAGAGAGTGATCAAATAATTTTCCTTAAATAAAAATTACCTCCCAACTGATAACTGGAAGATATATAAGAATTATTCAGGCAGAAAGGTGTGTGGATCAGAGTGTCTGATGTAGTGAATGGGAGGGGTGGGGTGAAGGTAACCTGTGCAAGATGTGATAGAGACATAAGTAATGTGTACAAGCCGTGAGAAACAGAGATAATGTGTGCAAGCCATGAGAGAGAGACACAGGTAATGTGTGGGAGCTGTGAGAGAGACATAGGTAACGTGTGCGAGCTGTGAGAGAGACACAGGTAACGTGTGCGAGCTGTGAGAGAGACACAGGTAACGTGTGCGAGCTGTGAGAGAGACACAGGTAACGTGTGCGAGCTGTGAGAGAGACACAGGTAACGTGTGCGAGCTGTGAGAGAGACACAGGTAACGTGTGCGAGCTGTGAGAGAGACACAGGTAACGTGTGCGAGCTGTGAGAGAGACACAGGTAACGTGTGCGAGCTGTGAGAGAGACACAGGTAACGTGTGCGAGCTGTGAGAGAGACACAGGTAACGTGTGCGAGCTGTGAGAGAGACATAGGTAACGTGTGCGAGCTGTGAGAGAGAGATACAGGTAACATGTGTGAGCTGTGAGAGAGACACAGGTAACGTGTGTGAGCTGTGAGAGAGACACAGGTAACATGTGCGAGCTGTGAGAGAGACATAGGTAAAGTGTGTGAGCTGTGAGACAGGTAACGCGTGCGAGCTGTGAGAGAGCTGGCACTGAGGAGGTCCAGGATGGTGAACAGAGACTAGAGTACGGAGCGCCAGCAGTGAGGGAGAATGATGAGGGATGTGGGAGAGGATCCTTGGACCCCTTTGCTTCTAATTATAATAATTAGGGATGTCAGCAGCTATGAGGGCCTACAAGGGATGCCCTGAGGAAGAACTGTGGCAAGTTGAGGGGACTTAATATAACCATATTCAGTTATACCCATATCCTTACAGGTTATTGATGAAATGAGGAATTGGTATGAATTATACCACTCAAATATGGGGGTGCAAATACACACATACAAACATTCATACAAGTTTATATTTATGTCTGTCTACCTACCATCTTCATCTTTCTCAATCAACTCCAGTTCTGACCCTAAGTCTCCATTATGCAGAGTATGGGAGCGGGGGGGGGGGGGGCGCGGAGGCGGCATTCTAGTTCTTCTGGAGTTTTCCCCTGACCTTGAGGCTTAATGTCACTGTGTGGAAGTTGGAAGGCAAGATGCTGGCGACTCCGGTGACCTAGCCGGCCAGTGTGGCCGGCCAGCATGACGATGCTGCCTCCAAGGTGCTGGGCCACTTCTGCACAGCGCTGAGCACCTGGCCATGTGTTGAAGCTGCCTCGCGGTCCCCTGCGCGCATCCAACAGGTGAGCCGTGTCACCTCTCTTCTGCACCCAGAGAGCTCCCCTCACTCCTCCTCACTCACCCGCCAACTGGGTGGGCTGAAGGATGCCCCCTTCTTTAGGGTGGTGAGGAGACCCACACTCTCCCCATGAAGACACACTCCAGCCAAAACCCTTGCCCCGTCTGGGGCTTCAGGTTTTGGACACAAAGCCCAGAAGAAAGTGGGGGGCAGCTTTCTCCCTGCAAGATCCCTCCCCGGAGGCACTCAGCTGGCTGTCTCTTTGGTTGGACAGGACGCGGAGAGAGGAGAGAAGCGGGGGTTGTGGAAGACACAGAAACAAACCATAGATTAATGCCCCTATTAGCATAGAGACATGGTGTGGAGGTGGGTATAGAGAAGGGCACAGTGAGACATAGACAGAGCATAGCACACATATGCAGATGGTAAGATAAACGGTATTGATGCACCTGTATTTCTAAACTCCCCCTAATCCTTGCATGCGAAACTCCCACTTTCCAAAACTCGAAGGAAGGCCCTGTCTGGCCACACAGGTTTCTGGGGGGTTTGTAATAAGATGAGCGCAGAGGTAGAGGACGAGGAAAGGCAGAGGAAAGCAGGGCTGAGGAGCAAGCACTGGGCGCAGGCCCTCCCAGAGCTTCCTCTCCTTCGGCACAGTCCTGCTCAGCATTGTTCTGTTCAGCATCAGTGAGACACTAGGAACTTAGCTCTGTTTCTATCCATCAGCTTGTGGGAACATTGACTGTGTTGCATGTGGCTTCATGTAAAGTTGCAGAACGTGTGAGAGACGTTGACTAGGAGAGAAATCATTGGAGAAGGACAGAGCAGCTCTCCTGTGTGAGTGCGGGGAACGGGGAGCGTGAGGGCAAAGGGGAGAGGGAAAGAGCACTTTGGATCGATGGGCTGCTGAACATCCCGTTACTTCCTGGCTCCCGGGGAGTTGATTACGGTCCCCCAGGTGCTGAGAGCTGCTCCCAGAGTTTTACAAGGACCCGGGCTGCACGGAGCCAGGGTTACTATGTGACTTTCCCGGGGCAGAGAAAGAGATAGGTGTGCGGGGTGGATTCTGTCCCAGGCATCTTCACCTGCAGGGAGCAGCGAGGGTTCAATGCACACGAGCTCAGGGAAGCCAGAGACCCTGGCCTGGTACTGCAGGGGCACACGCCCAGCCTCACTGCAGAGCTGCACCGCGGGGTGCCCACCTTCACTCCCGGAACAGCAGACCAGCTTTCAAAGGCAGGGCCTCCCAGCCATCCTGAAGCAGGGGTCGCCCAGGTGGCAGAGAGGAAGAACACAGAACCCAGAATCTCGCAGGACCCTATTAAAATAGTCTCCCTCTCTACCATCCCTCCGGTCACAGCTACACCCCAGGGTGGCTGTGTTACATCAATCCACACACCCAACGCATCTGGCAGGTCACAGGACCTGATCCATCCTAACTACCACCCTTTAATGCCTGCTAAAAGCTCAAGAATGTAAATTTTCATGGGTTAGAATAAAGGAACTTAGAAAAAACAAATACAAAACAAGAAAGCCTCATTTTAAACATTGTAAGACAAGTTCTAATGAAGTTGTGAAGTTAAATTACACAGAAGCCAATTTCTGCAAATTCTCCTGCTGCTACGTTATTCGTTCATTCTTTCATTCATTCCACTCTGATCAGTGGCAGAACCACAGCATAGCAGTGAGGAACCCTGGCTCGAGCCGGTCAGAGGTCAGACACAGAGCTGGAATCACACTGCTGTTTTGGGTGATGAAAATGAGGAATACAACCACACCCCAAGCCCGTGGGGGTGCAGGGATTGGAGGGACACGGGTGCTCCTGCCTGGGAAAGGCTCCAAGTCTATTGAGGGCTGGTAGAGCCAGTCTGTGAAGAATGTGCTCAACTGCAGTTAGTAGCAGCGAGCCCAGGACAACGTGGACAACCGATGCAGCAAGTGCGACAGCAGGCGGCCGGGTTGGACTGGCATGGTCCTCCTCTTCCTTCCTTAGGATGTTGAGGCCTTACCCTATACAGGCTGCCCTGTGACCGCACCCCCACACAGGCTGCCCTGTGACCGCACCCCCACACAGGCTGCCCTGTGACCGCACCCCCACACAGGCTGCCCTGTGACCGCACCCCCCACACAGTCTGCCCTGTGATCGCACCCCCACACAGTCTGCCCTGTGACCGCACCCCCACACAGTCTGCCCTGTGACCGCACCCCCCACACAGGCTGCCCTGTGACCGCACCCCCACACAGGCTGCCCTGTGACCGCACCCCCACACAGGCTGCCCTGTGACCGCACCCCCACACAGGCTGCCCTGTGACCGCACCCCCCACACAGGCTGCCCTGTGACCGCACCCCCACACAGGCTGCCCTGTGATCGCACCCCCACACAGGCTGCCCTGTGACCGCACCCCCACACAGTCTGCCCTGTGACCGCACCCCCACACAGGCTGCCCTGTGACCGCACCCCCACACAGTCTGCCCTGTGACCGCACCCCCACACAGTCTGCCCTGTGACCGCACCCCCCACAGTCTGCCCTGTGACCGCACCCCCCACACAGGCTGCCCTGTGATCGCACCCCCACACAGGCTGCCCTGTGACCGCACCCCCACACAGTCTGCCCTGTGACCGCACCCCCACACAGTCTGCCCTGTGACCGCACCCCCACACAGGCTGCCCTGTGACCGCACCCCCACACAGGCTGCCCTGTGACCGCACCCCCACACAGGCTGCCCTGTGACCGCACCCCCACACAGGCTGCCCTGTGACCGCACCCCCACACAGGCTGCCCTGTGACCGCACCCCCCACACAGGCTGCCCTGTGACCGCACCCCCCCACACAGGCTGCCCTGTGACACACCCCACACAGGCTGCCCTGTGACCACAGTTTGCCTTTACCATAGAAGTGGGAGGGGCAGCTCTAGTGGGGTCTGCCCTCAGCCACAGGAAACAAAACTCCTAGAAGTCACTCAGCAGGCACGCCCCAGCATCGCAATGGGCAGAACTGGGCCACAGGCCTCGCGAGGTTCAGGGAGGCAGGGGAAGTACGTCTTGAGCTGTCCAGCTTCCACCCGGGAAGACACAGGGGGATACCTGCTGGGTTAGCCACGCAACAGTGTGTCCCTCCAGGCCTCCAGTACGCAGGACAGCTGAGCTGGCCGGGCACAGGAACCGGGCAGCGGAGGGACTGGCGCTCCATTCTGCTCTGGGGAAGGCCTCACAGAGCAGAGAGCGGAGGAGCAGCACGCGGAGAGGCGTGCAGTCCTGAGCCAGCCAGAGGCCGGACAGCCGCCAGGCGTAGGGGACAGCCAGGAAGGCAGGGAGGCATGAGAGAGACAGTGCACAGAATGGTGACACTGGAGTGGGGACGGCGACCCCACCAGGGAGTCGGGAGAGATGGAGCCTTCAAACAGATCAGGGTCCCACTGTGCTTTAAGCTCGTCAAACAGTGCTTTCCCAGGTAAAGGGCTTCCTGCAGGGAGTCAGGTGCCTCCAGGAGAGGGAGGGCCGCACCTGAGGAGTGCTGAGCATGTGAAATAGCCACCGGTGTGCGGATCCGGGTTGCATGGAGGAGGAAGTCCGGGTTGATGCTGTGACGTTCACATCCCTCTAACTCTCATCCATGTCCCTTTAGCACAAAGCATGCCCACCTCCGGCACAGCCTGACCGTTGTCCCCATCAGGCGTAACTGTTCTGTTGTATTTGCGTTTTATTTGTGCTATGGTTGCCCTTTACCCATGGCACTGATTGGAAAGAGAGAGCATTTCCTTCATTTTAATCCACGTAAAATGTTTCAAAATGAGTTAATTTACAGGAAAACTTGAGCAAGCAATAGCATAGGTGGGAGACAATGACAGAACCCGGAAGACCATGCACAGCGCTGCCTGGTGTTTGCACACCTGAGGGTGGAGTGTAGGGGCCACTTGGGAAGCCCCGTCCCATTTGCACAGAGAGGGCTGTGAGGTCTGTTTTGCACAGACTCGCTCAAGGAGCAAAGCCCTAGGACCGTGCCTGGCGCATAAAGTGACCCTTCACCTGAGCACTGAGTACACCAATGTCATCATCAGCGGGAGGAGCGGGAGCTCCGGGGGAGGTTGGGCTCAGGAGAGGAGCCAGGAGGCTGTGTGTCTCCTATGCGCTCAGCCAGAAGCGGGCAGGGGGCTGGTGAACACGTGCTGGGCAAGCAGGATCTCAGGTCTTGCGTGACAGCGGCCTCCTGTCCCTGGGCTCGGCTCGCAGCGGCTGACACACCGCCAGGAGCCCTGCACAGACTCACTCACTGAACACTGTGCACAGACACCATCCCCAGCACAGCCCGTCCCCAAGGAGGCACCTGTCACTTCCAGAGTGCCAGCTGTCACTCACAGGGGCGTTCTCATCGGCTGAAGTGAGAAGGAAAACACTGAACACAAATAGAGGAAAGACCAAAACCTTGAGCGGAGGAACATATCCTCCCTACAGCCCCGTTCACTGGGCAGCCCCCCACGAACCAAGCAACAGTGTTTCGCAGACCCTCCTGCGCGACCTCACCCAGGAGCGGAGGGAAGGAAGAAGCCCAACTCAGGGGTTCTCCCAGTCCAGACAGGTCCCATCCATCCGCTCCCCACCCCACATCGGGTTCAATCCTCATCACAGTCCTGCAAAGAGCCCAGAGCCCCCAGGGATTAGGTAACTGCCCAGGTCACAGGCCCGAGTGCACCTGTGACCAGCCTTTCAGGAAACCTGCCTTCTGAGTGAGGCAAGGACGTGGGCTTGGAGACCCCAGCTGTGCTGTCTGACTTCCTGTGTGGAATCTCCCAGATGCACTCCACCTCTCCCTACATGAACACATCCGCCAGTGCTGTCACGGGGGGTGGGAGGAAAGGGAGGGATGCAGGGTCCATCAGACAGGCAGCAGCCCTCATCCTGAGCTCAGTGCCAGAGAGGCTCTGGGAAGAATCTGAGACCCTATTCCGTGAGGCCCAAGCACAAGGGTGCAGAGCCTGGCCTACCACTTCTCAGGCCTAAAAGGAAGTAGGTCATGGGGCGTGTCCCTATCACCCACCCTCTTCCTCTTCTCCCTCCCCACTGTCCCTTGGCCTCTGCTGTGTATAGAAGTCTGTGCCCCCCAAGTTCCTACGGTGAAGCCTACGCCCCAGTGTGATAGCACCTGGAGGTGGGACTCTGGCAGGGGGCAGGTCAGGAGGGACGGGATCATGAGTGGGATTAGAGCGCTTGTCAGAAGAGGCCCAGGGGAGGGCCTCCATGCCGCCCGTGTATGTGCTGTGACAGCAGCAGGACTGCCGAGGACAGCCACCGCCTGGGCTCTGGTCCCAGCCTTCCCTGCCCGCTGCCTGCTCACGCTCCTGCCGCCTGTCCCCCGACCACCCGTCTCCGTCCACCCTCTGCAAATCTCCCAGCGTGACCTTTCTGAAACAAGCTCCCATCACGTCACTGGCCGGGATTGAAACTCTCAATCTTCCCACCGCCCTCATGTGACATCCCTGGACTCACACTCTCTGATCCTTGTCAACTGACCAAGCTTAATATCTGGCTAGATCCCGTTTATCTCTCCTCCCAGGCAGGTTGTGAGCCACATCACCTGTTCTCTCCAGCCTGGTGCCTTTCTTTGTATGCACTGCTTCCACTGCCCAGAACACACACACACACACACACACACACACACACACGCAAACACACATGCACATAAGCACACCTTCATACACATGCAGACGCACACATAGATGCACACACATGCTCACATGCACACATGCACATAAACACACACACGCACATAAGCACACCTGCATACACATGCAGATGCACACACAGATGCACACACATGCTCACATGTACACACATGCACATAAGCACACACGTGCACACACATAGGCAGACACACATGCACACACATGCATACACACTCACAGACACAAGCACACTGTGCCTCACCCGTGTATTCTGCCCTCCCAGTCTCAAGCCCTTTCTAGAAGGATCCCCTTGGCATATACTCTTATTACAGCCCTGAACCCACTTCTCTGCCACATTGATGTTCTAATCTATCCCGCACATCACCCTGTCTGTCCCCCATTGCATCGTCTGTCCACTAAACCACCTTCTATCCCCCACACCACCCTGTCTGTCCCCCACACCACCGTCCATCCCCCACACCACCCTGTCCCCCCACACCACCCCGTCTGTCCCCCACACCACCGTCCATCCCCCACACCACCCTGTCCCCCCACACCACCTCATCTGTCCCCCACACCACCCTGTCTGTCCCCCACACCACTGTCCATCCCCCACACCATCCTGTCCCTCCACACCACCCTGTCTGTCCCCCACACCACCGTCCATCCCCCACACCACCCAGAGTCCAGGAGCTTTGCTTTCTCATCTCTACATCCTGACTTCCCAGTAGTTGGTATGCAGCAGATGCTCAATTGATGCTTGCGAAGTAAATGCATGATTAGGAAACATGATGGGTCCCACAAATGGAGGCACATCCGGGTGGTATGGGAGAAACATTCCTACCGGCTCTCCCTCTGCACATAAGTGGAAGCCTACAAACTGCAGCCTAGCACTGTGTCACGAGGGCCAGGCCACTTCCCTGGAACTTCCCTTCCTGCTTTCGAGCTGCTTTGTCCTCACCTTGTCTCCCCCAATAGCGATGATTTATTGGCTAGTGCGGCATCTCTGTTTAGAGTGGGGAACAATCTCATTTGCATACTCTACTGTTTTATTTCAGCTTAAATCAGGCTAAAATAAGAAATGGCTCCCATTGAACTAGCATCACCCCCCGTTAGCAGAAGCCAGCATTTGAAAATCTGAGGAAGTCCTCAGCACTCCGAGCAGAACGGCAATACTGTGCCTGGAGGAAAGGGAATGAGCTCAGGTTCTGTAGGCAGAAGAACAAGGGCCCAGGGACAGGAGCTATGCCCATCACAAGGGCTCCACACGAAGGTCTGCAGCTCACCGGGCAGGCTTCAGGAGGGGGAATGAGGATCACAGAGGTGAGATTACCCCCGTTAAAACCTGGCAGAAATGCCTCACCACTGAAGCCATTCCTTATGGGGGGTGGGGGGTAGGAACAGGAGGAAGCAGCTCTCTGGACATCACTGAATATTTGAAGCAGAGAGAGTGTCCCTGTTTCAGGAAGGACTCTGTAACTTTTGCCTGGCCAGCACCCATCACCTCATTTGTTGAGTGTACCCACAATTTTCATTTAAGGAATTACTCTTTCAGTCTCAGTGGGTGGGGTGGATCTGAACCCATCCCCCAACTCCAGCGTGGGTATGTGACCTCAGCTGGGACATTCAAAATACATCACCATGGCCACAGTGATTGGTCCATGAATTGGCATGTGACTCAAGTCTGATCAATGAGATCCTTCCCTGGGACTTTGTCTGGAAGGGTTGTTAATCAGGAAGGTTTTAAGCCTTGAGCCAAGAATGTCCCTCTTTGCCATCACATTCCCCACCAAGCTGAGTGATCTTTTAAATAGGCAAATAAGATCATATTGTTCCCCTACTTATAAATCATCAGTGGCTTCTCATTACACTTAAAATAACAAACTCCTTCTCATGGACACAATCCCCCTACCTCCTGCCTCTCTGACTTGTTCTCACATGACTTCCTCTGGTCACGAGCCCCAGCCATACTGGCCTCCTTTAGTTATTGGAGCGCAGCAAGATCATGCCTGCTTCAAGGCCTTTGCAGGTGCTGTTCCTTCTGCCTGGAAACTCTTCCCCTCATTAGCACACTCTGGCTCCTTCCCAGTACACGTGTCTTTGGCTCACCATGTGTGTCCCTTCTCACACGTCGCCAGCTCACAGAGGTGTTCTATGGTCATTCCCTCTACTCTCACTCTATGTCCCTGTGCATAGCTTTATTGCCTTCATTATAGCATTATCTGAAGTTGCACATCCATTGCCATTTGTCTACTCATTTATCCTCTCTTCCCCTCTGGAAATAAATTCCACCAGATCAAGGACATCGCTGTCTTATTCTCTGCTGCATCCCCAGTGCCTGCAGTATGCCTGGTGCATCATACGCCCTAACAAGTACTAGATGGGTACATTAATGAGTGAATGGATTCATCCCAACTGAGAATAGGCCCAAAATGAAAAAGGAAGTGGCTCTGAAAGACAGAGACAGGATTCCTAGAAGCATCAATGAGTCCATGGCCCAACTGAGGCTGCCTCCTCTGGACTTTTCAGTTAAGTGAGCAAATAATTTCCCTTCTTAACTTAAGCTGGTTTGGGTCCCCATCACCTGGGACCACAACACTCCGATGTACACCATGGGGGTGGGGGGTGCACAAAGCGAGGGGTCAGTGGTGGAGCCCAACCGTGCCATCTTTCTCCACTTAACTCCACATCCCCAAGCAGAGTAAACAAGCCTTGGTCACGGCAGGTCTAGCCACTGTCCTCTCTCACTCACTGGTGACTTAACACGACTCAGTTCCAAGCCTTTCACCTGGCAAGGAGGATGGGCTTTCCCGAGAGGGAGAGGAAGTGTGGCAGGGTCAGACGCACTAGAAGGGAGTGAGTCAGGCCCTGAACTCTTCCTGTGCCCCTCTCCTGACCCTAAAACAGAGGCACCACCTCGAGGATCCACACTGGTCCAAAAGGGAAGGAAACTCGCTCTAGTCCCACACATGGTCAGCAAAAGGCCCTATTCTCTCGTAGGGTGGCCTGGGCTGGCTCCTTGGCTTGGGCCTCAGGATTGTGCCGGGCTGGTTCCTACCCCGTCTATGCCTTGGAAACCTTCTTAGCGACGATCACAATAGGAAACAGCTGCCTGTAGTTGGTGTTTGTGGCTTGCCTGGCTGTGGCCTGAGTCCTGTTCATGTTCTGGGTTCATTTACTCTGCATAATGAGCCAATGAGAAAGGTACCCTAAGTAGTCCCAGTTCACAGAGGAGGATGCTGGGGCACAGAGAGTTTAAGTGACTTGCCAACATCACATAGCTAGCCCATAGTGGCAGGTTAGATTTCCTACAGGTGGATGCAAGCACATCCCCTCCCTCAGGCTTCCCCACAATGTTACTGTGACCTTCCGCTCGCCCACAGGGCGGGGCTCCTGCCCCCTCCCTCAGGCTTTCCCACAATGCCACTGTTCCCTTCCCCCCACCACAGGGCAGGGCTCCTGCCCCCTCCCTCAGGCTTCCCCACAATGCCACTGTTCCCTTCCCTCCCCCTCCCCCCACCACAGGGCAGGGCTCCGGCCCCCTCCTTCAGGCTTTCCCACAATGCCACTGTGCCCTTCCCCCCTTCACAGGGCGGGGCTCCTGCCCCCTCCCTCAGGCTTCCCCACAATGCCACTGTGCCCTTCCCCCCCCCACAGGGCAGGGCTCCTGCCCCCTCCCTCATGCTTTCCCACAATGCCACTGTTCCCTTCTCCCCACACAGGGCAGGGCTCCTGCCCCCTCCCTCAGGCTTCCCCACAATGCCACTGTTCCCTTCTCCCCACACAGGGCAGGGCTCCTGCCCCTTCCCTCAGGCTTTCCCACAATGCCACTGTTCCCTTCCCCCCCCACAGGGCGGGGCTCCTGCCCCCTCCCACAGGCTTCCCCACAATGCCACTGTTCCCTTCCCCCCCCCCACAGGGCAGGGCTCCTGCCCCCTCCCTCAGGCTTCCCCACAATGCCACTGTGCCCTTCCCCCCCCACGGGGCGGGGCTCCTGCCCCCTCCCTCAGGCTTCCCCACAATGCCACTGTGCCCTTCCCCCCCCCCACAGGGCAGGGCTCCTGCCCCCTCCCTCATGCTTTCCCACAATGCCACTGTTCCCTTCCCCCCCCCCCTCCACAGGGCAGGACTCCTGCCCCTTCCCTCAGGCTTTCCCACAATGCCATTGTGCCCTTCCCCCACAGGGCGGGGCTCCTGTGCCCTCCCACAGGCTTCCCCACAATGCCACTGTGCCCTTCCCCTCTGACCTTGAGTGCATCTCACTGTGTAGCTAGTAGGCTGGATAATGAAAGGCCATGGACTTTGCCTGCTCTCAGGGGACTCCGTCTCAGTACCTGGCACCAGGCTAGTGCATTCCACCTGTGAGCCCAGCTGAGGTCCAGCGGGAACCAGCACCACACCAGCTGTGGGAGTGGAGACTCCCTATGGCCCCTACCCTGAGTCCAGTCACTGCCAGCCACTAAGGCTTCTCCCCAGAGGCCCAGACATCAGGGAGCCGAGACAAGCCTCAAGCTCCTGACCCTCAGGGTGCCTGCCCTGATGGACTGGGGTTGCAGCGGTTTGTCACCAGCACAGCAACTGGAACACCAGCCTGTCCACAGCCATGTGTCCACCCCGGCCACAGGCTCTGCCGCCAACAGCATCTGTTGCAGTCCCTCATGCGCAGTGACATGCTCACCATTTTCTGCCGCCTGGGTCACCCCATCATTTCCTGCTGAACTTCCGGAGTGCCCACAGCCAACCTCAATTACCACTTCTTGTCTGTCGCCAGAGCCTGTGACACCAAGTGTCACCAGCAAGACTGAACTTGCTGTCACTTCCTGAAGCGGGTGCTGACCCCTCGTGCCTTCCCATAGGCCTCAGGCTCCTGCCCCCTTCCCCTCCCAGCCAGCCCCATCCTTTCCAGGGACTCAGTCCCGGTTCAGGATGGCACGGCGCCTGCCTTCTTCCTCCCCTGAGGAATGGGACAGGGGAGGCAAAATAAGACAAAATAGTAGCAACTGGCATCTCCTGAATCCCTACTGTGCACGGCTGAAGGTGAGCCTCACAAGTTACCCCGTGTGATCAGTGATATTCTGGCCCTTTCTGCAGATGAAGGACCTGAGCTCAGAGCAGCAGCGTCTGTGCCTCAGTGGTCCCTGAGAAGTCAACCTTGAAAGACAAACAGCAAGAGAGATTACAGATTCCCAGATGGAGAACCACTGGGTTTGTCTCCAGGCAGAGAATCGAATCTGCCTGATGCCCCAACAAGTCAGCAGCCCTGGTGGATATCCTCTGCCTTGAAAATACACCTCACAGCGACACATCTGGGAAACATCTGGGGAACAGAGACAGTCCTTCCTCACGAGTGGGCATGGGGCGCGTGGCTAAGGAGGTCTGCACTGGCCGGATGCCTCCAGTTTCCACTTCTTACATTCTAAGATGTAAGGTCTGTCTGGATCCTTGCCCTCGGAGATGGGCCAGATCCCTCACTGATGGGTGTACAGGGCCATCTCATGAAAGGGAATGGATAGTGGTGCTAAACGAACAATCTTTGGAGTCAAAGGTATACATGCAGGTCCTGCTAATATCTGTTGTGTGACCTGGCGCAAGCTATGGCCTAGCAAGTCCCCATGCCCTCATCGGTGTAGCAGGGAGGGCAGGACCCGCCTCAGGGGGTTGCAGTGAGGACAGAGTAAGATTATGAAGACAATCTCTGTGGCACATAAGAAAGTGGCGGGGGGTGGGGGTGGGGGGCGCGGGAAGACCATTATCAATGTTACTATGCACAGAAATGGCCTGGATCCTTACCAAAGAGAAGCAAGCAGAATGTCACTGGATTCTAAAAAGGAATACCCAGTTATCTCAAACGATGCTATAAACAATGCCCAACATCCCACAAAGAGGCCAGATCGCCCTCCCTCTCTCCTCCCCGACCCCCATCCCAAGTCCAAGAATGTGTCCATTCCCTCAGTCCCAGCCACTCACTGAGCCAAGCTGATTAGGGAGCATTTTGACCCTAAAACAATGCCACTGATCAGCCACCTGAAGATGCTGAGTGTCAATCTTCTCTGGAAAGCCTGGTGACTGGAAGCCCAGGCCCTCAGTCTCTAGCCTAAGAAAAGAATATTGGGCAAATGATGACCGGAGTCCTATCCTCCCAGCAGAGAAGAGTCTGTAAAAGCAAGCAAGAAAGATCCCCTTCTAACTCCCCCTCCCCAGGCACCTCCAGGAGGGCCGCTGTCTGCTCCGGGGCCCTCCCCTTCAGAGCAATCCATGGAGCATCCACCTTCCCCTCCCGCCGCAAATACTGAAATGGGATCTCACAAGGATGGAGAACTGATCTGCGTTAAATACTGCCAATAAGGTCCGCAGTTCAAGATCAGAGCAATCAGAAACCCAGTGCTCGGACACCCTGAGCCACCCTCTCCCCCTGCCAGCCACAGCCCACAGCTCTGGAGGAAGCCGGGGGCCCGGCTGGGAGAGGATGGTCATCAGGATGGGTACTTGGGGCCACAGTTGCCCGAGATGCTGGCTTTGCACTAGATAGGTCCTTACAACCGGTCTGAGCTTCCATCGCTGAGCATCTTGCTGGTTTTTCTTGGTTGTGGTGGTAGCTCTTGGTTTTTGCTTGCCCAGCACCTATGAACCCTTCTTTTCCTTACCAATAGCACCCACTTCATCTCAGAGGACAGCACTTCTTCTCAGTCCCTGAGATTTCCATGGAATTCAGCCCACGTCCCACCCTAAAGGAGCCAAGCAGCCCTGAGCCTCAGTGAACACACCGGGAAGGCGTGGCAGTGCCAGGCGTGGCAGCCAGTGAGACCTGGTCTTGGGGTTCCTGGCAATTGCAGCAGGAAATAGCCACCTGCCTAGGGGGGCGGGGAGAGAGGCTGCAGGCCTGAAGCTTCCAGGCGCCATCTCAGCACAACACGAGGAGCATAGGACCAGAGGAGGCAGAAAGAGGACATCTGGTTAGACCACGTGAGCACCTAGAATCAAGCTATACCTGGAGGCCTTCAGGACGCTTCTATTCCAAGATGCAGTAGGTTCCATTTTTCCTGGTTTTAAGCCCCCTAAATTGGGTTTTTGTCACTGTAACTAAGAAAGCACTGGTGCCCTAGCTGGTTTGGCTCAGTGGATAGAGCGTTGGCCTGCGGACTGAAAGATCCCAGGTTCGATTCCGGTCAAGGGCATGTACCTTGGTTGCGGGCACATCCCCAGTAGGAGGTGTGCAAGAGGCAGCTGATCGATGATTCTCTCTCATCAATGTTTCTAACTCTCTATCCCTCTCCCTTCCTCTCTGTAAAAGCAATAAAATATATTTTTAAAAAAGAAAGAAAGAAAGCACTGGTGAGACGGGGCAGCTGTGCCCTGGGGAGGCTTCGACAGCGCCACGTCTGTGCAGCCAGGTGAGGGCCCCTTGCCCATCATGCAGCTTGGCACTGCACGGGCAACATGGGCATCTGACTGCAGCTTCTCTGGTTCCTGGGGAGCAGATGCAACCTCCTGGCTGGCAGGGGCTGGGGACCTCCACATACCACTCAGACCCCAGCACCTCCACACACACCATCTCCCTTCCAACGGCCTGAGCCAGAATCCTGCTTCGCCTGAGCCCATGACCCGTCACTGGGCCGGGGAGTTAGCGTCCCCCTGGGGCAGCCCTTCACCATGGATTTGCCCTTTGGTAAGGATGATTGAGACATATTTTACCCCATTTCCCAGAGTTCCACAGTGTTAGGCAGCCACTGTGACAGCTGGCGCATTAATGCCTCCTGTCCCTTCCCACTGCATCTCCCACATGCACCTCCTCAATAAACCACGCCTGCTAGGGCACTGTCTCAGCACTGATTCTGCCCAGAGAGCAACCTGTCAGCACGTTCCCCATCAGACACCTGCATTCCTCCCCTAAGGGAACCCCCCTCCCCACCACCAGCAGCCTGTTTTCTTTGGCCACCCAACCTTTTACAAACTCCCCTTCATGACCCTTAGAAATTCATCTCCCCTCAGCCTGCATCTCGCGAAGCAAAACAAAACCCTAGAAGCTCACATGCTCCTCCCACCCACCCTCAAAACTGCCCATGTAGTCACACAGCAGGAAGAGCTTTCTTCCAGAAGGCAATGCTGGTGCCACCCAAATCTATACTAATAAAAGGGTAATATGCTAATTAGACCAGGAGACCTTCTGGGAGACCTTCCGGACATCCTTCTGGACAAAGCCATGGTGGCGGGGCAGAGGCAGAGGTGGTTAGGGGCGATCAGGCCAGCAGAGGAGGGCAGTTGGGAGCGATCAGGCCAGCAGGGGGGGGGCAGGTGGGAGCGATCAAGCTGGCGGGGGGGGGGCGGGGGGAGGGCAGATGGGGGCGAGCAGGCCGGCTGGGGGGGGCAGTTGGGGGCGAGCAGGCCAGCAGGGGGAGGGCAGTTGGGGGCAAGCAGGCTGGTGGGGGGGCATTTGGGGGCAATCAGGCCAGCAGGCAGAGTGGTTAGGGGCAATCAGGCAGGCAGGCAGGTGAGCAGTTAGGAGCCAGTGGTCCTGGATTGCGAGAGGGATGCCTGACTGCCGGTTTAGGCCCGATCCCACAGGGATCGTGGGATCGGGCCTAAACCAGCAGTCGGACATCTCCCAAGGGGTCCCAGATTGAAGAGGGTGCAGGCCAGGCTGAGGGACACCCCACCCCCATGCACAAATTTTGTGCACCAGGACACTAGTAGGATTACAACTATAGACACCCGCCAGGATGGCAGCCAGCACCATGCTGGTGTCACACGCAGGGACACTCAGGAGCAGGGCCTGCAGTCCTGGGGTGCCCTGCCCACGAGCCTCCACCTCCTCCCTCTCCCCTCTTTCCTTCCCTGCAGGTTGCATGCTGACCCAGCCCAGCCGGCATGAACGGCTTGCAGTTCCCTGAAAACAGGCCAAGTTGTCTCTTTCCTTCTGCCTTTCTAAGTGCCATGCCATCTGCTGAAATGCCTTGGCTTCTCAGAGGATCTTAGGGACCCATTTCCTTCTCACCCACTCAGACTCCCGTGTTCCTGATTTTCTCACCTGAAGGAGAGAGAACCTGGGGGAGTGTCAGGAGACGGAGCTGCCTGCAGTGCAGATGGTCACAGAGCAGATGCTATGGACGGGCTCCTGGAGGGCCCGACGCCACTACAGGCAGCGCTGGGTCGGGGCTCAGACGCCTGTAGGTGGGGCATCAACACGGCAGCAGGTAAAGCCAATAAACACAGAGGAACCGAACTCTCAATCCTCCTCCTTTCTCTCTGACCACTTCGAAACAGTCCAGTTTCTCTTATTTATATCTCACACGTAACTTGCTAAGCTCTTGTTTTAAGAGGCATAAAATCCCTAGTGTTTTCTTCTCACTGTATTAGCTTATAAGCCCCTTCTACTTGAGTTAGATACCTTATGTTTCTTTTCTATTTTTATTAATGATGCAAAGTTTCCATTTAAATGCTGGGTCAGAATAAAGATATTAAGTAAAGGTTTATACACACACACATATATACATATTTGTGGCATCCTATATAATAAAAGCCTAATATGCAAATTGACCAAACGGTGGAAAGACTGGTCACTATGACGTGCATTGGCCACCAGGGGACAGACACTCAATGCAGGAGCTTCCCCCAGCCCACAGGCCCCAGGCCAGCCAAGGTGGGTGCCAGTGAGGGCTCCCCAATCGCCCCACCAGTCACTCCGTAGAGGGAGGTGACCGGCGGTGGTGGGGGGCGAGGCTGGCGAGCGGGTGGCACCAGGCTGGCCAAGGTAAGTGCCAGTGGGGCCCCCCAATCACCCCATTGGTCACCCCACAGATTGGCCCTGATCACTTGCCAGGCCTAGGGACCCTACCCATGCACGAATTTCGTGTATTGGGCCTCTAGTATGTTATATAATGTGTATGGCGTGTAATAAGTATATATTGCACATATAATTACGTATATTAACCACAGGTGGTGCTTAGATATGGCAAACATTTGATAAATGAGTCAAGTTTAAGGGGAGGAAACCTAGAATAACGGGCCGAAGCAGCTGCCTTCGGATACCGTCTCTTCCTGAAACCCAGGTGATGCCCACGTGTACCCAGGTGACACCCAGTTAGTGTTTGGTGGCCGGAGCCGAAGGAGCTGTGCCCAGTGCTCTGAAGAAGCACAGCTTGAGAAACTGGTCGGGGCCGGTGTTTGCCGCCCACAAAGGGCTACAGAAACCAGGTCATAACTTGAACTTCCCCGCCCCTCCGCTCAGGGTGTCTGGGCTGAATTTCCACATCTGGGGACCATTTCAGAGCTGAGCCACCGCTGTTTCAGCTCCAGAGGCTCCGGCGAGTCCCTGCCCGGAACTCCCATCCGCAGAACCCCTGTGCCATGCAGGGCCGGGCTGCTGGCCTTCAGCAAACAGGTGAAGCCCCCGCTGGCTCTGACCCTCAAAGCCCCACTGCCAACCAGCAGGCCCTTCCCCAGCAGCGTAGGCACCAGCTGGAAGGCAGTGAGTGATCAGGCTTGTCACTGTCCTTCCTAAATGTGCTCCGAGGCATACGAGATGGGCCACTTCTCCCCCGACTGCACCTTCTCGCTCAGCCACACTTGCTCACGTATATTAATTGAGCAGGCTTCGATGAGCCAGGAACTCTTAAAACGTCGGGGACAGACTAGAGGCCAGAACCACAAACACTTCACCTCAGTAGCCTATGCTCCGGAGAGTCAGAGGGAGACGGGCAGCAAACACAGGTGGACATCACAGATGGAAGGATAGAGGCAGGGGCGTCAGGCTGTGTAAGGACAGAGCAGGAGCCGGGAAGGCGCCCGGGGGCTGTGCACGGGGGTCAGACCAGTGGCCAAGGTTTCTATGATGTTTTGATCTGAGGCTTGAATGATGGAAGGAGCCAGCCTCCAACAGCGGAGGGAAGGCTCTTCCTGGTAAAGGGAGACGGGGTACCACAGCCGCGGACCACACTCCTTCGATTCACCTCTTCTTTGATCCCCTCCCTCAAGTACTGCGTGGCTCTGCATCCCATACTTCTCTTCTCAAGGCTTAGCCACGAGGCTCTGGGCTGACTTTCACTCCTGGTTCCAGCAAAAGCTAACCAAGGAACTAATCAGTGTTCCCATCTGTGAAAGGGGGATAGGGATAACACACCTGCCTGGGAAAATGTGCTGCAGGACTGTAGCTAAAATGCTCAGCTTGCCTCCTGGGTGACAATCAACAACGGCTGCATGTCACCCCAACGTGACTGCATTCCCGGGCACACTCTGCAGACGTGTGGGTTCACGCCAGCCCGGGACCGGTCCCAGCAGAGTGACCTAAACCCGAGTTCCGAGTCCCTCCTTGCCTGACTGAGTCAGAGCTGATTACTGTGACATAGGAGCTGATGTGAATTTTATTTATTGATTGATATTTTTGGGGTTCCAGATATTTTCTGTTTCCCCTTCAATAGCTAGAACACTCCATGCCCACAGTCTTCAGTGTAGGACTTCTTTCTGAGATTCAAAACAGCCCTTGAAGCTGCAGACAAAGACTACAGTCTTGAGCAAAAAGGCTTCCTGAGTTTCAGCGCCTGCATCCTTTGAGTTTCAAAAGACCAAAATCTCGAGCGAAACAACAGGCACCGGGGAACACACTGATCTGTGAGAACGAGGTTTCTCTGCTACAAGAAACCCCACAGGCTGGGGAGGAGGTGAAGAGCAAAATGAGGTTAGGCTCTGCTTGGGGTACCTGGTGAGGCAAGGGCAGTGCAACGGGAATTATGAATGAAATTACAGACATGAGCGTATAGGGAGCATCGTCTCACTTCCCACGCGGTGCCAGGAAAGTGACCAGGATTCGCGTGCCCTGCAGCGCCACCCTGAGGGTCACACAGTACAGGGGGAGCGGCAGCCTGGTGCTGATGAGGGCGAGGCCAGGTCCCTGGGTCGGGAGGACTCTGTGGATGGAGGCGGAAGCCATGCAGGTGAGCAGTCACATCAGCACATGAAATGCCGTCCTCCTGGCACCTGGGAAGGCAGCAGCCAACATCCTCAGCCAAGAGAAACCCGCCTGTGCCCCAATAACTTGCTTGGCATCCTCGGAATTGCCCAGGTGGACAGATCCCCTTCATGAAGGCGCCGAGTGGCAATGGCCCTCCAGGTGGAAAGGCGGCCCTAAAACCCAGGTGCATCATCTTGGCACGGACGCCCAGAGGAAAAGGAGGAACCCGAGCTCCCAGAGCTGGAAGGACACACGCTCACGCCTTAATGCACTTGCTATTGTACACAAGTGATCAGGAGAGATTTGCTGGAGAGACAACTGCCATCAATAAACCATGGTCTAGACCAGTGGTCGGCAAACTCAGTCAACAGAGCAGCAAACCGCGGCTCATGAGCCACATGTGGCTCGCGAGCCGCAGTTTGCCGACCACTGGTCTAGAGAAAGCGCAGCCAAGACCTGCCCGACTCAGAGTTGGCCCAGCCCTTGCTCCACCTGCTCCCTTCACTTCCCTCGAAGAACTGAGGGTAAGTTGCAGGAACACAACCTTCTGAGACATAGAGTTAGATGGGAGGAGCTATGACCCAGGGTCTCCAGGCTCATCCCTGTTGCACTCTGGACTGTACACTCCAGAAACGGGGGCTCAGACAGCTATGCTGATGAAAGGGATGGAGACTGAGGTCAGCCGTGGAAGTAGGCAGAGTGCAGGAAGAGGACCCGGGAGCGCTGGATGTCCGCTCCCTGTGCCATGAGGCCGCACAGCTTTCCTGACACCAGTGCGTGAACATGTGCAAGGAGTCCCGCAAACCGAGGACACTCACTGAGCCTCCATGCCTAGGGCTTTATTGGGGCTTGCCCCAAAGCCCCACCCTAAGTCGTACCATCAGACCATCCAGCGTGATCCAAGGTCCCGGCGAACAAAGACATCCCTGCAGGTCTGACATTCGACCACGACCCAGCCCTCAAGGACAAAGGATGAAACTTTGCTGAACCCTGTGATAAATGATAACAGCTGCCAAAAACAACACCGTTAAGAAGGATTCTTGCAAACTAGTGTGTCTGAAATCGGGTCCTAGACACTCCTGCCCCGGCTGTGCTGCCCGTCACTGCCCAGTGGCCTCTGCCTTTCCCGGTGCGCCCTGAACCCTCAGGCTGCTCTGACCCGCTGCCGTTTGGTGATCTTGCCCTTATTTTAACCATGCCAGTTACAACAGCAACCAATGCAGTCACTCACTGATCACTGATGATGTTCCAGGTCCTGAGCCGGACGTTGAACATATCCGGTCACATCTCACTGTCATTAAAGAGATTCTATAGTAGGTGCCATTTTAGCCCCATCTTGCAGATGAGACAATCGGAGAACAAAGACATGAAGCTCTTTATCCAAAATCTCGCTGCTAAGAAGAGACAGAGCTTGGACTGGAACTCAGAGCTGCCTGCCCAGGTGCCCTGGCCTCCCAGCTGCAGGAGCAGCCCCGCCCCTGAGACCACCATTCTCAGATTCCCTCCCCCTGCTCTGGCCTGTCCCCCATCCACCCAGGATAACCACTTGGGAAGCCAGGTAGCCACTACCTGGGGCCACTGATGAAGCAACCATCTCCCAGACCAAGCCCTTCTGGAAAGAGACCCATGCCGGCCCCAGGCCCCAGAAGCCTTCTGTCGGGCGCTGGTCACCAAGAGCACTCCTGTCCGCCGCACCCAGGTAACTCTTCACCTGGCCCAGCTCATTCCCAGTTTCAGCCCCTTCTGAGTGTCTCAGTCATCCAATCATTCCTGACTGTCAGTCTCTGACATCTAAGGATTTTTTAAAAACCTAATTTGTCTAAGAACCATTCACCTTCATTGTGCACATCTAATGAACACGGAGCGAATCCTGTACGTTCCGGGAAAGGCCTGCATTCGTAGGGACCACTTCCTCTGGTTACATCTTTATTTTTTACTCTGAATCTTCAAGTCCAGTTTGGGTTAAGTTCTTCACTTCAAACTTTACTTTGATTGGCGGAGAGGAGGTGAAAGCGCTCCCCATGGGGAATGTCTCAGACGGAATGAACTGGCCCTCACCTGTCCCTGTCCCTGGCTCCACTCCTCCTACTTAGCTCTCAGCCCTGGGACCAGCCCCTGGGGGCTGTCTGCTTGTTCTAGTCGTTGGAGACAAGGTGTTTCCCAGTCACCCCTGTGCTCCGCTCAAGACGCCGGCTGCTGCTTCTCACCTCCTGGACGGGCAGCAGAATGCTCTCCTCACAGTGTAAGCGGCTGACTTCCTCCTCCCACAGGATGTGCGGGGAGCAGACCCCCTCCAGCACAGCACCACGCCTTCCACGGAACCAGGGAACTCGCCCAAACTACAAGCCCACTCTTGCTGCCCTAACTCCAGTCGCCCTAGTTCCCTAAGAGGCAGCCAGCAGGAGGTCCTCTGTGTTGGGCCGTCTCTGTCCATTCCACACGCCTGTTCGTTCTATTATTTCACCTATTAACTTAGCAACCCCAGCACTCCAGGAGCTGTTCAGCAATCACGGGGGCATGCAGGTCTCACACCCTGGCAGCAGGAGGAGTGACAAATGCCTGTTAGCACCAGGCCCATAATGGCGAGCGCTGCACCTGGCACTTAGCCACTGAGGCGGCTGCACATTACAAGGAGTTTTAAAGGGTGTCACCAACCTGAATGAATTCTGGACGCTATGGGAGGAAAAACTAGCCCCTCTGGGACTGAGACCTCCTGCACAGCAGAGGCCTCACTTCAAATAAAAGCCGCCCTACGTCAAGTCCGCCTCACACCCGGAGAAGTGGGTTCCGGCACATTTGCAGCTGGAGCCCTGAGCTCATTCAACAGGTAGTTGTCACATGTCTGCCACGTGCCAGGCACTGTGCTGGGCTGTGAGGAACACAGATGAGCAAGCACACATGGTCCCTGACCAGTGACACTGGTCCCACGAATGAGACAGCCACTAGGCAAATGCAGTTCATTCATTGCTGAGTCACACATGCTGCTGGGCCACAGACACACCCTGCGAGTTGCTGAGAGAGGAGGCCAGCTAGCCCAGAGCCGGGGACACAGGGAAAGGCAGAAATCTCTAGGCAGGGCAGACGCTTCCTCAGACAGTCTCCTCATCCAGCAGAGGGGCCGCCTCAAACATTGTTTGGGTGGACTGAGCGAGCTGGGGCACCACGCCTGCCCCAAGCCAGTGTGCACTGCAGGTGAGTGGCCACGCCAGACCCCTGTTCTCCAAGGACAGTCCCACCGCCAGGGCTCAGGTCCCTCAGAACTCAGTGGACCCGAGAGGGCTGTGTGGGTCGGTGCGCTAGGGAACCCCAGGAACTTGTCTTAGATGCCTTCACTGGCTCCACAGCTGCCTGGGGTTTTCGGAGTCTGGGCTGGGGAGTGGCACTACAGCGACTTCCTCCTGACGCAGACCTCCCAGAGCCGCACCAGCACCTGGACACATGGCCAGAGCAGCGTCTCCGCGGCTTTAGCCAGGAGGGAGGGAAGTCTCAACCTTGCGCCCAATATTCAGCATTTTTTCCAAAGGCTCAGATAAAAGCTGATAAAAACCTGCGTGTGATAACAAGTGGGATGTATCTTGTAGGCAATATGCTACATAATGGAGTCAGGCTCCCAGAAGACCTCCGGCAGCTGGTGCGGCAGGCTGATCACTCAGCATGACACGTACAGACAGAAACACGGGCCCTGCCCTCCGGGCCAGTGGCCATCTGGACGAGCCCTGGATGGGGAAGCAGGTGTGAGGGCACCTGGCCCGTCTGCGCTGCCTACGAGCTCAGTGCCAGTCCGTGTGACGTGGCTAAGACAGTCCAACCATTCTGGTTGCATCACTCGGAGTAAAATTCTAGGACGAGGGCGGTGAGACTTCTGCTCTGCTCTGCTCTGCTCTGCTGTGAGCACGCGTGAGCACCACTGAGTGAGCAAGCACAGCCAGGAAGGGATGGGGACTTCACATCCCACCTTGTGGGTGAAGAAACTGGGAAGATTAACATGGAGAGGAGACTGGGCACAGGACTGGCATTTCCACGTTCTTAAGTCTAAGAAAGCAGCAGCTGAAGAAAACAGCCGCTGATGCGGGCCAGGCGGGGGGCTGAACATTTGGCATGCAGCCACTCCTCCGACCCTCCCCACAACTCCACGCCACCCACAATGGAGAGGATACTGAGGCTGGCAGGGGCCACGGGCTGAGGCCACACATCAGGGAGGGTGGACCCGGGATGAGATCAAACCTGAGCCCAGATTCAGCCGCTCACCAAGCCCACTCTGCTATGTGGGAGGCTCCCCGTAGAGGCACCTGTGGGATGAGGGCAGCGGGAGGGTGCTGCCTGTCACGTCGGGCCTCTGCCGGACAATCAGACAGGACATGTGGCGACTCTTCTGCTCACCTCACGTCTCCAGGCCCAGCGCTCAGCACGTCTCTAACAGGAATCTGCTGACGAACTGAGTGAATGATGAACAAGCGCAGCTGCAGGGCTGTGCGAGAATAACTCTTAACAAGAGCCCTCATGGTGCTCGAGTCCCAGGGCACTGTGACACCGCACTACATGGGTGGGTGGGTGACACAACAGAAGTTACTCTTGCACAGACAGCCCTGCCGGCTGGAATGTGGATCCCGTGTCGGCAGGCCACGCTCCTCTGCAGGCTCTGGGGGAGCAGCCCTCTGTGTCTCTCCTCGCTCTGACGGTACTCGAGCGCCTTGCATGCCTGGTGGAGCTGCATCACCCCCATTTCCGCCTCCAACTCACAAGGCAGCCTTCCAGGGAGCACCGCCTGTCTCTGCACCCCTTCCATCTCTGACCATCTTCACTCATGCATCTGCAAAGACTCTACTTCAATAGGTTGCATTCACACATTGGGGTGGACGTGAATTCCGGGGACCCTGCTCAGCCCAGTGCCACCATGGAGGAGGGTGTTTGAAGATGGGGCATGGCCCCATGCCAGGCATGATCAGGCGGAGGGCTGGACCCGAACATGAGGATGTGGGCAAGGACATTATGGTCAACCCACGGCATTAGGGTACTATCCTTTCACTCAGTAACACTCACTCACCCCGACCACGTTTCCAGCATGAAGTCATGTGGCTGGAAACCCCAGCATGATGGGGCACAGCATTCCCTTCCTGGTCCTCACAGCCTAACGGGAAGGGCAGCCTCACAAACAACCAACGATGGCATGAGAAAGCTCACTCCGCAGGGCTGTGGAGGCACAGGAAGGAGACGGAAGAGCATAAAGTGCCAACGAGGAGTGGAGCTCTCCATGCAGGAAAATCATGGCAAAAGTCCGCTGTCTCTGGCCCAAACCAACCCTCCTCCATCTAGTGACAACACAGAGCATCCGTGGGAAACACTTCTCCCTTCTGCGCTCTGTGCACTGAGTAGGATGACCTCACCCTCAGCTCCAGGCGGTTTGGGCCGGTCATCGTGTCCCGTGTCCTTGTCTAACTAGAGCCAATAAGCGCCAAGGGGACCGTGGCGGATGGAGGGCAGAGGCCTGTACACCACTGCTCAGCTGTAAGAACGTGAGGCTTGCAGCTGCTGGCACCACCTTGCAACCCCAACTGGAGAGTCTTAGAGCTGCCAAGGATGACAGCAGGTCCTGGCGAGGAGCCATCCAGCAGCACACGGCCACAGCTGGTGCTATTGGCATTGTCTAGGCACTGCAGCGAAGTGGGCAGTCGGGGAAGAGCTTCCAAGCGCATGACCCCTGGGCAGGCTGATCACACACCTGCAGAAGCCTCACAGCCAGCATGAGCCTCCCCATAGCCACACCTCCCATGGCCATGCCTCCCATGACCACGCCTCCCGTGGCCACGCCTCCCATGGCCACACCTCTCTATCCTCAGGAACTCCCAATCCAGTCCACTTGGGGTTCTGGAAATGTCCCCTCTGGGCTCCAGGGAGCTTGTAAAAGCAGAAAGCAGAGCTGATGGCTACAGTCACATCTTATGTGCAGAGTCCCCAGGCCGTAGACTGAGCTCAACAGCAGTGACAGAGGAGCCAGCTGCCCAGGACCACCAGAAACTCATTCTGAACACTGCACACGGGCACACCTGTGTATGTGTCTCAATGTTTGTACATGGGGCACACCTGTGTACTAGTATGTGTCTCAATGTTTGTACATGGGGCACACCTGTGTGTGTACTAGTATGTGTCTCAATGTTTGTACATGGGGCACACCTGTGTGTCTATGTGTCTCAATGTTTGTACACAGGGCACACAGGTGCATCTGTGTGAGTCTGGGAGGAGGTGTGGTCTGCAGTCAGCAGCCAGCGTGGACATGCAGGCTGGACTGGGCACATGGATGCCACGCCCACCTGACATTCTTGTTAGTGCCATGAATGACCAACACTCAGAGGGGCAGTGTCCCCTCCCTCTTCAGATGGGCCCAGTGAGAGAACAGCCAGGCTCCCACACACCGGCTTTCCAAGAAGCAACGCCAGGGACAAGGGGACAATTCCACAGACGGGGAAGCTGCAAGAGACTGTGCTTGTCTGGGCTTGTCTTGGTTATCAGGTTGTTTGCCTGATAATCGTCTGTCTGATCCTCATTATTTAAACGAAGCATGTGGCCTGCCGGCCACGAGTTTCACATGCTTGCTCTAAAATGTAGGCTTTATGACAGCAGTGACCTTGTCTTCCTTGATTGACATTATCCACTTATTTAATGATAACAGACTAGTAATTTTAAAATGAGATTCCAAGAGGTCAGGCAATATTCAGAGAGTGTGTGTGTGTGTCAATGTTTGATCCTTCAATAATCCCAGAGGCTGGCACCGTCACTACCCCACGTACAGATGAGTGAGCCGAGGCAGAGGTTGAATAACTTGCACATGGTCACAGCCGGAGTCCGGTGGAGCCAGGATATGAACCTACGGCAAACTGGCCCCGGAGCCCATGATCTCTAACTGCTACCACATGGATGCCGCCTCCAGCTGCTTGGGACGCGGGTCAGTGAGCACTGACCACACACCAGGTACATGTCTAGGTGCTGGGGCCCCAGCTATGATGAAGAAGTCAGGGGCTCACTGAGCATCTGCTGGCTGGATGTGTGGATGGATGTAGGACGGATGTAAGAATGGAGGGACAGAAGGATGGATGAACAGCAAGGCGGGATTCAGGGCTGTGGAAAGAGAGCAGAATGTCACCAGTGAGTCATCAATAAGCGAGGCTATGGCTCTCTCTTCCTCGGGTTTTTTCTGCTTTTGACAGTAATTTGTCAGTGAACTGCACACAGGCTCTGGGGACCAGAAGCCTGGCCCCTCCCTTTCCCATCTTGTGACCTGGAGCAAATCATTTAACCCCCTGGCCCTGCTTCCTCCCTCGCTTATAAAATGAGAATAACCCAGCTCCTCACATAGTTGCTGTGGATTAAATGCTGTTTGCTAGTGTGCGGAACCCAGTTCAAATGTAACCTCTTTTCTGTAGCCTCCAATTCAAGTCAATTCAACAAATGTTATGAGACATTGTGCTGGGGGAAGGACACCACCCCAAGCTAGGCAAGTGTGGTCCTTGTACTCAGAGAAATTTCAGTTTAGCAGAAAAGACGGGGAAAACAAGCATGTCAGATGAGGGCTGAAAAGAGGGAAAGGTAGGATTCTCAGGGAGCATCTGACTGGGGTCGATCAGCCTCTTCGTGATGGTCCCACATGCTTCACCTGGGCTAGCGAGCACTGCACATGTGTCTCCCCTCCCACACGTGGCCTTAGAGAGAGGCCCACACAGCACTGAAGGAAGAGCCCATTGTGCCTAATGGATTAAAAATGGGTAGATGTGTGGATGGAAAAGAAGGAGGAAGGAGGGAAGGAGGGAAGGAGGGAAAGAGGGAAGGAGGGAAGAAAAGGAGGGAGGGAGAGAAGGAGAGAGGGAGGGAGGGAGGGAGGGAGGGAGGGAGGGAGGGAGGGCAGATGGATGGAAAGCAGCTAAAGCAATGGTCCAGAGGGGAAGAGGCAGCGTTTCACAAAGCCTACATCCAGGGGCAAAACCCAGTCCACTCTGAGCCAATGTCCACATATTTAAACACTGGTTGGAACAGGAATAACAGAGGCAGATCTGGGGCAAAGACAGAAACTTCAACTGAGATGACATGAGGAAGATGAAAACCAGGGCCCGACTGTAGGGGGCACTAGTAATACAGGCAAAAAGGAAGACCACCTTAGTGAGCTGGGCCCAGAGCGACAGGTGAGGTGTGTGACAGAGATGCCCACCAAGGCCCCATCTCATGGATGCGCCTTTACTCTGTGACTTCGCAGTCTTCCATCCAGAGGTGGGACTGGTGCTTCTGCATGAATCTGGCCTTGCCGTGGGACTCACTTTGGTCCATGGGACCTGAGAGGATGTGACAGAGCAGGGCTGTCGGTGCCCCCACAATGACGTCTGCTCTGGGTGCCCTGCGGCCACTGTTACCTGAATGGCCACATAACAGCCTGCTCCATAATGAGAGACACATGGCCGAGTCACACCTCGCGCCCTGGCTGGCACAGAGCCAACTGTCAGGCACAAAAGGCCACTGTAGACAGGGCAGCCGCGCTGAGTGTCAGCGGACAGCAGAGGGCAGCTGGTGAGGCCACAACCAGAGGAACCAGCCACAGAGCCCTGAGGAGCAGGAACCTGGTCACCACGCGGAGCCACAAGCTTGGGTGTGTGGTAAGCTCTGAAATCTCACTGAAAAACGGGATCGTAAGTAGCCACACCAGAGGGAGGGGACAGGCTCGTGTGGAGGAGGCCACTCCTTCCTGATGGCCAGTCCCCGGGGCAGAGGGAACACCCCTGAGAAATTTCCCAGCGGTGCCAGCACCTGAGCTGAGCATTCCCTGGCATCAGGGAGGCACTTGGCACGAGTGCATTTACTCATCACTTTTTAACTGATTGAGCACCAATGTGTGTAAGCCCCGCAAATAGAGGAGAAGACAAGTCAGACTCGGTGCTGGCCCTCCAGGGTTGAGTGTTCCTACAGCCTCCATGGCTGAGTGTTCACACAGACACGGGTGTGCCTCTCTCTCCATGGCTGAGTGTTCACACAGACACAGGTGTGCCCCGCCCTCCATGGCTGAGTGTTCACACAGACACAGGTGTGCCCCGCCCTCCATGGCTGAGGGTTCACACAGACACGGGTGTGCCCCTCCCTCCATGGCTGAGTGTTCACGCAGACCCGGGTAGTGCTGCTCAGTGGCTGAGGATCCAATGAAGGCTGGAATTGGATTCTAGGCAGGAAGAGAGTTTTGAGCAGGAAGTGGTGCTATGACAAATCCCTCTCCTGAACTTGAGCCTTTAGCCAGGAAACCCACCCACAGGCTGCCTGACAGTGCCCGGATGGACTGCAGCTGTCCCCGCTCTGCCCGGCGCCGTGACAGGCCAGCTCTGCTGCCTGAGTCTGAATCCAGGACTCACTCTTTAGGTCAATCGGTCTCTCTGCACTTCAGTTTTCTTATTTAGAAAACAGGACTGATACTGATTGCTACTCTGAGGGGTGAAGTACCTGCTCGCATAGGCCGCGCCTCCTGGTAAATGTTTTTATCACCCTTCCTGCTGTTGTCGTCCATTCTCACTCCTCACTCGCACGGCTCTGACATGTGGCTCTGGCTCCTTTACACCCACGTGGATTTGCCTTCCCTGACTCCTCCTCAAGGCCACCGTGAACATGCACCTCTCACTGCTGCTGTGGGGAGCACCACGGGTGGGTGGTTCTGGTTTGAGGACTCTGCACCGGCCTGGACAAAACTGAATCGCGTGAGCGACAATGCCTCCCACCTCCTCCATCGCTCCTCCCCTGCAGGCATCAGACCTGGGGCAGTCAGAAACCCCTCCCTGCCTCTCCCTCTGCCTCCCCTTTTCCTTCACATCCTCCCCAAACCTCTTGTATGTCGTCTTGGCATCTGCTTCCATTTCTTGGCGGACCCAAACTAACCCACTCTTTGACACTATATCCTCCGTCTGCTCTGATTCCCTCTACCCACCGGGGCCACAGACAACATCCAACAACTGGATTCCAGACCTGGAGTGTCTCCCTTCCCCACCAACCAGGTGGGACGGGAACAGCAAAGCCACCCACTGTGTCTCACACCTACATCCCACCTTATCTCCTTCACCTGAACACAGCTGGACCCTGACCAGCACCTCCACCACCTCTGCCTGCCCCCTCGCCGGCCACTGTGGCCCTGTTACAGCTAATCAGATGATGTAGCTAGCACCTCTGCTCTCAGAGCCCCATCGCACTCAGGAAAAAGCCAGCGTCCTCACAAAGGCCTGCAAAGCCCTCCCAACCCGCTCTGTGCCGCCATGCTCTCCTACCACTGTCAGTGTCCGCCTCTTCTTTCTCCTATGCTTCCACCTCAGGGTTCAGCATTGGCTGCTCCTCCATCAGTAAGGCTTTTCCTGCAGACGATCGTGTCATTCGTTCCCTCACTATACTCAATCGCCACCTTCTCAGTGAGACCCTCCCTGGCCACTCTGCCTGACGTTCCAAACGTCCCCTCCCAGCTCCCCCTTCACTGTTTTGTTTTGTTTCTTCATAACACTCATCACTATGGAACATAGTTATGGTCATTTGTTTTATGTCAGGGATTGTCCATTTCTCCCTAACAGAATGCAAGTTCCACAGTCACAGGTCATTTTGTCTGTTTTGCTCACTTTTGCATCCATGATAACAAGTATGGTCTCAGACACATGAGGGAGGGAGGGAAGGAGGGAGGGAGGGAGGGAGGAGGGAGGGAAGGAGGGAGGGAGGAGGGAGGGGAGAAGAAAAGATAAGAAAGAGGCAGCAGGTGTTGGAAAAGCACAAGGCCCCTCAGAGAGCAGCAAACTGCCCCCAGCAAGGACATCACCGATGCCCATGGGCATGGAATCCATGCCTTCGTCCTGAAAACACCCTGGTCTCATTTCTGTCAACTCACCCGTCCAGGCCCTGAGTTGTGTGGGGCAACCTAAGCTTGGATGGCCCCTGGCCCCCACCTGTTACTATCACAAAGGTGGGGATGGACACTCCAGGGATACCTGGAGCTTAGAGTGGGACAGACAGATCCGAATCCTGGTCCTGTACAATCCTGACCACATCCCTGAACCTCTGATGGGGCTCCGAGCCTTATTTTCTTCACCCCTAAGCTAAGTTAATACGTTTCTGTTAAGATAATGGAATTATCCGAAGAATTAAATAACACAGGTACAGTGGAAAAGTAGATACACACAGACACACACAAGCCCTCAGATGCCACAGGGCGTGGCAGGGGCCGTGACACAGGCGAAGGAGCTCCAGGAGCTGCCTGGTAGTGGCCTGCCCCCGAGCCTCCCTGGGTTCCTACAGCAGGAGCAGCAGGTGCCACCGCACCCAGCTTCCCTGCGGGAAACGGGCAGGCAGGCAGGCGGCGCTGAGGCTGCCAGGGGCCACCTCTGTTTGTCTTGACTCCTAGCCAGCTTTTCAAGCTGACAGCCTGAGGGACACCCTCTGCTCCTGAGGGAGTGCAGCCTCGGGAGGCGGTGCGAGGTTCTCTCCTGTTCGTTCGAGTTCTGAGCCTTTCAAAGTGAGGATCACCAAATGGCCTCGGTTTAGGACACACTTTCTTCTCCAACCGAAAGGAGCTGCATTGCTTTCTCTGCTCAGGGGACCAGGTCCAGCAGGCTGCTGCTCTGTGCAGGGGCTCCAGTGACTGTGCGGGCTGGGGGCTGGGCAGGGACAGCTGCTGTCGGGCCATGGGCTCCTGGGGAGAGCTGGGAGGCGGAAAAGAGAGAGCAGGTTGTGATGCCTGCTGTTGCATCCAGGGTTAGTATCTTAAACCGAACCTTCAATTTTTTTTTAATCAGCTTCTTGGCACAGAAGTCATTGTGGCTTCCAAAGTTCTAAGATGGCCCCATTCCTCGCACAGGATTCCAGAGCGAGCGGTAGGCCCTGCCTTCTCCATCTGGCAGCACCGTCTTCATCTGGGGAGGCCGCAGGGGAGGAGCAGCAGGAGACAGGACAGAGAGGGGGAACACATTCGAACTCAGCCCATTTGAGTGATCGGACATCAGCGACCCAGGGTCTTCACTACCTCATCTTCCCGTCTTGCCAAAGAATACTCTGAAGGAGACACATACTCCCTAACTCTGCAAGCCAATCTAACAGCCTGCCGATCTATTATGCATTTTCTAGCCATCTACCTATCCATCTGTATGTGCATTTCACAGCTGGGTAAACTGAGGCCCAAAAAGTACTTCCCAGGCTCCTGTTGCATGTCAGGCCCCGTGAGGTTGAGCAACTTGCTGTATGCGGGTAAGTGGAGAGGAACCCAGTTCTTTCAACTTTGCGCCCACTGCTCTTATTCAACATCCCTCTGACTTAGTAGTGCTTAAGGTGACAGTCAGCACACACTCAACCTGCTTCACTGAGCACCGAACAGGTGCTAGGGCCTGAGGCTATTGAGAGACGTGGGCTGAGTGTCTGGGATTAAAACCCCCATAGAAAAATGCCTTAGTAACCCTTATGCATTGAGCAATTGTTTGAGTGTGTGTTAGTGTGTGAGTCAGTGTGTGTGAGAGTGTGAGTGCGGGTGTGTGAGAGTGTGAGTATGTGTGTGAGAGTGTGAGTGTGTGAATGTGAGTGTAAGTATGTGTGTGAGAGTGTGTGTGTGTGAATGAGTGTGTGTGTGAGGGAGTGTGAGTGTGAGTGTGTGTGAGTGTGTGTGAGAGTGTGTGTATGTGTGTGAGTGTGTGGGTGTGAGTGTGAGTGTGAGTGAGTGTGAGTGTGTGTGAGTGTGCGTGTGTGAGTGTGAGTATGTTGTTTACTGAAGGAGAAGGCACTGGACATGCCGACTGACAGCAGAGGGATGCACTCGGGCAGAGTGTCCGGCTGGCAGAAGGAAGCTTTACCGGCACAGGACCTAGAAGCCATGCAGAGGCACGGAGGACCGTGAGAGTTTCAAGGTGAGGGGTGACCTCATTTCTGCCCTTGCAGCCCTGCCAAATCCACAGCACAGACAACAGGCAGCACTCCGGCCCCTATCAGTGGGGTTGCTAGTGTCCCCATTGCCCTCCTCCCAGCCTCTTGCCCAAGGCATCTCTGACTCCTCCGTAGCCTTGGGGTCTGCCCTACAGCACGCCCTGCTGTGTGACATCCTGCTGTGTGACGTCCTGCTGTGTGACACCCTGCTGTGTGAACCGCATCCTCGGCTCAGTCTTCTTTACTCCTGGGTGGTGGTAGGATTTTAAGGATGGATTTTACTGTAATGTTTGTTTAACTCTATCAAAGACAAGACAGCCTGCGTTAGACATGTTTTCTGGGGCTCAGTGGCCCCTTTCCTATGTGTATGAACGGGGGAGCCTTCCAGGAGACCAGGCTTCCCCACATACACACAAAGAGCGAATGTCAGATCAGAGAGGCCAACGAAATGGGTGTTCTGACGGCTGAATTCCTCCGTGAGATGCCAGTGCACAGCAGAAACCTACTGCCGCCTGAGCAATAAACACTCCCTTTAATATAGAAAATGCACGCCCTCCAGGCACAGAAGTCCGAGGCAAGTCTCTGGTCCTCCCCACAGACCTGTGCATCATCTAGAAGCACAAGTGAGCTCCCACCCACACAGGATGTCTGGGGTCACGTTCCCCCAATACCTCAGAATGAGTCTGACTGAGTCAGAGGCAGGGCCTTCAAGAGATGATTACATTGAAATGATGCCATCAGGGTGGGCCCTCTCCAATCTGATTGGTGTCCTTATAAGAAGTTAGGGGACCCAGAGAGACACTGGAGCATCCTGCACAGAGGAACAGCCACATGAAGAGGCCGCCAGAGGGCAACCATCAGCAAGCCAAGGAGAGAGGCCTCAGGACAAAACCAACCCTGCTGACACCTTATTTGGCCTTCCAGCCGCCAGAACTGAGCACATAAGTTTCTGCTGTTAAAGACCTGGCTGTGTATTTTGTTAAGGCAGCTGAGTAGATTAACATGTGTCCAAACACTGGGCATCGTGGGTAAAGTGAGGTAGCATCACAGAAAAATTTTATGTATGAAGTTTCTATGTTCAGATGACCTTACAGGACAGAGATTTGAAACCGCTATCCAGATTCAATATTTGTCCAGAAAAATAACTATATAATACCTCTCTATAAAATCAAAGCAATGCTTAATTCCAGTGGGCGATTTGAACTTTTAAAACAAGATTGAGGGGTGTTTTTGTTTGTTTGTTTGTTTGTTTTAAATATATTTTATTGATTTTTTACAGAGAGGAAGGAAGAGGGATAGATAGTCAGAAACATCGATGAGAGAGAAACATCGACCAGCTGCCTCCTGCACACCCCCCACTGGGGATGTGCCCGCAACCAAGTTACATGCCCTTGACCGGAATCGAACCCGGGACCCTTCAGTCCACAGGCCAACGCTCTATCCACTGAGCCAAACCGGTTTTGGCAGTGTTTTGTTTTTTTTTAAATCCAATTGGTCAAACCCATAGGACTCTTAAAGGATCATCCAAGCGAGTACCTCCATGCCATCAGCATGGACAGAGAAACCTCAGACAAGACCTAAGAACTCGATTCCTAAGGACACAGAATAATAAAATTCATTCCGTTAAAGTTAAGAAGTTCTATTTATCATAAACATCACTGAGAGAACAATCAAGCCTCACAGTGGAAAATATACTTCTAACGCATAAAACTAGCAAAGGACTCATATCTGGAAGGTATAAATCAGTAAGAAAATGGGCTGCACAATGGAAAAATGAGTAAAATACTAAATCACACAACACAAAAGAAATCAAACAGCCAGAAAGAAAGAAACGTGCCCGATTCCATCCAATTAGGGGAACAACAATCAAAGCTGCAAGGAGCCACCACTGTGCAGTCAGCAGAGGTGAGAACTCGCACAACACCAAGGAGAAGCCAAAGCAGGAGGCAGCGCAAACCCAGCGGGAGGACGCGGTGAAGCAGTTTGCATTTCTCAGAGAGGTCGGAGACACAAATACCCAATGACCCGGGTAAGTCCTCAGCAGAAAGGCATGCACTCACGCACCAAATACAGGCACCAGAGAATGCATGGCAACTGAGAGAGCATAAGGGATACAGACTGCGGCCTTCACCCCAGCTCCTGGCCAGAGTGTCTAGATCTTCGTAATTTCCTAAGCAATAAAGATACTAGGAGCATCTTTGCTTCCACTTGGCATCTGACCCCAGATCCTGGTACATTGCTCCTATATCCCTTATCATTTCCTGGGTGACAGGAGCATCTTTCTATCTAAGGAGGTGACTGGCAGGCTCCGGGTGGGGCTCGTGATACTGTGACTGATAGTAAAAAATAAATATTTGGCTTCTGATGATTTGGGGCACAGAGCTCCTAAGCCCTTGGGATTCCCTATGCCCTGAGAGCAACCCAGGTGTTCTCTGCTATATTAATGAGGTGACTTCGGGATTTCATCTAAGGGTGGGGGCTGGTTGTCAGGAGGACCAATCATTTGATTGGAAGGTTGAAAATTTTAGTCCCACCCCTCCCCCTACCTTAAGCCCTCAGGTGAAGGGAGGAGATGGAGGTTGAATTAGTTGCCAATGGCCATGATTTAATCAAGCATGCTAGGGCGTGAAGCCACCATAAAACTTCAAAAGGACAGGCTTGGAGGAGCTTCGAGGTTGATGGGCACATGGAGGCCGGGGACAGTGGCATGGAGACCGTGGATGCCCCTTCTCAGTACCTTGTCCCACATGTCTCTTCATACGGTTGCAGATCCCTAGCCTTTAAGACTCTTTGTGATAAACCCGTAATCTAGTGAGTAAACAGGCTTCCTGAGTGTGGGAGCCGCTCCAGCAAAGTAACCAAACCCAAGGAGTGTGTGGAGGGCGTGGTGGGTCCCCAATCTGTCCCCCGTGGGTCAGAAGCACAGGTGCCAACTGGGCTTGCGACCGGCATCTGCAGTGGCAGTGGCAGTGGCAGGGGCGGTCTCGTGGGACTCAGCCCTGGCCCTGTGGAATCTATGCGAGGGCACGGGGTCAGGACTGGGTTGGATGTAGAACGCCAGCTGGTGCCAGCACATTGCTTGTTGGTGTGGGAACGCTGTGTATTGGTGTGATATGATTTCGAGTCCACTTGTTTATCACTTAAATGAAATTGTTTAAATCCATTTGTTTATGACAAAGACTCCCCAAATCATTGTTTTTAGAAGTGAAGCTGTTTTCATGCACATATAAGCTGTGTCGGGATGCCATCGCGCCCCATTTGCTGTGACTGGCAAGCATGCGGTGGCCTGTGGGTGACGCCCATCGCTGGGCGCGGATCCATACACACGTGGAGAAGCAGCGATGGCAGGGGATTCAGCCTCTAATCCCAGAGAGTATGAGGACAATCACAAGTTTCAGCTTGGGCCAGGAGACACTTGCTGACCTAAACAGCTCTGGGAACCCTCGGGGGCTTTAGCTCCTGCCGGGAGGGCTGTGACGAGGCCCTGGGGAGGCGCCGAGGACCAGCCTGCCACACAGCGCTGTGCTGTCCCCCACACCTCTCCAGGGGCAGGGGCTTTTGCTGTGTGCCGCCAGCGGGGGCCAGCTCCTGGGGTCAACCGGCTCTCCCAGGGCCTGCTCTCCACAAAGGTCCACCTCCATTAAATTGCGACTTTATTCCTTTCATCTTCCCTTGCCTAGAACAACAGCATAATTAATCCACCATTGCTTTGGAGTATGATATTTATTTATTGGCTTATTAAGAGGCATAGTCTATATGCTATGGATTGATGAAGTTCCCACAGCGAACCTCTATTAAATAAATTGCTGGCAGAGACAAAAACAGTCTCTAAGCATAATTTTGACCCTGAAAACAAAAAGAAAAGGGAAAAAGCCCTTATACATGTCAGAATCGGTTCCAGATCTTCATCAGCTGGTTACCAGAAAGAACGGTGCTGGCTAGAAGCTATGACCTTTCAGCACCACGGCCCGGAAGGGGGAGGGACTGGAGACGGAGTTAACAGTGGTGCCTAAGTGACGAAATCTCCATAGAAATTTCACAACTTGGGGATCAGGGACTTCAGGGCTGGTGGACACATCCCCGTGCTGGGAGCGTGGTGCACCCAGCTCCACCGGACGGGGCGCCTGCCTCAGCTCTGGGCTTCCCCTGTGCCTCCTTCACCTCACTGCTCCTCTGTACTCCTTATATTCGCTTTATTACATTATAAACCAGTGATGTAAGTGCTTCCCTGGGTGCTACGAGCTGTTCCACTAAATCAGTAAACCCACGGAGGAGGCTGTGGGCACCTGGCGTACGCACCAGTGGAGCACACATGACGGCCTGGGACGCAGAGTGGTGTCTGACGTGGGCCGTCTGATGGGGCTGAGCCCTGCACCCTGGCTCTGATGTCAACTTCAGGCAAATAGCGGCAGAACAGAACTGATTGTGGAACATCCATTTGGTTCCATAGAAAATCGAGAGTTGCTTGGCGAGGGAAGAACCCGCAGGCGCCTGCTCACGGAAGCGTCTGTGTGAGTCCTGCAGGAGAAACACGGGAGCGTTTCTCTCCGGCTGTATCACCCTTCATGGGCATGAGCTGGAAGCAACACACGTGTCTAACACTCAACGCCACACCAGGAACACCACACAGAGCCGAAAAGGAACAAACCACAGCTCCACCCAGGAAGTGGTTCTTGCAAACAAAATGCTGAGTGAAGTAGTATGTCTAGTATAATTTCACTCATGTAAATTTCAAAGGCAAAACTCTGTTGTTTAAGAATGATAGGTGGTAAAATTCAGAAGAAAGGCACAGAGCCAACTATTATAACTTGACATGGTGTGGTTTTTCTTTCCTAAGAGGAACGTGTCAGGCTGTTGGAGGAGCACAGTCTTCTGACCCAAGCAGAGGCTTTGCTATCGTTCACTATGCTTTTTGGTGCACTTTTCTATATGTTTTATTTTACAATAAAAATGTTAAGAGAAAAAAAAAACAAACACAAAAACTGCTCAAGCATGCCGATTTAAGTCATAACCACGACAATGCGAACAGGCCTGACCCACTGGCCGGCCTCCCATTGTGAATAACAGGACCTACTCTGGTTCCTGCCACCTGAGGGAGTTCACTCTGGTTCACCTGACGCCGAGGACAGACTAAGCTGAACTGGGCCCCGACTGAGCTGCTGCGGGCAGGGAACTCCTGGGCCGAGAACCTACGCTGCAGCTATAGACGCCCGACATCCAACACCAGGAAAGCAGATGCTCCCCACGCAGCTCAAGTCCCTGCCGCACACAGCTGCATCCGACCAGCAGCACCCACCAGTGAGATGGGCTGGGGGGGGGGTCACCCGACCAGCAGCACCCCACCAGTGAGATGGGCTGGGGGGTCACCCGATCAGCAGCACCCCCACCAGTGAGATGGACTGGGGGGTCATTCGATCAGCAGCACCCCCCAGTGAGATGGGCTGGGGGGTCACCCGATCAGCAGCACCCCCACCAGTGAGTGAGTGGGCTGGGAGGTCACCCAATCAGCAGCACCCCCCAGTGAGATGGGCTGGGGGGTCACCCGATCAACAGCACCCCCCAGTGAGATGGGCTGGGGGGGTCACTCGATCAGCAGCACCCCACCAGTGAGATGGGCTCGGGGGGTCACTCGATCAGCAGCACCCCACCAGTGAGATGGGCTCGGGGGGGTCACTCGATCAGCAGCACCCCCCAGTGAGATGGGCTGGGGGGATCACTTGATCAGCAGCACCCCCCAGTGAGATGGGCTCGGGGGGGGGGGGTCACTCGATCAGCAGCACCCCCCAGTGACATGGGCTGGAAGATCGCAGGCTAGTGGCTATTTCATTTCTGTAATTTTCCCTGCTCAAGGCGAGAGTTGTACCACGGGGTACTATCAAGACACAGAGCTCAAAAAGGATGGGCTGTAAGGGCAGATTTTCCCAGGGGCAACCAGACAGCTGGGCCTGGTGATTCTGCAGGTCAATGGGATGTGGACAGAGAAGTAAAACTCAGCTGCTCACGGGAAAGCAGCTCACGGGCACATCAGGGAAACTGCTTTTGAGCACTGACCCTGAACTTCTTAGGTGATTGCAGCTAGTTTACCTCTCTGAGCCTTGATTTTCTCCATTATCTAATGGGTGTGATAACAGAGTTACCTTCCAGTCCAGCTGTGGAGATTAAGTGAGATAACACACGTGAAGTAGCTCAGTGAGTAGCTCATGCCTTCGCCTCACTTCTGTGTGTCACCATCCTCCATAGGGATCTGCCATGGACTCTGCTGGATCCACAGTTCCCGTCTCTCCAAGTCACTCTGTTAAAGGTGCTGGTCCATCAGAAGTACAGGTGAGAAGACTGAACCATATGATTTTAGAACAAGTATCTGCTTTCTCTCTCCAAAATCCCAAGAAATGACAAAACACTTTTTCAAAGAATAAGTCCATAGTAGCCAAGGGAGCACGCCAGATCTATGGGGGGTGGGGGGGGACCCTCACATGGCAGAGGATGACTGTCGTGGAGGGAAGAGTGGCAACTCATTCCAAACCTGAAATAAACAAACGCAAAAATGGCAAGCGCTAGGCGTTCTTAAGTGCGGTGTCACGTGGAAGGCAGCTAGACAAAGAGCGGAGGCACACAGCTCAAAGCTCTACAGGTCGGGGAGCATGTTTAAGATCGCATGAGACACAATGTAAACTTTATGTCACCAATCTTGACACCCCATGCAAAATGAATGACTTTCTGGGAAACATGATTTATGAAACTGACGCAAGAAGAGGTGGAAAACTGGAGTAGACAAGTAACCATGGAGGAAATTGCAAATGCTTTCAAAAACTACTCCACACGACGTGCCAGTGAAAGCAAATTGGAAACGGCTTTCAAATTAAAAACACACAGACCTTCCCACTCAGAACTTCCATGCCTGGGAGTCTCCCCAGGGGTAACAGAAGCACCAGCACACAGAACATGTGTGAGGTTCAACAATGCAGAATTACCTGCATAAGCCAAAATGCAGAAAACAAAGCGAATGCCCTCACATGAAAACTTCTGTGGTCATAAAAAGTCAGCTAGGTTTTTATCAGGTGATTTGGAGCGATCTGCAGAATGTATTGATGGTGAAAACAGCAAGGTCCAGAGAAGCACAGACATGTGTGTTCCCACCAGGTTCTCACAGGGGAGAGCAATGGTGGGCCGTGGCTCTGGTGGAGGAGAGGGGAGGCGAGAGCTACCATTGCAGAGTAAGTCTGAGCATCCTCCACTACAGAGGACCAATCTCCAGAGGATGAGACCTCATCTGAGCTTTACCCCACCTGGGGGAAGGGTTCATTCCCTCCCTATAGGAAGGAAAAGTCCCTGGCAGCAAATACAAACACAGCCCAGCCCACAGCCGGCTAACATGAAACTTCACACTGATGGGCTGTTTGCCTCAGGTTCCTATTACCCAATATATCAGATCCAGCTTTCAAACAAAAATTACAAGGCATGGCCAAGGCAAAGAATTAAAGAACTGATAAACTCTGGGGTTTCTAGTCATATAATTCACTATATTACAGAATAAGAACAAATGTATTTTATTATTCCAGTGGACACTGGAAAAGTATTTTATAAATTTCAGCCATTTTTTTACATAAAAATTCTTGGAAAAACTACTTCCCAACTCAAGAAACTGTATCTACCAAAACTTTAAAATAAGTGCCAACATAAAAAAAAAACCTCAATAAAGTCAGGAAAAGACAAATTCCTAGTATCACATTTACCGTGTATCATTTTTCTAGAGTTTGAGTGAATGCAATGTAAAGGAGAGGAAATGCTGGAAAAGAAATGCTGAGCAGTCACTATTCATGGAAGATAAGACTGATTACCTGGAAAAGTGAAGAAAACCAACTGAAAAACTATTAATTTATAATGCAATCCAATAGGTGGCCAGATATTTTATAAATACACAAACGTTGTTTCCTGTTCTATAACTGAACAACTGTGAATTAACAGGATTAATGAAAAGATCTCCCTTCTCCAAACAAATGAGATAAACAGAAATAAATGGGCAAGAAGAGTATAAAGAAAACTAGAGGCTCAGTTCATGAAATTCGTACACTGGTAGGGTCCCTAGCGGCTGGCGGCAGCCAGCCGGGTACTCCTTCCCTTCCCCCAGCCACCTGCCACTGGCCAAGGTCTCCCTCCCTTCCCCTGGCTGGCTCTGCCCCCTGGTCGAATTCCCAGAAGAACTCCTGGTTGAGCGGACAATTTGCATATTGTGCTTTTATTAAATAGGATTCTATAAATTCATGGAATATCTCTAAAAATACCTGAATAATTCAAAAAGCCAAATATTTCAATCTCCCCCCTCAAAGAATCTATAAATTCAGTGTTCTACAAAGTAAATCCTCAAATGTATTCTTATCAAATTGGCAAGCTATTTTTAAAATAAATACATTTTAAAATAAAAAAGTTCTGTAAAAAATTATTGAAAAACATAATGTGTTCTATCTTCTATCAAAAAAAAAAAAATGTTAGGAAGCTGCAGAAATTTAACAAGTGCATTATTAACGCAGACTGCCCAGAAGTGGAACTGTGAGTTGAAGAGAAATTTGTATACCTTGACAACGGCACTGGAAATCAGAGAACGCTTGCAGAATTGACTTCAAAAACTGGTGGCTTACATGACTATCCATTTGGAAAATTTTAAAGTTCTTCATCCTTCACATTACACACATAAAATTAAATTGCAGAATAATTAAACACTTGGACATTAAAAATTAGGTTAGAGGACAATCTAAGATAACACTTTCATAATCTTAATGAGAAAATGTTAAGCAATAAACAAAAGAAAGAATCAATGAAGAAAAAAAATGGAATTATTTTACCTTGTTTGACATTCATTTAACTAAACACTCTGAAGGAAGTTATAAAATTAGCACAAGACAAGTAACATTTTAGGAGAAATTATCTGTATCATACATAACAGAAATAGACTTGAAATTTAGAATATTTCTAAAACTCCTGCAATAGATTTTTAAAGAAAAGATTACTCAGAAAAAGTATAAATATTTTGCTGCCTATGGATTCTTCTAAGAATTTTATGGTTTCCTGTCTTAAATTTAAGTCCTTTATCCATTTTGAGTTTATTTTTGTGTATGGTGTAGTTGGGGAGTGGCCAGATGTCAGGGCAAGGGGGAGGAGGATGACTTACAACAATAAAGAATTTAAAATTTTTTAAAAGTATAAATAGGTGGAACTATGTGTAGAAATGTTCAAGTTTCCTAGTAATCAGAGAACTGGGTTTGGACTCAGCAGCTGAGGGGAGTCGTTTTAGCAGCACCAAGAAGAGCCCGCAATTCGTTTCTGTACCCAGGCCCCAGGCCCTCTGGGTTCCCTACCCTCTGCGACACTTTTTTCCAGAGTGATCTTTAATCCCATGAGCTACCCCATCTCTTCCCACTGTATTTGCCCTTATGTCTTCTAGGCCATCTTCTGTTGATAGGAAAGGGGAGGAATTTTTAGCAGTTCGACTTGCATTCCTCTCTGGGGGCTGCCGTAACAAAGCACCACAAATTGAATGGCTTCTAATAACAGAAGTTGTCATCTCCCAGATCTGAGGCCAGGAGTCCACATCAAGGTGCACAGAGCCAGCTCCCCTGAGGCCTGGGGGCAGCAGCCCCTCTGCATCTGCCTGGCTTCTGGGGGCCCCAGAGTTCCTGGGCTTGGAAAGCCTCTTGAATCCCTGCCTCTGTCTTCTCCTCACTGCCTCTCCCTGAACCTGGGTCTCCACACAGCATTCTCCTCTCTGCGTCTCTGCCCTTCTGCAAGGACACCAGTCCCGCTGAAACCAAGATGGCAGCATAGGTAAACACCTAAACTGCTGCCTCGCACAACAATATCAAAACTACAACTAAAAGACAAAACGGACACCATCCAGAACCACAGGAAAGCTGGCTGAGTGGAAATTCTACAACTAGAAAGAAAGAGGAAAGCACATTGAGAATTAGAGGAGCTGCAAAAGGCTGAGGTACGGAGATGCGCGAGTGCACGGAGAGGACAGGCGGCTGAGTGCACGGGCGGCTGAGTGCGCGGCTGGCTTTCTAAAGCGGGAGGGAGACAGAAGCTCCCAACTGTGATAAACTCCAGTTCTGGGCCAGTTTCTGGGAACCCAGATTCATTTGGGGAGAAACTGGACTGTCAGGAAAAGAGAAAGCACACTGAGACTCAGGGCAGCTGTGGAGGCAGAGGTCCAGAGGCACGCGCCCGCAGAGAGGACAGGCGGCTGAGTGCACAGGCAGCTGAGTGCTCTGCTGGCTTTCTAAAGTGGGAGGGAGATGGAAGCTCCCTACTGCGCTGAACTCCAGTTCCGGGTGAGTTTCTGGGAAGCCAAACTCATTCGGGAAGAAACTGGACTGTCAGGAAAAGAGAAAGCACGCTGAGACTCAGGGGAGCTGCAGAGGCAGAGGTCCAGAGGCATGCGCGCACAGAGAGGACTAACTGCTGAATGCACAGGCGGCTGAGTGCACAGGCGGCTGAGTGCGCAGCTGGCTTTCTAAAGCGGGAGGGAGATGGAAGCTCCCAACTGCGCTGAACTCCAGTTCCAGGCGAGTTTCTGGGAAACCAGACTCATTCGGGGAGAAACTGGACTGTCTGGCAACAGGCAAAACTCGATAGCGGCTTTCTCTCAGAGGTGCTTACAGCGATTACCGAGGGACACTGAGACCCAGGGGCCTCATAGGGCAGGGCTGACGGGAAGCCAAGGCTGTCTGCTCCGCTCTGAGACTCTGCCCCATCTAAGCTAAGCACAGAGGCTTTTGCAATTTTGCAAGTCTTGTCTCATAAGGGTGTCTCCAGCACAGAAGTTCTCCCAGCATAGACACAGCTGATCCTCACAGCCAACTGGCCTGGAGGTCAATTCCTCCCAGTGATACCAACAACAATCAAGACTTAACTACAACAAGGCTGTACACACAATCCACAAAGGGGTGCACCAAGAGTGTCCACCTCAGGTAACTGGGGGAGGCTGAGCCACTGGTCCATATAGGACACCTAGCACACAAAGCTACTCTACCAACTCAGGGAAGCAGCAAAAATGTGGAGACAAAGAAACAGATCACAAACAAAAGAAACAGAGAAAAGAAAAAGACTGGATATAGAGTTCAAAACCACGGTTATAAGGTTTTTCAAGAATTTCCTAGAAAAGGCCAATAAATTTAGCAAGACCCTCGAGGATATGTAAAAGGACCAACTAGAAATTAAACATACACTGACTGAAATAAAAAATATTATACAGAGACCTAACAGCAGACTAGAGGAACGCAAGAATCAAGTCAAAGATTTGAAATACAAAGAAGCAAAAAACACTCAACCAGAAAAGCAAAAAGAAAAAAGAATCCAAAAATTTGAATATAGTGTAAGGAGCCTCTGGGACAACTTCAAGTGCACCAACATCAGAATTATGGGGGTGTCAGAAGAGGAGAGAGAGCAAGATACTGAAAACCTATTTGAAGAAATAATGACTGAAAACTTCCCCCACCTGGTGAAAGAAATAGACTTACAAGTCCAGGAAGCACACAGAACCCCAAACAAAAGGAATCGAAAGAGGACCACACCAAGACACATCATAATTAAAATGCCAAGAGCAAAAGGCAAAGAGAGAATATTAAAAGCAGCAAGAGAAAAACAGTTAGTTACCTACAAGGGGGCACCCATACGATTGTCAGCTGATTTCTCAACAGAAACTATGCAGGCCAGACTTGTCACAGGGAGTGGCAAGAAATATTCAAAGTGATGAATAGCAAGAACCTACAACCAAGATTACTCTACCCAGCAAAGCTATCATTCAGAATTGAAGGTCAGATAAAGAGCTTCACAGATAAGAAAAAGCTAAAGGAGTTCAACACCAAACCAGTATTATATGAAATGCTGAAAGGTATTCTTTAAGAAGAGGAAGAAGAAGAAAAAGGTAAAGATAAAAATTATGAACAACAAATACATATCTATCAACAAGAGAATCTAAAAATCAAGTGAATTAAAAATCTGATGAACAGAATAAACTGGTGAATATAATAGAATCAGGGGCATAGAAAGGGAGTGGACTGACAATTATCGGGGGGGAAAGGGGTGTGGGGGGTGCAGGAAGAGACTGGACAAAAATCGTACACCTATGGATGAGGACAGTGGGGGGGAGGTAAGGGCAGAGGGTGGGGTGGGAACGGGGTGGAGGGGAGCTATGGGGGGAAAAAAGAGGAACAATTGTAATAATCTGAACAATAAAGACTTATTAAATTTAAAAAAAAAAAAAGGACACCAGTCTCATGGGATTAAGGACCCACTCCACTCCACCATGACCTCATCGTAGCCAATGGAGTCTGCAATGATCCTGTTTCCCAGTAAGGTCACGTGCAGAGGTCCTGGGGGACAGGTCTTCAACCAATATTTTGGGGGACACAATTCAACCCATAATAATATTCAACAATAAATTATTAAATAATTATGCACTAACACAAAGAGTGCTCTATCACTGTGCACAAAGACTTGGTTTGGTCTCAATGACATTACACTGAGTGAAAGAAACCAGTGTCAAAGGTTATCTATGGCATGACTCCATTTATATGACATTTTTAAAAAGACTGGACCGCAGAGATGGAGAGCAGCTCAGTGGCTGCCGAGGGAGAAGGTGGGGCGAGGATGTGGCTAAGCAAGCAGACAGGAGAGTGTCATGGGAGGGGGGGTCAACTGTCCTGAATACTAATGGTGGCGGAGGTTACCTGAGTATTTACAAGTGTGAACATTCACAGAACTGTGTGCCAAAAAAAAAAAAAAAAATGATTTTTCACTGTATGATCACTTAAGAAATAAAATGAAAAGAAGTTGCACATGAGAGTGTTTTTGGAACCCTAGACTATCATGGAGTGAAAGGCTGATGTTCTGAGGGCACCCAAATATTCAGACTAGCATCACAGCCGGTGATGTTCCGGTGATGTTTCTGCTCATCAGATCAGCCCCAACAGAACTAAAGGCTGTGACATAGCCCCAGATTCACAGGCGCGGCCTTGAGTTGATCGTTTTCCCCTATTGAGAACTGCGACGCTATACTGCTTCCTCACCATATGCCTCACACACTGATGAGCAGGGAGTCAATGCTAGGAATTCAAAAAAGTGTCTTTAAAAAGAAAGGAATGGTGGGACTAAGTATGAATTATATTTTGGTGTAATTAATGCAGCTCAGATATGGAATCTATTGCTACACACTCATTTGTAAAGATGGGCCCCTCCCATTCCCATCAGAATTGTCATCTTTGGTACAGCCCGGTGATGATGCTATCCTGCTCCCCATACAAACACCTAGCACATAAAAGGCAATATGTATTTCCTCGTGATTAAGTCCCTGATGATTGGTAGATATTTCTGTCCAAAGCAATATGTAATTTGTATGGCTGGTGTATTGGTTGGCCTATTCTTGATTCTCACGTGGAATCTGAGCCATTTTTGTCCTTCATTCACCAAAATTCATTGGGCCCCAACAATTTGCCAGTATATTAGCATGGAAACAACAACAACAATAATAATAACATCTCAAAGAGCTGACTTATTTCTTGCTCCCACTCTGTGCCCACTATGGGCTGGCTGGTTTGGGGCTTGGTCCCATATCTCCTTTCTCAGGTCTGCCCATCACCTTGGCCAAAAAAAGTGGATGTAGCCACAGATTCCACATCTGAGCTGTATTAATTACATAAAAATAGCTTAGTCCCCCTACTCTTTTTCTTTAAAGTCTGAACATCTCAAGTTGGATCCTGTGGGATGTGCCATGAGAAGGAGGCTGCCCTCAAAACCTAACAGGAAGAAGAGCCTCTGGACTCACACCGCCTTTGCTCCATGAGTCTCTGCTCCATCACTTACCATCTCTGTGACCCTGGGAAGATGTGTGAGCCTCCTTGTGTCTGCATTTCCTCATCTGTGTAATGAGGACTATTTCCACGTGAAAATCTGTTGCTTTTTCACCCTCACCTACCACCACTGTCTGCTCCCTTCTTGATGCAAAGTAGTTTTTGACCTCCTAGTAAAGTCCCAAACAGGCCACTGCCTTCCTGTCTTTGCGCCTCTATGTGACGCACTGTCTCTGTCTTCACTTTGAAATCCTTCTGTGTGCAGAAGGTCTCTGCAGGGGACCCCAGGTCTCTGCAGGGGGTACAGAACCAAGAACAGCAGAAGTCCTTTTTTTGCTTTATTTGCAAGGCGTGGGAAGCAGGGTGGTTAAAGTGGCAAAGAATGAGAATTTTGTTTTCTTTTTCATGGATCCTGAAGAAAAATAGTCCAGTAAACACTTAAAATGTGCTAAGAGCTAGAAATTAAATGTAATACAGTGACTTCAAAGCCAGAGAGATCCATTTATTTCTAGGAAGGTATCCATGGGAGCTGCTATTGGAATATCCTCTCAGAGGTTGGGGAGAATTTGTCAAGGTCAAGACAGTCAAGATGTGGAGGATTCTCAGCCCACGCAGAAATTTCAAATTCCTGATGCCACAAGTGAGAGTTAAAAAATAATTATCTGTATGCTCATTACAGCACATGCTTCTGGAACAAAGTAAATTTTAAAAATTGAAAATTAAATAAAAGGACAAGATGCCAGTCAACTGTGGGGGGAAATGGAATTAGTAATTTAAACATCAGAAAAATAGAATTAAAGGCAAGAGATATCATAAGGGACACTGGAGAATATTTTATTGATAAATGGTGATCAATTAAGAAGCTATATCATAAAAACTTATGTACCAAACAACAGAACTTCAAGCTAAATAAATCAAAGATATTCAGAATTCTGAGGGAGTGACATACTTCCTGCTCAGATGTTCACAGATCGAAGTAAAATACAGAAAGGATATCAATGATTACAACTAACAAGTCTGAGTAAACAGATATGTTCATATACGTGCTTATCTATAATAATAAAGGCATAATATGCTAATTAGACCGGACAGCCAAACGACCTTCTGGACGTCCTTCTGGACAAAGCCGGGCCTGTGAGGGCTGAGCCCCTTGCACGAATTTTGTGCATCGGGCCTCTAGTCCTATATAATAATCCTATATAATAAAAGTGTATATGCAAATCGACCGGACGGCGGAATGACCAGTCGCTATGACATGCACTGACCACCAGGGGCAGATGCTCAATGCAGGAGCTGTCCCCTGATGGTCAGTGCACTCCCACTCAGCCAGAAGCCAGAAGCCAGGCTCACAGCTGGAGAGCACAGCAGCAGTGGCGGGAGCCTCTCCCACCTCCACTGCAGGTGGGCGGTAAGAAGTGAGGGGTCTGCCCTAACCGGTTTGGCTCAGTGGATAGAGCATCGGCCTACAGACTGAAAGGTCCCAGGTTCGATTCCGGTCAAGGGCATGTACCTTGATTGTGGGCACATCCCCAGTAGGAGGTGTGCAGGAGGCAGCTGATCGATGTTTCTCTTTCATCGATGTTTCTAGCTCTCTATCCCTCTCCCTTCCTCTCTGTAAAAAATCAATAAAATATATTAAAAAAAAAAAAAAAAGAAGCGAGGGGTCCTGGACTGCAAGAGGGCGCAAGCCAGGCTGAGGGACCGCCCCCTGCCCAGTGCATGAATCTTGTGCACAGGGCCTCTAGTATATATATATAAATATGTAGATCTGTACTCACATATACATTCTGTACCAGGAGATTACATATTCTTTCAAAAGAAATTTATGAAAAATTTTGATGTTTTATCAGGCCATAAAAATCTCAAATTCAAAAGAAGTAAAAGAGCCTGGCCAGAATGGCTCAGTGGTTGAGCCTTGACCTATGAACCAGGAGGTCACGGCTCAATTCGTAGTCAGGGCAAATGATTTGGGTTGTGGCTCGATCCCCAGTAGTGGATGTGCAGGAGGCAGCCAATAGATGATGTTTCTCTCTCAGTGATGTTTCTATCTCCCTATCCCTCTCCCTTCCTCTCTCTATCAATAAAAACATTTTTTAAAAGAAGCCAAAATATTATAGTTGTATAGAACAATTAATGTGATAAATTTCAAAGTATTAATAGGTGGCAAAAAAACAAAAGTAAATGACATAATCACAAAACTATCCATTTTCAGATTTGAACTGTTTTCCAAAATATATTCAGAAATTCAAAACTGAAATTATGACCTGTTTAGAAATGAACAATAACTAGACCACTACATATCTAAATTATGGAATGAAAAAAATTTATAACTAAATACTTGTATGAAAATACAAGGAAGACTGTAAGTAAATTCAAGAATGTATGATGGTTCATCAAAAATGCTATGATGGTTCATCATTAGAATTTCTGGAAGTAGCAACCTTTATAAAACAAAGGAGAGACCCTGTATAATCACCCAAATACATGCTAATAATTTTGATAAATATCTAACTAAATTTCCAGAAAAATTCACAGCAAGCAAGAAATAGAAGAAGACTTTATTTCATCTGATAAAGGGTATTCACCAGAAATTTAGGAGTGAAACATTATAGGTATTCTAATTAGAATAAATGATTAAATATAACAGTTTATTATCATTGTTATTATTCAATACTGCTCTGGATATTCTAGACATCTCATTGAGTCTAAAAGGTAAAAAAAACTGTCAAGAGTCAAAATTATACAGAATTCAACAAATTATCATTACTTGCATGTGTTTTAATTCCTGACCTAAAAAAATAACTCTGCTAAAATCAAGTTAATTTGCTTAATAAGAATGTTATTAATTTTTTAAGGAGAACATTATAAAGGTGGCCAACTGCAAATAAAAATTAATAGCTCTCCTAAACACCAGTAAGAATTTACAGCGGGAAACAATCCCAATTATAATGATATATTATAACATTAGTAAAAAAGGCCCAGTTAGAAGCATAACTAAAATTCATAAGATGTAAGAAAAATTATAGTTTAACTGAAGTACATTTAAAAATAGTTAAAATATTAAGTATTAATGTTTTATTTTATTTCTTTTATTGATCAATCTATTATTTCAATGCAATCCCATGAAAAATCTCAATGTGATGAAATTTAATAAAATTAATAAACTGCTTGTAAAATTTATCTGCAAAGTGAACATGCGAGAATATGCCAAAACAAAATATCTGGTGTTGAAGGGAAGAACAGTCAGGGGGATGTGCCACCCCAAAAAACAGCACTGGCATACACAAGAAGCTGCAGTAATTAGCTCCAGAGACACAACAGCATGAAACAGACGGATAGATCTCAGAGGGAAGGGGGCAGGGGGAGATTAACCGAGTAACTTATATACATATATGCATAACCCATGGACACAGACAATAGTGTGGTGAAGACCTGGAGGTGTGCTGGGTAGAGGAGATCAATGGGGGAAAACGGGGGACATCTGCAATACTTTCAACAATAAAGGTAATTTAAAAATTAATAAATAAAAACAATATGTTCTGATAGAGAGATGAATGAGTGAAACAGAATAGACAATACAGAAGCAAATGAAAAGTTTAAGTATGATATTGAGAAATCTCACTACCCAGAAAGCAACCATAGCAAGGTGGTGAGCTAGGAGGTCCCCCAAAACACAGTAATTTAACAACTCCCCATCAGTGAAGTAGGCTGGGAGAGCTCCGAAGTGCAGTGAGGAAACGCAGAGACCCTGGAACACAAACACCACGAATGGCCACACAGAAAAGTGGAGGGAGCATTTTACTTGCATCAGCTCAGCCTGGCCCAGCTCTGTGTCAAGAGGGATCCCCTTGGACACAAAGTGCCCGCGATGGGGAAAGTTGGAAGTCCAACGACTTCCGCTACTGAGGGTCCCAGCAGCCCTCCCCACCACTGCAGATGCATGTAGGCTTCGCTGAGGAGAAGAGAATGAGTGAAAACTTCCCAAATCTTGGGAGAGAAATGAACCAGACTCGTGGAGCTCAAAAGACTCCAAAGAGGAAGAGCATAAAGAAGACTGCACTGAGACACATTATAGTTGAATTGTCAAAAGCCAAGGTCAAAGAGAGAATTTTGAAAGCAGAATGAGAAAAATGACTCATCACACATAAGGGAACCCCCATCAAATTACCAGAGGATTTCTCAGCAGAAACCTTTGACCAGGAAGGAGATGATATGCTAAAAGTAAGAAAAATATTGCCAACCAAGAATAATACACTCGGCAATTCAATCCTTTAAAAATGGAGAGATAAAGTCCTTCTCAAAAAAAAAAAAACCAAACAAATTAGGAATGGTGTCACCAATAGATTTGCCTCTCAAAAAATGCTTCAGGGAGTTCTTAAATTGAAACATGCTAAACAGTAATGTGTAAGTATATGAAAGCATAATCTCAACTGTAATGGTAAAATATAGACAAATACAGAATAAATTTACACTGTAAATGGTGCATAAATTATATTTAACCTTAATATAAAAATTAAAAGATAAAAGAAAAACATGACATAAAAAGAAGCAAACTCTGATGACGAGAACACAAAGTGGGGAGTAAAAGCGCAGCATTTTTGTGTGTAACTGACGTGAATGTATAACCAACTTAAAACAGATGTTATAAATACAATATATTTTATGCAATCCTTGCATTGACCACAAAGAAAGAAAACCTGTAATGGATACATTTAAAAAAAACACACACAGAGAGAAAAGAATCAAAGCAAAACACTGAAAAAGAAATCAAGTAACAAAGGAAGACAGCAATAGCTGGAGAGAACGAAGTAACTGCAAAACAGACAGAAAACCATTAAATGACAACAGTCACTTCCTTTCCATGATCACCTTAAATGTAAATGGATTAAACTCCCCATCAAGACACAGGGATGAATGTATGAGAAACCATGAGCCATCGATGCGCTATCTGTCAGAGATTCCTAAAGGACGTAGGGCACGCATATGTTGAAAGTGACGGATGAAAAAGGAGCTACCATGCAAACAGTCATCGAAAGAAAGCAGGAGTGACTACACTTCTATCAGACAAAATACATTTTAAGTCTAAAACTGTAGAGACAAAGAAGTCATTATGTAATTACAAAAGGTTCAATTCAACAGGAAGATAAATCAATTATAAATAATACACACCAAACATCGGGGCACCTAAATATATAGGAGCCCCCTTATCCATGGGGGATACATTCCAATACCCCCAGTACATGCCTGAAACCTCGGATAGTACTGAGCTCTAACATATTGTTTCTTCCTATGTATGCATACCATTGGTAAAGTTTAGTTTACTTTAAAGTTTAATTGCTGTTTAATTGATAAAGTTTAATAACTAATCAAATAGAGCAATTGCAGCAATGCACTGTAGTAAAAATTATGTGAATGGCTTTGGGTCATTATTAAGTAAAACAAGGGTCACTTGAACACAAGTACAGCGGGCCTGATAACTGAGCCGACCACTAAGTGACTAATGTGTGGGAAGTGTGTGCACCTGGACACTCGGCCTTCTCTTCGACCCAGCATTTCCACTTCTTAGACTCTCTCATAGAAGAAAAACAAACGTATGGGTGTCCTCAGATACATGGAGGACCCCTGCTGGGTTTTGTAATGTCAAAAGTTAAGATTGCTCCATGAACGCCCAGCCGGCATGGCTCAGTGGTTGAGCATGGACCTTTGAACCAGAAGGTCACAGTTTGATTCCCAGTCAGGGCACATACCCAAGTTACGGGCTTGATCCCCAGGGTGGGCTGTGCAGGAGGCAGCTGATCAATGACTCCCTCTCATCATTGATGTTTCTATCTCTCTCCCTCTCCCTTCCTCTCTGAAATCAATAAAAATATATTTTTTTTAAAAAGAGTGCTCCATGAGCACCACAAAAAGAATGACTAGATAAATCACCTCACGTAGCGAATTAAAAGAATGAGGCAACTACATGAGCGCATCCAGAAGAAAGGCCAAGAAGTGTGTAAAATAAAATAAAACTTCAGACTCAGGGGCACTCAGTAAATAATTTCTGAATGAATAAACATGAATTTGTAATTGAATGAAAGCATGGTCCCAACTGTATTTAATAACCAATGAAACTATAAATATATCTTTGCAAAAGCACAGAGAACGGTCTTACAGGAGGGACCCCAGAGCGTTAAAACCGATACGCCCAGGGAGAATGGCGCAGCCCTCGGGGATTCAGCCTGTTCACACCGTGTAATTCCTATTTAATTCACCTGCAGATTAGCTCAGGAACACACAGGAAGCTTAAAGTGGAGCAAAACATGGTCCATTTCAAGAATGCAGGACACAAATTCAGGCTGCTGGACCAACGTGAGGGGAGAAGCCAATCAAAGCCCAGCAGAATGAGGTGCAAGCCTCGTCACAGCAGATGGCCTTGGGCCAGGCAACCCTGGTTCTGATTCTGCATCCCAGACATGCCCGACAACCAGGCTGCTGCCACATCTGTGCCAGGACTCACGGCAGCCATGGCAGAAAGACGGACGCTGATTACAGCTGCTCCATGTAGATGATGGGTAGACAGATCCCTCACCATTTTATTTCCAGATTCTTCGCCAGAGTTGCTGGGCTCACTTTGGTCACCTCTGTGAAGACAGCCTTCTGCCCTTCCTTCCCCAGTGAGCCTGCCTCCCAGGATCCAGCCCTAACACAGCTCCCTCCTCCACACCCAGACCGGCCCTGGGGACTCCATTTTGACCAGTGGGATGCTGTGAAGGGGCTCAGGCGGAGGCAGGTCACAGCAGCCTGGAGGCTTCCTCTGGATCTTTCCGGATGCTCAATCTTAGGACTGCTCCCCGTGGGAAAGTAGCTGCCCTGTCCAAGGGCAACTTCCTGAAGACCCTGAAAACCCCAAGGATATGGAGAGGCCCGGGCAGGAGCGCCAGTGCCCGCTGCCACAGCGTCACCCCCGCAGAGGAAGGGGCCCCTGCAAGCCCTCCCTGGAACTGCTCTGCTCTGGAGGCCACAAAGGAGAGCTGCCCAGCAGAGCCTCGGTGACCCCCAGACTGTGAGAAATGATAACAAGCTGCTGTCTGAAACCAACACATTTGTGGGTAGCTCACAGGGAGCAATAGATGAGCCGAACAAGCATTCATTTTCCCAGAAGACAGGCCCCTACAGGAGGGATGAATGGAGGTTATGTGTGGAAGTGCAGGGGAGGCCCTGATTCTAGTCCCCACTCCTGTTGCTCACCTCCTTCTATGCTCAATTTCATTACATCTGTACTTCAGAGGTAGGTACTATCATTAGCTCCATTTTGTAGATGAATAAACTAAGGCTTTGGAGTCTACATGACTTGTTCAGCATCACACGGCTCTAAGTAGAGGAGCCAGCGCATCTACCCCGCCACGTCCTCTGGGGTTACACTGACAGAACCCTGCACGGCAGAGCCTGTGAGAGGTACTCGGCCCCTCCAAACCCCCCACCCCTGAGTTCAAAACAGCTGTTCATCCCACAGGTCCTGACTGCTAGAGTGCTGGTGGTAGGACTGTATTTTGATGACTTCCTAATAATGGGATTAACACAGCACACACACACAGAGGAAGTTGTCGGGGCTACCTCGGTTCGCTTCCTGGATATCTGAAAATGTTCTAGTCCAGGCCCTCAATTCTGGGGATAAAAAGGTGAAGAAGACGTTTTCCTGCTCATGGCGGGAGAGGGATGGAGCAACTCCATGCTGCCGTGTGATGCCCAATAACTGAAGTCTGAATGAAGCGTTTAAAGGCAGATAGGGAAAAGCCCACACTGTTTCAGTGTGTCAATTACCCAAGTTTCTTTCAGCATAAACTCGGATCTTTCAGTAGATTTCTACATCAATGCAGCAAGCATTTCATTGAACCTAGCAGGAGAGGTTCGTGGTGCCATATGTAATCCCCACACTTAAGGCAAAGCTTCCACTCGGTGAGCTGACCTTTCCTTCAACAAAAGCAACCTGCTTGGGCCGCCTCCCGGCCACAGGGAAAGGGCAGGCTCTGCGGCTGGACTTGCCAGATGATGACGAGTCCAAATGTCAAGGAGCCATTGACTCCTGTGTCGGTGCCAATACGTCGCCAATACGGTTCCTGCTGTGGCGAGCTGGGCTCAGCCCCAAGGTGCCAGATGGTACCGAGTACTCAAGAACCCCGCCATCTGCGAACAATTCCTCACGTCTTCACCACGCGCACCGCTGACGAGCCTCTATGGGAACGCGTTGAGAACGCTTGTCTGTGGATAGTCCTGCCCTCCTCATTACAGCTCTAGGTCTAAGGCTGACAGAGTGGGGACACCCACTGAGTGAACCACTGAGGAAGGCCCTCGTCTGCCTGACACCCCCTTCGCCGGGAACTCAGACCAGAGGACAACGGAGACCACCCTGAAGGCTACTCTAGTGACACATAATGCTCCCCAGGTGGCCCTGGTTGTGAATTAAAGGTGAAGGAATAAGATGTCAGGAGAATTAAATGCTGGGTTTCATTTGGCCATGAGGAGACTCTCTGTCTGAGACAAGGAGCCTGCTTACCCACGGTGGCCTGTGGGCTGGGGTTGCACTGCAGGCTCATCCAAGCGTGCTGTTTACATGGGTGCTGCCTGCAGAAACAAACCTCGGTGGTGTTGATTTGATCCAGGCTGTTAGGACGTGTAATGCCTTATAAGAGAATATTCCATAGGTGATGAAGTCCTTTTCTGAATCCATTTTGGCCCCAATAGGTTGGTACGTTATTTCTTCACAGTGCTCAAAGCATTAGGGTGCTCATAAAATGGCTTAATGAGCCATTTAAAAATGCCCTTTATGGAAAAAATCACTTCTCTATTCCAGGAAGCTGACATTACATTATCTTCATCATCATAATGTGATGGCACATGAGGGCTCTACATGGAGGAGGCCTGGCAAGCCTGGAAGTTACATGATGGTCAACAATTTATTTGATATTGGAAGCAAAATAAAATATGGAAATTATCTGATAGAACCTATCAAAACACTCTCTAGTGGAGCAGTCACGATACCATGTTGACCTCGCAGATCCACAGTATGGGGGGAAACTTCTGGAATGTCGTGTATTGCTTCTCAAAATGGCTCCAGGGAACCCTACACCAATCTCAGATTCCTCCTGCAACACCCACCCTCCCTGTCCACTTTCTGCAGCAAAGGCCTCCAGAACTATTTTTAGGGCATTTAGGGGAAAGGTGGTGAAGGGATTCTGAACTGGAACCTTCTCCATCACACCCCGCCAGGCCCGTGAGTCACAGGAGGAAAGCAAAGTGACCATGACCAAGATGCCACTGGTCATTGTAAGAGATCAAGCAGGAGGAACACGCTGGCTGCGCTGGGCAGCACACCGTGTGGGTGTCACTGCACCACAACATGCTGGACTGACCCCTGGCTCCTGAGGCAAAAGCTCCATAAGGAAAGCGTTCTGTGTTGGCTTCTCCCCTAGCTCTCCTGTTCCGTCCCGTCCTGTCCTGTGTTTGACATCCCAGAGCCTCACTCCCCATCCCGTCATGAACAAAAGTGAGGAGCGGCAGTTGGCTGACCGTTACAGTCGTTCAGGCCCCACATTTTAGTAAACACTACAATGTAACACAATAGCTCCTTGTCAGAAAAAAGCATGCAAATAACTCAAGGAGGGTTCAGAGGTCATCGATTCAGACATGGGTGCCGCTGTGGATGAGGGAGTGGGTGAGCAGGCGGTGTTTTATTTTGCTGATAACCCCTCGGACCTGCTGAGAAACCACTACTGATTGTCCCACAGGGAGAAAATTCTGGGAAATTTCTTTTGAAATGGCAGAAGGGAGGGTCCAGTGGATAATATCCTATTTTATTTCTGACTGTGGGTTTATGATTCCCTTTGTCTCTCAAAGAGAGGAAGGTCACGGATAGAGGGCAAGCAGCCTTCTCTGTGAGACTTCCTTGTTTCCCATATGATGTCCTGACGCAACCAGATACATAAATAATACATGCCATAACTACATTACCCTTGTTCCCAGAGGGTCACCTCTCAGAGTCTGATTTAAAGGATCAATACCAAAGAGGGCATCTACAGAGTAAGGAACTGGCACATGCCAGATGCTTTCATCTCCAAGGCTTCTCCATGTGGCCAGCTCCTGTGCCAAGGCCAGTCGGGAGGTGGCAGCCACAGTCACCTGGCACCTTCAGAACGAGGAGCTACCTAAACTGCCCGGGCCCCTGAACCCAAGACCAGGCTGCACAGTGCCAAGGCCAATGTGGTTCCCTTTTATTTATGTAGAACAGTGACACCCAGTGGCAGGGAAGGCAAATCACAAAAGGGAATTCTCTGGTGGTACCTCCCACCCTTCAAGGGACCCTTAAATTCTCATTGGGGTTAGCGGGAAACGTGGCCCCAAAGGGCTTCATGATCTTCTTGGCTAAATTATTTTAAAAGGTATTCCATGATTTATAACTAAGGGCCACCTCAGTGGGCTGGACCTACCCCAGCTTCTCTGGGAAGATACCCCTCCCCCCACTAAAGAACCCAGGAATGGAAGTGTCTATGAAAGGACAGAAGGTTCTGGAGTTCTGAAGGAGCCTGAGCAAAGAGGGACCCACGACTCACCAACCGAGGGCACGGGTGGTTATCCAAAGACCCTGGAGTGAGTGACGTGCGGGGGAGAATTTACCAGCGAAGGAGGAGATGGAAGCCAAAACCATTCACTCTGGTTTTCTGCTGTTCGACCGTGAGTTCCCTGAGAGCTGAAACCATTATCTTCCCCTTTTGTTAAAACAAGCTACATGTGTCTGACGAATGGCAGGTACACCGTAACGCGGATGAAAGAGGGAGAGAGAGCAATAAAGAGAATGAGTCAGGGAGGAGGAGCACTTCTGGGAAGACTGTACGAGATAAGGAGCCGCAGGGCACTTCCCAGAACACCACGCCAGCATTCAGCAGCTTCAGGGAGCCGAGCGTTAGTGGTAGTGCCTGGTACCCATCGAATCCGCACAGCACACCATGCCCACGTGTCCTCCGTCAGTATTCCCATCTGGCCCCTGGAACCAGCACAGCTCTCCGGCTGGGAGCTGCAGAGTCGGACTCGAACCCAGACGCCTGACGCCAGCAGCCTGCTCTCACTGCCCCGCGGCACTGCCTCTCTCCCACCAAAGTGGGGGTGTCATTCCCAAAGGGCATTTAACGTACAGCAGGGCCTCGTTAGAGTGCACCTTATTACTGCATTGAAAACATGATTTACACAGGTCCCCAGTGGGGCTGTGCATGGCGGAACCCTACCCTCACGCTCACCATGCCTCGGGCTGACCTGGTGGGAAGTCGCATGCCCATCTGACAGTGGAGGCAGGCACGGAGCCCTCCCCCTCACTCACAGTCTTCGGCGTTTTCTGACTTTGGCCTCTCCCTCCCCAGCTGTCCCTACACCGGTCATGCTAAGAACAGGAGTCTACCCTTTCTTAAGGACTTCTGGAAAGTGTAACTTATCATCGTTTTCACGGTTTCCTGCTGGGGTCACAGGGAACCGGTTTCCCCCCTAGACCCGTGTCATTGAGAATGAAGAGGGAGCAGGATGGGGGCTCATGTCCACACACACACACACACACACACACACACACACACACACACATCTCCTGGACGTGAACGAGCTGTGGCATCTAGCGAGTTTCTGACCGGCGACGTTCTGCAGCGGAAGCCGCTGGCCTGGTCCCCAAGATCAGCTCTCCCACTCGGGAAGGAAGTCTGGTATCACATAAACTCGATTTGAAATCACCCAGGAACTAAAACTTGGAAGCTCAAACCATACTGACCTGGGGAGACGTGAGGTCCCCAGGAGAAGGCGTGGGCACATGACCACGCACAGCTGCCCCTCCCCCGTGTGTGCACCCAGGGTGCTGAGGAGGCGCGCCAGGTGCACAGGTGACCTGGAAGGCGCCGCACCTACATGTGCGTGGACCCCTTCTAACCTGCATGCTGGCTGCCTCGGGCTTTCCGCTCTCCATGCTCTTTAGTCGGGCATTATGGAGGTTACATTCCAGGTCTATTGTAATTTAGCATTTATAGTCCATGGTGCCTTTGGGACAAGACTGCCTCCCTGCACGATCCTGTTCTGCATTTCTATACTGATTAATACACCATTTCCACTGTCACACCGCCAGTTCAAGCCCTACTGTTATTTTAGTTGCATGTTGTCAAGCAGGTGAATTTATAAATGTGTTACCTGAAGGGAACGTTCCCCTAAATAGCAGAAATGGAGATGTTATTTATTTATAATTATTTGTTAGATGTGTAAAATGTTCCTCTTGCTGGAAAGCCTCTGGCTAAATACAAATTAAAACAGGTTTGAATGTAGTAAAAGCAGCCACGACATCGTTTTAATTACCCATTGGGGCCGCCAGGCGACACAGCCTTACCTCCCTCTTTCCTTCCTGTTGAATGGCACTGCCTGGTAGGGTGTGGACTCCCTGTCTCCACCCTGCCTCACCTGGCCTCCCTCCCCTGTTCTGCATCACACCTGGCTTTGCAGAGCGGGGAGGGGACGCGAGGGACAAGGTAGCTCTTCATGTTGTGCCTTGCGGGGGAAGTGATTCCAGACAGCTTCTCCCAGCAGAGAGGGGCTGCTCTTCCCTCATCCAGGTCTGGACATGGCTGCGGTTGGCGACGTGTCCTTCTGTCCAGCCTTCCTTGCCTTCCCTTAGGCCCTTCCCCCTAAGTTCTCTTCCGCTTAAATGAGCATTGATTTGCTCCTTGCAATCAGGAAGCCTGACTTAGAGAGAGGGTCAAAGCGAAAGCAAGAGAAGTGTGGGCTGCCCTGCCCGAGGGGGAAGAGAGAGTATCTGTCAGGAGCTAATTCCAAGCCCAACCAGCCCCAGGCAGGTGGGGAGCCCCGCCTTTCTCCGAGACAGCAGGAAGTCTGGGCCTTGGTGCCCATGGGACTTAAGACTCCGACTCTGCGGTTATTGGATGGAGGGAGCTCCTGTAACCCCTCTCACCTCGGGCTCCTCACCTGTCACGTGGGTTCCTGTGATGACTCCATGGGCAGACACAGGACAGCCTTCTCTCTGGGTGGCACATGGTGCCACTCTGTACGTGTTAGCTAACATGGATGTTTTCATCATCTGTCAACTGGGAAATAAAGTCCTCATCACCCAAATTTATTTTCAGGATGAAATGTGTGAGACAATACTCTGAAATACATAAAGATTTTGCAAACACGAAGCCAGAAATAGATGGGCTGCCCTCTGCTCGCACACAGAGCTGAGCTAGCTCCCGTTCGCCCAGCGACTCCTCCCTACTGGACGTCAGCCAGCAGCTGGGAGTTTTCATGTTGAAACAAAGGCAGGGCAGGAAGCTGCCCTGGAGGTTTTAGTAAAGTCTTTCTTTTTAAAAATGAATTGATGATTATATATTTCAGACATTCAAACAAATATAAAGAATAATATTTTTAAAAAAACCATCTCTCGGCTTAAGAAATAAAATCTAGTCTACACCTCTCTCTCCTTCTCCCCACTTCTCCACAGGTGCATACATCTCTACACAATATTATATAAGTAATTTATTTTGTTGATTTCAGAATTATAAACAAATGGTGGCATGCTGCATGTATTCATGCAACATTATGTCACAGAGGCACCATGGTTGTGTACAGTCTTGCTCAGTGCTGAACAGTCTGACTCTGTAGGAATCTCTCATAACGACCCAGTGGTGATGGACAGCGAGGTCACATCTGATCCCAACACTCCCGTCCATCTCCTTGGTACCACGATGCCAGAGTGCCTCTGAGCCAGGGGTTCTCCAACCTCAGCTCCATCAGCATCAGCTGGACAGCTTCTCAGAACAAAGACCCTCCCCTCCTGAGTTTGTAAGCAAGACAGTTGGAGCTGCAATTCGATCTACCCTTTTAACATGTTCCCAGATGCTGCGGCTGGCTTTGCTGGCCCAGGGGCCACACTTTGAGAACCACAGCTCCAGGCTTCAGTTAAGAGGGGGAGGGGTGGGTTGTGTTGTATAAAGAACTTCAGCTTTGCAGGTATTGCCATATTGTCTTCTAAAGCTGCTGACAGACAATGCATAGGAGGTGCCACTCTCCAAATCCTCATCCCCCCAGAAGACACCTTTGTTGTTTTATGAAAGTGACGGAGTAGCCCTCCCCGCCGGGCAGTAGGCTTGCCATGTCTTACTAGTGTCATGAGACAGCACACACAGCGCAGGCAAAGCTGGCTGCGCACGGGCGAGGCCAGCCAGGTCCCTCGTTCCCCCGCAGCATCCGGACCCTGGGATGAAGAGGATTCCCGTCTGCGAGGCTCAAACCAAACGCCTTCTGTGAAAAGGACACACTTGCTGACTCTACTTATCAGTTTATTTGGATTTCAAATTCTGCCTTTTCACCCAACCATCCTCCAGGCATGAGCAAAGTGGCGCCCACTGGCTGACTGTGCCTGCCCTTTGGTGTTCAGATCACAAGAGCACTCGGGGCTGCCACCCACACAGCCGGGTTTCCACTACGTGCCAGGCACCTGCTCTTGTTTAATTTTCCCAGCAGCTTATGCTGCAGCATCATTATCTCCAGTTCACACCGCAATAATAATAACAGCACACCAGTTAAAGTTAGTGAGTGCTGGCTGCGTACGAGGCACGGTCCCACGCTCCCCGCGTGGCTCACTTCATCTGCTCCACACCACAATCCATGGCAGAGGGACCGCCTTTCTTGCCATCTCATGGAGGAAGTAACGGGCAGAGAAGATCCAGCCACCTCACCCGCTGGTGGACTCCAGATCTGGCTGACTCCAAGATCAACATTCTGACTATTTTGCAACTGGTCAGTATCAGTCACTTCACTTCTTCTTCACATAGGAAATGGAACCCAAACTTTGGGGGGTGTGACCTCAGCATTGTGTCTATGAATTCAGCTGAAATTAGCCCCGAGGATCCCAAGCTAGGAAGGGGAGATGCACAGAGAATTATTTGAACAGCCTATTTTTTTCCAGGGAAACTAGCTAGGTTCAGTGGACCAAAACTCCAACTGGAAAGCTGTGAAGGAGAGCTGAAATAAACATAAAATTTAATTGGAAAATAGATTTACTGACGCCCCTCTGTCAATCAGATGTCCACCTGGCGCACGCCCAGGCCTCACAGCCGTGACCTCGGTGGAAGAGAGGCTCTTGCGACGCGGCGCTGTTCAGGCCATTGGCATTCAGGCCGTGGCCTCCTGAGCTTCTTTGTTTTGGGAAAGAGGAGAGGCTTTGCTGCAGACCGTGCTCCCAGACAAGATGAATGATCATCAAAACGCAGTCAGCAAATTTAAAAATATGGATGAAGAAAAGTATTAATATCCTTTCTGAGGTAATCAGTACTTTTTGTTTGACAAAGAAATTGCCCAGTGTTTATGGTTTATGCAAATAATGTATGTTAATGCCAAGGCTGCCGAGCATATAGCTTTGCATATAAGTGTTTGTGGGAAATACATGCCAATACATTTAAACCTCTTCCTCATATAAACACAACGATCTCATAAATATACAGCACCTTGTTCTTAAAAACATTCATTATAATTTTATGTAATGCAAATTACGTTGGAATAAATTATTTTTTGCTAAAATGGCAAAGTCAGCGAAATCCCAGGGAAATGTGAAGTCCCCACCATTATGTGCTGCTCAATTACAGGGAAGGGAGCTGACGCCCTCCCCGGCAGCACCGCCCCCGCTCCCCGTCCAGCCCGGCCTCCTGGTCAGCCAGGGGCGCTCTCTGTCCATGGCACCAGGTCTTGCCTTTGCTGCCTGAGGTATTTCTTTGTTGTGGATTACTAATAAGGACCTTTAGCCGAGATAATTTTTGAGGATGTGGGAATCAACCGTGATGACTGAGGAGCCGAAGGAGCAGGAGCAGGCCTAATGAAGTCTGCTCTAGAGTCCCACAAGCAAGACCTAAGAGAAAGGTACGCATGGGACCACAGAGGGCCACTAATACCAACCCTACGGTGTCCTCATGCACGTTTCCATCATCTCTTCATTCAACAAACAGGTACTGAGAACCTACTATGTGCCAGATATGATTCTGTCACTGGAGATGGAGCAATGAACAGGCCAGGAAGGGCCATGTCGTCTGCAATTCGGGCCCAGAGAAGTAACCATGATTATTTCAGGCAGGGAGGAGTGAGCGCACCTACCAGGGGGGCCTCTGGAGGGGCAGGGGAGCGGGGAATACTCTTCCGAAGAGGTGGCATGTGAGGGGCAATCCGAATGGTGTGATGCAGATAACATGTGATGATCGGGGAAGGTGCTCAGGGCACAACACGTGGTCCTCAAGTAGGAGCGGTGCCAGGAAAGGTGAGGGGACCAGGTGGGGGAGCCGAGAACATGGGCTGGGAAAGCCAGCAGGGCGGGCGGGTGAGTCCTGGAGCCGCACACACGGATGCATCCCGAAACCTCCGAGCACCACGAGTGGCGTGAGAGGCAGGAGGAGCCAGCTGTCAGGCCATCGTTGCCCGCAGGACGAGAGATGGAGGCAACTGACCAAGGCCGCAGCAGTGGGCTAGGCCTGTGGGCCAAGGTGGGCTACATTTGAGAGTTAAAAGACAGAACTCGCTGGTGGACTGGAGGTAGAAGGGAAAGGGAAAGAAGGAGTCAGACTAAGTCATTGTGTTTGGATGCCAGCAGGCCAGAGGGTGGGGCCCCACTCTCCAAGTCAGAAAGAAACAAATTTAGGGGAAGTCAGGACATCCATGTCTTGGTGTTAGGAGATCTCTGAGTGTAAAATCAAGTTAGCCACTTGATGTTCAAGTATGAACTCAGAGCAGGGGCCAGGGGGCCGGAGATGTAAGGGGGGGGGGGAATTAATGAACAAGAGCCAATGTCCCGCCCCAAGGAGAGAGCTGTGAACAGAGACCGTGGCCTATGCTCCTGCGACCGTGTGATGCCTCAATCAAGGGATCTTCACCTAGTCCACAGTCTGCACAAGCCAAGACGACAGAGGAGGAGGAAGGGAGAAAGCTGGTGCGACGGAACACGTGCCGCCTGTCTTTGAGAACTGCCTTCCTGCTCCGCTAACACTGGCCGCCTGCTGACCACAGGAGCTTCCTCCCACCTTCCACGGAGGAGCCCGCCTGCCCGGGTGAAACGCTCCGGCCTCGCGCTGCCCTGCTCTGCCTCAGGGACCGGGAGTGATCTTCTGCTTGTCCCACTTGGGGAAATGCCCTTCCCCCGGAGGAAGCCAGCGGCTGGCAGGAGGTGGCCTTCCCTCTCCTTCTGCGGGCAAGTCCTACCAGGCAAGTCCCTGAAGGGAGCGTGTCCCAGCCACATGCTACCTGGAATGGATGGGCACCTCCATCCAGTGCTGGATTCAACCAGACTCACTATACCCGAAGCCAAGCGCCCACCTGCCTTTCAGTACGAAGGTGCTGGAACTGCCTCCTCTGCCTCCCCTGCCTCCCCTTGGTCTCCCAGAGTCAGGCAGAAGGGAGATGCTGGCTACTGAGGTCCCAGCAGGCACATCACATGCTGAATTCCCACGTCAACCTGAACTCTATTCTTACGGCCCGCCTTACAGACGAGGACACCAGACCAAGGAGGTAAGCGCCTGTCCAAGTTCACAGAGCCAGCCAGTGACCAAGCCCGTGAGCCCAAACCCAGTCTGAACACCGGCCTGCTGATGGCGAGACCCTGACATCATAGGACGAGCTATGGAGAGCCTGGCACACAGTAGGCCAGGTTTATTCTGGAAAGAGATCCCTACAGATTGAAATGCTTAAAATTATTTTATACAGATGGTCCCTGACTTAAATTTTTTTTTACTTGAACAGGGTGCAAAGGCGATACACATACAGTAGGAACCATATTCTGAATTTTGATCTTTTCTCAGACTAGTGATACACAGTTTAATATTCTCTCTTCTTTCTCTTTCTCTCCCTCCCCACCCCCTCGTGGTGCTGGCAGCACAGCCGGCCACAGGTCACAGTCGGCCACAAGATTCCACAGGTCACCCACTGATGCTGGGCGGTGCACTGTTAGCAGTGCCGTTCAGGGTTGTATTCTGTGTTTTCACATCCCGTCATGTGGCAAAACTCCCATCTGCGCCTCTTGCTTCTGGCAAGGGGGCACCCAGCACGATCACCTGTGAGCTCAGGTAGTGCTCTGAGCACCCTTCAGGCCATCAGGGCTATGACAGTCGGTAGAACAGG